>NC_041392.1:287433270-287686962 GCF_002162155.2 Triticum dicoccoides | reverse complement strand
GAGAAGATAATGGTGTGACCAGGCCGTTCAAGGAAGTTTCTCCTTGCCGGGAAGCAGACGACAGAAAAGCTAAGTTGCTAAAGCTTGAGCAATCAGTTTTTTAAGTTTTTGAGTTATTTTCCTTGAACGACCGTGCTTTGTATGGAAAACCTGTGCATGGAGGAACCAACTCGTAGCTAGTTGCGCCTTTACTTTGTTTCGAGTCCGCTCAACAACTTAAGTGAGCTGCTAGCGCCCTTACTTTGCTTCGAGTCCGCTCAGCAACTTAAGTGAGCCGCTAGCGCCCTTACT
The DNA here is from genome assembly GCF_002162155.2 of Triticum dicoccoides. NCBI lineage: Eukaryota > Viridiplantae > Streptophyta > Magnoliopsida > Poales > Poaceae > Triticum > Triticum dicoccoides. The sequence continues at coordinate 287,686,671 of NC_041392.1, read as the reverse complement.
TTGTTTCGAGTCCGCTACACAACTTAAGTGAGCTGCAACTAGTTGCGACAAGGTTGCTTGTCGGTAGCGACCCCGCCAGCAGGCTGCTGAAGTTCCGCACTCGGCGCTCGCGGCAAGGGTGCCTGCACCGGCAAGTTTCCCTAGAAAGCGTAGGGCAGAACCATACAAAGCCAAGAGTCGAGTAAAGGAAGTAACACAGCAATTTTTTTGCCTAAAATAGAGTTATATTACAAAAATAACTTGTCGCGCCTCTAATAAAGTGTTCCCATGACATGACTGGCAGCGACAAGAAAAGAAGAAAACGGACGGCCTAATCTACGCGACCGCCGTCAACCCTTTTGACCTCGTTCACCCTGTCCACAATGGGTGCGACGAGGGCTTTAAGTGCGTCAAGATCAGCGTCCGCCGGCAGCCTCTTGAGGACGTTGGTGAGGTTGAGGCCCGGATTGCGGAAGGCCACCTTCACCAGCACCTTCTCTAGAACTCCGGCACAAATCGAGCGTGACTCGTCGGCCAACTGCTTTGGGATCTGTTCCCGGAGTTGCTGGAGCGCCGCCGCCACGCCTTTGAATAACAGAGTGAGCTTGGCGCTGGGTTGGAATTCCTCGTCGGAAGAGTACCAGAAGCCTTCCACCCCAGGGTTATAGCATGCATGCTAGAGGTCGAGTGTCCGTCCTTTTGCTTCTCTTTCGTTCGCATGGCTCGCATATCCTGGCCAGACTGCTTGAGGACGAAAAGGAGAAGAAGGGCGCGTCGGCACCTGGGCCCCGGCAAGCCAGTATCGCTGGGGGCTGCGAGTGCCAAGAATCGTCCATGGCAAACCAGAGTTGCTGGGGGCTGCAATATCAGATAAGTCTTTCATCCCTCATCATGCATCCTCTTATGGATTGGGGAATGCGAAACCGCGTTTCTTCCCGAAAACTGTCGTGCTCCCTCAACTCTAGGCCTTGGGGCTCGTTCCCGGGGCCAAGTTTGGTCGTAGTCGCGGCAGCAAAGGGATGAAACGAGGAGACCGCACCCACCTCGTTCCCGCCTCCGTCAAAGGCGTGAGAAAGATCGAGCGACGTGGGAAGGCGGCAGGGCCTGTTGCCGGGAGATGAAATGTCTGTCCGAGGGATACCAAGGATTTGCTCCTTGGCATGGGTTCAACTCGCGAGACAAATAACCCGGCAAGCATCCCCTTTTCATTAAAAACATCCCACTCAGGTACAGTCCATAGAGGATGAAAAACATGAAAGAGAGGATTACAAGTTTTAGATACAGCTAAGGCCCGAAGGCTTACAAATTAAAAAGATAAGATGCCCGTAATCCCTTTCCTGTCCCTCTCTTCAGGAGGCAGGTCAAGGAGGCGAAAAAGGCAAAAGGAGCGCCTAGGCGAGCTACGGGTGCCAGAAGACACCAAGAGAACATCCCGGGGGCCGTCCGAAGGCTGGACGGCGATGGCGGCGCTGGAAGCGGGGCTCGAAGACGGGGCGGCAGGACGTCAGCATGCTGTCGAGGGCACCACGCCCTCGTACTCCGACCTGACGGCCTTGTCGCCAGCCCTCTTCCCCTTCCACAGCCTCCCTACGCCAGCCGCCCAAGGAGACGACCCCGGGGAGTTCAAGGAGCCGGCGACACGGATGATGGGGTCGCCGGTGCCGCGCGAAGCGGCGCCCGACGCCTAGATGGACCCGCCACCCCGCCGCCCGCTACCCTCATCGTCGTTGTCGCTCTCCTCCTCGTCACTCTCGCTCGAGGAGGAGCCTTCGCTATCGGAGGAGCTGTCCATGCAGCACTTCGCCCGAGTGCCGAAGCACCCGAAGACCTTGACGGAGAGAAGATCGCCCTCCATCAACTTAAAATGGAGGGTAAACCCCTCCATCAGGCTGTGGATACGGGCGAACGTCTTCCACCCTCGATCAAGATACATCACATTAGGGGCTGGGAATACAACGCGGACTCGCGTGCCGCTGATCCCACAGCCCCTCATGTGCAGTCTCAGTGTCTCGGGCGGGTCCAACTCCATCGCGCTCACAAACGGAGCTGGAAGCCGGAGGTGACGACGAGGTGCCCGGCGCAGCTTGACGAAGAACTCGCAAGGGTCATCCCCTATATGGACCGCCGTGGGGGGAGGAGCCGCCGGCGGAGGCGAAGCTGGCGCGCCGCCCCGCCCGCCTCTTCCCCGAGCGCCTCGACCTCGTCCTCGACCTCATCCGCGACCTCTCCCCCTCCCTCTTCCCCTTATGGCTGGCTCTGCCACCACGGGCACGGGAGCGGGAGAGATGCGCTGTCTGGCGGCGACCCTCGCCGCCACCGATGAAGGGCCTGGGTTCCCTTTCTCCATGGCGAATGAGAGAAAGGGGAGCAGAAGCTGAAGAAAGGAGGAGACGAGAGAGTGCGGGTTTCCATACTCCCCTCCCGCTCTTTATAAAGGAGCGAGGTGGGCGCTCAGCCGCCCCGCTCAGCGAATCAAGGCACGGGAAGAGCAGGGAGTCGGGGCCAACTCGTTGCCTCTGCTCGCGACGGCCCAGTTTCCCACTTCCACAGTCCGCGACCCCAAGCGCATGGGAGCCGCGTGGCGGGGATGCAGAACCAAGGCGACGGATGAGGCGGCCTCTCTCCGCCTCGTGATCGCGGGGAGTGGACGTCCTGAAAACCGCGCACCGGCCCCGTCCAGTAAATGCACCACGCCCCCACGCCTACCTCCGTTCAGGGAGGAGGGCGTGAACCGTCCCCATCATCGTGGCCTGACGCATGCTCGAGGGGCTTAGCCCCGCGCACGCCGCCCGCGTCACCCACGACGCCGCGTTTGATGCGTGCCGTTCTGGGCGTGCGTGGTGGGAGCGGGGAGATATGCGGCGTGACCTAGGCCGTGCATGCCCGTGCACTGTTTTGGGCCGGGCCCAACAGCGGCCGGCACCGTGTCTGGCCCAGGCCCGGGGGCTCCTGTCGGTGTACTAGAGTAGGGGTACCCTAGTACCCCGAACTTGTGCACGGGCGGTCGCAGCATCCCGCGGCAAGGCTTGCCGGGTGACCGCCAAGACCCTCCGTGGTTCCCTTGAAGACCATTCAAGAACAAAGTACTCAAACCAAGGCCCCGGCAAGAGGAGCTTGCCGGGAAGGCCAACCAAGGCCCCGGCAAGAGGAGCTTGCCAGGAAGGCCAACCCAGGCCCCGGCAAGAGGATCTTGCCAGGAAGAGACAAGACCCCGGCAAGAGGAGCTTGCCGGGAAGGCCACTCAAGGCATACCAAGAAAGCCTGCCGCGACGCGCCCTGCGTCCCGGCAAGGCCCGGTGAGCAACAAGCTCCCAAACACGACAAGACGACGACTGCGGCAAGGAGCTTGCCGCGGGAAACCCCCACTTCGTGCCCGCGCTCCAGCACACCTGCTAACGTGTCTCTCTAGGACTCTCCCAAGCACACGTGGCAGGAGGCCGCGCAGCTAGGGGTGCACGGTGGCAAGCGGAGATGAAGAGAAGGCCATCGTGTCAAACGGTGGCGCTCCTAACGGTCACTTTTTGCACTGTTTAGGCAACTCGGACAGGCATTCAATGACCTTGTCCCCTACCGTCAGAGTTAGGTAGGGTGCACTGTGTCCACAGTAGCGGTAGCTGCACCTACCGCATCCTTTTCCATTTTTACCCTTCTAGTCTACGTTGCCACCTGTCGGTGACCCCTTGAAAGTATAAAAGGAGGCCCAAGCGCAACGTAGAAGGGGTTCGGCTCATTCAAAACACCAGAAACACTCCCACGCTCAGTCTGATAGCGTCCATCGCTCCTGAGCAAGGATTCAATACAATCAAACAAGCAGCAGTAGGGTTTTACGCATCCGTGCGGCCCGAAGCTGGGTAAAACTGCTTGCGTGTACCGCCTCGATCCGCTCTTTGTGCGGCCTCCGCCCCCCTCCGAACCGAAAGGGGCCCTGTCCCCATAGGTGTTGGTGGATCAGCTTCCCCGACAGAGCACGACAGAGGATTTGTTTTATAGAAACTATTGATCTCTCATGCATCACTTAGATTATTTTGAGAGTCCTAAAAAGCATGGTAATTTGCTTTGGTTATGAATTTAGTCCTAATATGATGGGCATCCAAGTGGGGTATAATAAAAAAATTCATATAGAGTGCATTGAATACTATGAGAAGTTTGGTACTTGATGATTGTTTTGAGATATGGAGATGGTAATATTAGAGTCATGCTAGTGAGTAGTTGTGAATTTGAGAGATAGTTGTGTTAAAGTTTGTGATTCCCGTAGCATGCACGTATGGTGAACCGTTATGTGATGAAGTCGGAGCATGATTTATATATTGATTGTCTTCCTTATGAGTGGCGGTCGGGGATGAGCGATGGTCTTTTCCTACCAATCTATCCCCCTAGGAGCATGCGCGTATAATTTTTTCGATAACTAATAGATTTTTGCAATAAGTATGTGAGTTCTTTATGACTAATGTTGAGTCCATGGATTATACGCACCCTCACCCTTCCACCATTGCTAGCCTCTCTAGTACCGCGCAACTTTCGCTGGTACCTTAAACCCACCATATACCTTCCTCAAAACAGCCACCATATCTACCTATTATGGCATTTCCATAGCCATTCCGAGATATATTGCCATGCAACTTTCCACCGTTCCGTTTACTATGACACGCTCCATCATTTTCATATTGCGTTGCATGATCATGTAGTTGACATCGTATTTGTGGCAAAGCCACCGTTCATAATTATTTCATACATGTCACTCATGAGTCATTGCACATCCCGGTACACCGCCGGAGGCATTCATATAGAGTCATATCTTTTTCTAAGTATCGAGTTGTAATTCTTGAGTTGTAAGTAAATAAAAGTGTGATGATCATCATTATTAGAGCATTGTCCCAGTGAGGAAAGGATGATGGAAACTATGATTCCCCCATAAGTCGGGATGAGACTCCGGACAAAAAAAGAGGCCAAAGAAGCCAAAAAAAGAGGCCATAAAAATAAGGGAGAAGGCCCAAATAAAAAAATAAAATAAAAAAATGAGAGAAAAAGGAAGAAGGGACAATGCTACTATCCTTTTACCACACTTGTGCTTCAAATAGCACCATGATCTTCATAATAGAGAGTCTGCTATGTTGTCACTTTCATATACTAGTGGGAATTTTTCATTATAGAAATTGGCTTGTATATTCCAATGATGGGCTTCCTCAAAATGCCCTAGGTCTTCATGAGCAAGCGAGTTGGCTGCACACCCACTTAGTTCTTTTTGTTGAGCTTTCATATACTTATAGCTCTAGTGCATCTGTTGCATGGCAATCTCTACTCACTCACATTGATATCTATTGATGGGCATCTCCATAGCCCGTTGATACACCTAGTCGATATGAGACTATCTTCTCCCTTTTTGTGTTCTCCACAACCACCATTCTATTCCACCTACAGTGCTATATCCATGGCTCATGCTCATGTATTGTGTGAAGATTGAAAAAGTTTGAGAACATCAAAAGTATGAAACAATTGCTTGGCTTGTCTTCGGGGTTGTGCATGGTTTAAATATTTTTGTGTGGTGAAGATGGAGCATAGACAAACTATATGATTTTGTAGGTATAACTCTCTTTGGCCATGTTATTTTGAAGAGACAAAATTGCTTGGTTAGTATGCTTGAAGTATTATTATTTTTATGTCAATATTAAACTTTTGTCTTGAATCTTATGGATCTGAATATTCTTGCCATAATAAAGAGAGTTACATGGATAAATAAGTTAGGTAGCATTCCACATCAAAAATTCTGTTTTTTATCATTTACCTACTCGAGGACGAGCATGAATTAAGCTTGGGGATGCTGATACGTCTCCAACGTATCTATAATTTTTGATTGTTCCATGCTATTATATTATCAACCTTGGATGTTTTATATGCATTTATATGCTATTTTTTATGATTTTTGGGACTAACCTATGGACCCAGAGCCCAGTGCCAGTTTCTGTTTTTTCCCTTGTTTTAGAGTATCACAGAAAAGGAAAATCAAATGGAGTCCAATTGACCTGAAACTTCACGGAACTTATTTTTGGAAGGAAAGCAACCCGCGAGACTTGGAGTCCATGTCAAGGAAGTTTTGAGGAAGCCACGAGGTAGTGGGGCGCGCCCACCTCCCTAGGCGCGCCCTCCACCCTCGTGGGCCCCTTGTGGCTCCCCTGACGTACTTCTTCCTCCTATATGTCTCCATATACCCTAAAATGACCGGGGAGCGCAATAGATTGGGAGTTCTGCCGCCAGAAGCCTCTGTAGCCACCGAAAGCCAATCTAGACCCATTCCGGCACCCTGCCGGAGGGCGAATCCCTCTCGGGTGGCCATCTTCATCATCCCGGTGTTCTCCATGACGAGGAGGGAGTAGTTCTCCCTCCGGGCTGAGGGTATGTACCAGTAGCTATGTGTTTGATCTCTCTCTCTCTCTCTCTCTCTCTCTCTCTCTCTCTCTCGTGTTCTTGAGGTGGTACAATCTTGATGTATCGCGAGCTTTGCTATTATAGTTGGATCTTATGCTGTTTTCTCCCCCCTCTACTCTCTTGTAATGGATTGAGTTTCCCCTTTGAAGTTATCTTATCAGATTGAGTCTTTAAAGATTTGAGAACACTTGATGTATGTCTTACCGTGCGTATCTGTGGTGACAATGGGATATAACGTGATTCACTTGATGTATGTTTTAGTGATCAACTTGCGGGTTCCGCCCATGAACCTATGCATAAGGGTTGGCACACGTTTTCGTCGTGATTCTCCGGTAGAAACTTTGGGGCACTCTTTGAGGTTCTATGTGTTGGTTGAATAGATGAATCTAAGATTGTGTGATGCATATCGTATAATCATACCCATGGATACTTGAGGTGACATTGGAGTATCTAGGTGAAATTAGGGTTTTGGTGGATTTGTGTCTTAAGGTGTTATTCTAGTACGAACTCTAGGGCTGTTTGTGACACTTATAGGAATAGCCCAACGGATTGATTGGGAAGAATAACTTTGAGGTGGCTTCGTACCCTGCCATAATCTCTTCATTTGTACTCCGCTATTAGTGACTTTGGAGTGACTCTTTATTGCATGTCGAGGGATAGTTATGTGATCCAATTATGTTATTATTGTTGAGAGAACTTGCACTAGTGAAAGTATGAACCCTAGGCCTTGTTTCAACGCATTGCAATACCGTTTGTGCTCACTTTTATCATTAGTTACCTTGCTGTTTTTATATTTTCAGATTACAAAAACCTTTATCTACTATCCATATACCACTTGTATCACCATCTCTTCGCCGAACTAGTGCACCTATACAATTTACCATTGTATAGGGTGCGTTGGGGACACAAGAGACTCTTTGTTATTTGGTTGCAGGGTTGCTTGAGAGAGACCATCTTCATCCTACGCCTCCTACAGATTGATAAACCTTAGGTCATCCACTTGAGGGAAATTTGCTACTGTCCTACAAACCTCTACACTTGGAGGCCCAACAACGTCTACAAGAAAAAGGTTGTGTAGTAGACATCATTACTTCTTTCGGTTAATCCTATTCTGTTGCATAGCCTGCCATTGTTGCTACAGTTGTTGATGCCTTACCTGCAATCCTAAATGGCTAGTATAGGATGCTAGTTTATTATCAGTGACCCTACATTCTTGTCCGTCTTCCATGCTATACTATCGGGCCGTGATCACTAGGGAGGTGATCACGGGTATATATTATATATCTTATACATGATACATGGAAAGGTGAGAGTGCGTATAATCCATGGACCCAACATTAGTCATAAAGAACTCACATACTTATTGCAAAAATCTACAAGTGATAAAAAACCAAGCATTACACGCATGCTCCTAGGGGGATAGATTGGTAGGAGAAGACCATCGCTCGTCCCCGACCACCACTCATAAGGAAGGCAATCAAAGAAACACCTCATGCTTCAAATTTGTCACACAACTGTTACCATACGTGCCTGCTACGGGACTTGCAAACCTCAACACAAGTATTTCTCAAATTCACAATTACTCAACTAGCACGACTCTAATATTACCATCTTCATATCTCAAAACAATTATCAAGTATCAAACTTCTCATAGTATTCAATGCACGTATATGGAAGTTTTTATTATACCCATCATGGATGCCTATCATATTAGGACTAGTTTCATAACCAAAGTAAATTACCATGCTTAAATACTCTCAAAATAATATAAGTGAAGCATGATAGTTCATCTATTTCTATAAAATAGAACCATTGTTGTGCTCTAAAAGGATATAAGTGAAGCACTAGAGCAAATGACAAACTACTCCAAAAGATATAACTGAAGATCAATGAGTAGTCGAATAATTATGCAACTATGTGAAGACTCTCTAACATTTAAGAATTTAAGATCTCAGTATTTTATTCAAACAGCAAGCAAAACAAAATAAAGTAAAATGACGCTCCAAGCAAAACACATATCATGTGGTGAATAAAAATAGAGCCTCAAGTAAAGTTACCGATGAACGAAGACGAAAGAGGGGATGCCATCCAGGGCGTCCCCAAGATTAGGCTCTTGGTTGTCCTTGAATATTACATTGGGGTGCCTTGGGAATCCACAATATTAGGCTCTTGCCATTCCTTATTCCGTAGTCCATCGAATCTTTACCCAAAACTTGAAAACCTCACAACACAAAACTCAACAAAAAACTCGTAAGCTCCGTTAGTATAAGAAAATAAATCACCACTTAGGTACTGTTGTGAACTCATTATAAATTCATATTAGTGTAATATCTATTGTATTCCAACTTCTCTATGGTTCATACCCTCTGATACTACTCATAGATTCATCGAAATAAGCAAACAACACATAGAAAACAGAATCTGTCAAAAACAGAACAGTCTGTAGTAATCTGTATCAAACGTATATTTCTTGAACTCATAAAATTCTGAAATAAATTGGTGGACGGGAAGAATTTTTCTATTAATCATATTAAAAAAGAATCAACTTAATATCACCCTCCAGTAAACAATGCTAGCTAATCTCGTGAGCGCTAAAGTTTCTGTTTTTTACAGCAAGATCAAAAAGACTTCACCCAAGTCTTCCCAAAGGTTCTACTTGGCACAAACACTAATTAAAACATAAAACCGCATCTAAACAGAGTCTAGATGAATTATTTATTACTAAACAGGAGCAAAAAGCAAGGAACAAAAATAAAATTGGGTTGCCTCCCAACAAGCGCTATCGTTTAACGCCCCTAGCTAGGCACGATGATTTCAAGGATGCTCACATAAAAGATAATAATTGAAACATAAAGAGAATCATGAAGAATATTACTAGAACATTTAAATCTAACCCACTTCCTATGCATAGGGATTTTGTGAGCAAACTACTTATGGGAACAAGAATCTACTTGCATAGGAAGGTAAAACAAGCATAACTTCCGGATTTTAAGCACATAGAGAGGAAACTTGATATTATTGCAACTCCCACAAGCATATATTCCTCCCTCATAATAATTTTCAGTAGCATCATGAATGAATTCAACAATATAACTATCACATGAAGCATTCTTTTCATGATCTAAAAGCATAGAAAATTTACTACTCTCCACATAAGCAAGATTCTCCTCAATCGAAATAGTGGGAGTATCTTAAGGAACTCGAATACTATAAATTGTTTCCACATTAAAAGAGTAATGTTCATGAAAAGGGTAATCATAATCATGACAATTTTCCTAAATATAATCATCTCTACTTTTTATATCATAAGTATCATCACAATAATCATCGTAAGTAGCAACTTTGTTCTCATCATAATCAATTGAAACCTCTTCCAAGATAGTGGAATCATTACTAAATAAAGTCATGACCTCTCCAAATCCACTTTCATAATTGTCACAATAAGATTCAACACCCTCCAAAATAGTGGGATCATTACTTCCTAAAGTTGACACTCTTCCAAACCCACTTTCATCAATATAATCATCGTAAATAGGAGGCATGCTATCATCATAATAAATTTGCATATCAAAACTTGGGATGTTAAAAAATCATCTTCATAAAACATAGCACCCACAAGGTTGGGACAAACATTAATTGCAGCAAATACATTCTCAAACATGTCATTCTCATCAAACATATCATCCCCAAGCTTGGGCCTCATCATTGATAGTATGGATAGCACCAATAGTAAGCAATTATCATCATCACAATGAGTAATAGGAGCAACATCATTTGGGAGGAATACCTTATTACCTTGTGTTCTTCGTCTTTTCTTTTTCTTGTTCACATCATGTGTGGGTTTAATCCTCTTTTTGGAGCTCGTTACTAATGAGATTGGTTGGATAGAAGGCTCCTCCTCGTTACCTGATTCATCATAAGAAATAATAGGAGGATATTGGGAAGTCTCTTCCCTTTCATTAGTATTATCTTCATCTTCTATTTGTTTTCTTGACTTTATGTAATTGGCAATATAAGGATTTTCAATGCAATTCACCGCACAATACATATAAATTTCCTCTAGATCAAAATCAAGAACATTATCGAGGGCAAATTATGGAATATCCTTAGTTATACGTTTCATTTCTTCATAACCCAGAAGCAAACTAAGTTCGTTATGATGTGCAAGGGAAATCAAGTCATCACAATTTTTGGACACGATTCGATCATGAAACAATTTGCATTGGATATTTAAATGATCACGTTCATTGCAAAGTTCACAAGGATGGCAAAGAAATTTTAAATCTTCAGCACAAGCATCTAGCCTCTGTTGTAACCATTTAGTTTCTAAATAATTATGCCTCTTGCAAAATCTATCTTCCCTATTTGGTGTGTACTTGCAAACTCTATGCACTCCACAAAAATTGACATGCTTATATGAGATATTTTCATCATGACTAGTGCAATCATAATTAGTACTATGGATATTCAACGAGTTCATTCTAACAACATTGCAATCATGCTCATAATCCAAAGATTTAGTGCCAAACATTTTAATACATTCTTCTTCTAACACTTTGGCACAATTATCAGAATCCTTATTTTCCCGAAAGACATTAAAAAGATGAAGCATATGAGGCAACCTTAATTCCATTTTTTGTAGTTTTCTTTTATGGACTAAACTAGTGATAAAACAAGAAACTAAAAGATCCGATTGCAAGATCTAAAGATATACCTTCAAGCGCTAACCTCCCCTGCAACGGCGCTAGAAAAGAGCTTGATGTCTACTACACAACCTTCTTCTTGTAGATGTTGTTGGGCCTCCAAGTGCAGAGGTTTGTAGGACATTAGCAAATTTCCCTCAAGTGGATGACCTAAGGTTTATCAATCCGTGGGAGGCGTAGGATGAAGATGGTCTCTCTCAAACAACCCTGCAACCAAAAGAAAGAGTCTCTTGTGTCCCCAACACACCCACTACAATGGTAAATTGTATAGGTGCACTAGTTCGGCGAAGAGATTGTGATACAAGTGCGATATGGATGGTAGATATAGGTTTTTTTAATTTGAAAATATAAAAACAGCAAGGTAGCAAGTGGTAAAAGTGAGCGTAAATGGTATTGCAATGCTAGGAAACAAGGCCTAGGGTCCATACTTTCACTAGTGCAAGTTCTCTCGACAATAATAACATAATTGGATCATATAACTATCCCTCAACATGCAACAAAGAGTTACTCCAAAGTCACTAATAGCGGAGAACAAACGTAGAGATTATTGTAGGGTACGAAACCACCTCAAAGTTATCCTTTCTAATCAATCTATTCAAGAGGCCGTAGTAAAATAACACGAAGCTATTCTTTCCGTTCAATCTATCCTAGAGTTTGTACTAGAATAACACCTTAAGACACAAATCAACCAAGACCATAATGTCACCTAGATACTCCAATGTCACCTCAAGTATCCGTGGGTATGATTATACGATATGCATCACACAATCTCAGATTCATCTATTCAACCAACACAACGAACTTCAAAGAGTGCCCCAAAATTTCTACCGGGGAGTCAAGACGAACATGTGTGCCAACCCCTATGCATAAGTTCACGAGGTCATGGAACTCGCAAGTTGATCACCAAAACATACATCAAGTGGATCACGTGATATCCCATTGTCACCGCAGATAAGCACATGCAAGACATACATCAAGTGTTCTCAAATCCTTAAAGACTCAATCCGATAAGATAACTTCAAAGGGAAAACTCAATCCATTACAAGAGAGTAGAGGGGGAGAAACATCATAAGATCCAACTATAATAGCCAAGCTCGCGATACATCAAGATTGTGCCAAATCAAGAACACGAGAGAGAGAGAGAGAGATCAAACACATAGCTACTAGTACATACCCTCCGCCCCAAGGGTGAAATACTCCCGCCTCGTTATGGAGAGCGCCAGGATGATGAAGATGGCCACCGGAGAGGGATTCCCCCCTCCGGCAGGGTGCCGGAACGGGTCTAGATTGGTTTTCAATGGCTACGGAGGATTCTGGCGGTGGAACTCCCGATCTAGGTTTCTTTCTGGAAGTTTCAGTATATATAAGAGGTTTTGGGATCGAGAACAAGTCAGGGGGGTCTCCGGGCTGTCCACGAGGTAGGGAGGCGTGCCCAGGGGGGTGGGGGCGCCCCCATCCTTGTGGGCAGCTCGAGACTCTTCTGGCCCAACTCTTTTACTCCATGGCCTTCTTCTGGTCCAAAAATAAGTTCCGTGAAGTTTCAGGTCAATTGGAATCCGTATGATTTTCCTTTTCTATAAAACTCAAAACAAGGAAAAAAACAGAAACTGGCACTGGGCTCTAGGTTAACTAGGTGGTACCCCGCATGTTGCTGCGGGATTTCCTAGATGAGAGCTGGTGCAATGGTACATGTTGAAATTTGTAAGCAAACATATACTTGCGTGCTCCATGCTTGCTATGCCTTGCTTGGCCTTAAGGCTTGCTGTAACATTTTGAGAAACTTTGCTGATATATATTGATGTAAACAATATTTTGGGAGCAATTTCATTGAAATTTTTGGCATGGCCTATCTTTATTTTTGTACCATCTGCACATAGTAAAGTCTACATAATCATCCCAATAAAGTGGATAGCAGCCCATATATACTTCACAATTCAGATTTTCATAGTTCCATAAGGTGAATCCATATCTCACTACATGCATAGGATCATCATGTAATTATTAATGGAAGTTCGACTCAGTTACAATTTTAGCCACAATATAAATAATTTAGATAGAGGCAATGCAGTTAAGCCATATATAGTTGCATAAGCTTAATCCATATACATGCATATGATCATCATGAAGTAGTACGAATGAGAGTTAGAACTGATTACAAATTAAGCCACGATATAAAAAATTTAAATAGAATGTAGTTCAATACCAGTTGCATGCGTGATTGACGATAGCAGCCCATATATACCTCTTCTCATAATATAGTAAAATACTGACAGATCCATAAACAGAAACACCAAGTGATGGATTACATGAAATATTAACCTAGTGGAATAATAATTGAAGGGCATAATCATTTTTTACCCGGAAGGGGATAATATTTGGTTGTGTTTCTATCATGAAATGTCAAATAGTCTCTCGAACAACATGCAAGGGCGGAAATTCAGTTTCTGTTGTTTGCTAATCTAAGTTACCAAAGCTTGTGGAAAGTCCATGTTGAATTCCATGATACTCTTCAATAGAATGCAAAAAACCTCAGTTAGTCTGGTCGGCAGAGGTGCTAATTCAGGTCAAAAAAATACGAACTACTATTCTCTCTTCCCCATCTTCAAAAAACTGCATATGACATATTTAATAGGTTAAACTCTAGCATTGACAGATTATTCCTGTTAGAATACAATCAATCGTACTTGGAACACATACATATCAAAAAATAATATAGGTACCACGAGAGGTTGTGTGATTTTTTTCTTCGATGAGCCAAGCACATGTCGATCCAGAGCGCAAGCTAACAGGTTCAAAAGGCATAAGCTCATGGTTAGGAAAACCTGACGATGGATGAGAACCGAGAAGAGGGAGCATCCACCTACCAGAGAGGATGGCTAGAGCCGAACAGTAGAGGAATTGTGCGTGCTCTGGGACGTCTTTTTAAAGAGGAAGACAACAGTGAGCAGAAGTGAGAGCGACGGGGTAATGGAGGGCGGAGTAATGATCAGCGTTTAATGCTGCTGTTTCATGTGCAGTAGTGGCTGCCGTTTCATGGTGGCGAGTAGAAGGGAAGGTGGCGACGGGAGTAGAAGACAGAGCGGTGGCAGCGAGCGGAAGAGAAAGATGAAGCCTCATAGACCTAGTACGATGAGTTAGATGGGCTAACAACATGACCAAATAAGCTTATAGGCCTGCCTTTTACATGGGATAGCATGGACAACCAACGGGCCAGAAGATGTCACACGTAGTAGAACAGTTGGGCTTCTTCTATAAAATACACTACTAGGCTGGGAGACGATGTGCATAAATGAACATACGTTTGTGCGGCCGCAGCCTCTCATCTAGCCCAGTTTGGGTCATCTTCAACCTTCAGCACAGGCATGGATGAACAAATACAGACGCACAACTACCACCAAATCCTATCATACTGAACAATTTAGGCCATGGATTGCATCAACTCTAAACATAAAGTTTATTTCCCTATTCGTCGCGAACCCATTCCACCTGAGCGCATGAGGTATTGTCCAGTACCGAAGGAGATCGAGAAAAAGCTAGGCCAGCCATGGTCAGCGACCAGGCGCACTGTCAAGAGAACCACGCAAGGGAGCGGCGGCCGGCCATGAACAGACACCGGGCGGATTGAGCGGCAGCGGCCGCCTGGTGCGCCCTCGTAGATTGTGTGCTGCCACACAGGAGCAATGCGATGAGCTTTTGAAAGTGATGCCTTTTTTATGTGTGTTGTGATGTGTCCGGCTTGGTCAGGAAGAAAGAACGGAAGAGAGAGAAGGAGCAAAGGGTTATTTTCACTTAGCGGTGGCAACACTTCATAAATTTCATCAATTCCAGATCGGGCGGCTGAAGACTGCGCATGTATACTACTTCAACAGTTATAACAATTTGGGTGACGTGGCTTCACGAGGAGCCAGGAAAATCAGCTAGTGGGGTGCCCCTATTTAGATATAGAAGATACGTTAGTCCCAAAAATCATATAAAATAGCATATAAATGCATATAAAACATCCAAGGTTGATAATATAATAGAAAGGAACAATGAAAAATTATATATACGTTGGAGACGTATCAAGCCTCTGAAGGTTTGGGAATATATGTGAATATATAGGACGAAGAATTAGGTCAGGGGGTGTTGGAGTAGGCCACAAGGTAGGGGCGCCCCCCTCCTAGGGCATGCCCATGTGGCTTGTCGTCTACTCTAAGCTCTTCTGACTTGGAGTCCAAGTCCAACAGGCGTTTTATGGTCCAAGAAAAATCACCATGAAGGTTATATTCCGTTTGGACTCCGTTTGGTATTCCTTTTCTGCAAAGCTCAAAAACAAGGAAAAAACATAAACTGGGACTGGGCTCTAGGTTAATAGGTTAGTCCCAAAAATAATATAAAATAACATATTAGTGCATATAAAACATCCAAAATAGATAATATAATAGCATGGCATAATAGAAAATTATAGATACATTGGAGACGTATCAATCACCGTGCCGAAGTCAAAGCCGGGGTCACGGAGGTAAAGGTGGCTGAAGACGCGTGTAGCTGCCACAGAGAGGAGGTCGCGGCACTACCCCTCCATGATGCCATCCACCTTCTGGGAGGCACCTCCGAGCTCCTCGGTGAGCTTGGAGGAAAGCTCGGTCAGGGAGTCCTGGATAAGGGGGTGTCCGGATGGCCGGACTATACCTTCAGCCGGACTCCTGGACTATGAAGATACAAGATTGAAGACTTCGTCCCGTGTCCGGAAGGGACTTTCCTTGGCGTGGAAGTCAAGATTGGTGATACGGATATGTAGATCTCCTACCATTGTAACCGACTTTGTGTAACCCTAACCCTCTCCGGTGTCTATATAAACCGGAGGGTTTTAGTCCGTAGGACAACATACAGAACAACAATCATACCATAGGCTAGCTTCTAGGGTTTAGCCTCTCCGATCTCGTGGTAGATCTACTCTTGTACTACCCATATCATCAATATTAATCAAGCAGCACGTAGGGTTTTACCTCCATCAAGAGGGCCCGAACCTGGGTAAAACTTTGTGTCCCTTGCCTCCTGTTACCATCCGGCCTAGACGCACAGTTCGGGACCCCCTACCCGAGATCCGCCGGTTTTGACACCGACATTGGTGCTTTCATTGAGAGTTGCTCTGTGTCGTCGCCATCAGGAAGGATGCCTCTCCCCATCTTTGAAGACGGCACCGTTGCTAAGGGAGCTTTGGCTGTCGGCCAAACGCTCCGGCTAGGTGGTTTTCTTATGACCGCCTGTTCGGCTTCTGCACCGACGATGACCTCTCGAGCCATCGAAAACAATCTTCATGTCAGCTCGGAACTCGCCGAGCAGTTAGATCCAATGGAGCTCTCCTCCATAAACGAGCTCTTGGATCGCATCACCGCTCTGGGAGTCGCTACGGATTACGACCAGATTGGGCCTAAACCCGATCTGAGAGAGATTAACTCTCCCCAAGTCACCCATCACGTTGCCGTGGTAGAGGGACAGTGCGGCGACCCTTCATCTATCTTAAGGACTAGCTACGTCCGGATTCCCGATCCCTCCAAGCCGGATACCCGCAGAGGGGAGGATATCACTCAAGACCTGAACTTAGAGTCAGGCGACGGACTGAATTCATTGGACAACATCCAGGAATCCAAATTTTCGAGTTCGGAAATTCCTTGGCCTCTGAGCCTCAGATTGGGTGAGGCTTCGGATTTAATTCCACCCACCGACCCGAACATAAGCGATATATCCCGAATCAGGCAAGAGCCCGATGAAACAGTACATCATTACCGGGCCAGATTCCTCCTGGTTAGGAACATGATAAGGGACTGCCGCGAGGAAGACGCAATCTCAATCTTCTGCAATAATTACACGGACAAGGGAATCCTCAACGCCATAAGTCGTCGTGATATTACACGCTTCGCTGACTTAGCGTCCATTGTACGAAAGTACTGTGCGATGGAAAGTTCCTGGAAAACCGAAATAAAATTTTGGGACGATCCAGCCCTGAATACAAACCCAGTCCAAAATAAAAGGGTGCATCATCGCCAGACACCCGGGTCAAACACCAAAAAGCAAAAACCCTCTACAGGGCATGGAACCGTACTGGAAGGATGGCTTAATGGACCCTGTAAAATTCACAGTACAGAGGATGCCACACCAACTCACAGCCTTAGAGCATGTTGGATACTCCGGCAGGTGGCCAAAATTGGCGAAGATCTCCTAATTCCGGAGGCCACAGAAAGCCACCCAGAGACACCAATACGGTATTAACAGTCTTCGAGACTTTCACATCAAATAATATGCGAAAAAGGACACTCTGCAGCCTTGCCGAAGTCTACCAAGTAGCAACAATAAACCCATGGAGTGACACGACTATTACCTTTAACGGCAGTGATGAACCTAAATTCCAAACAGCCTGAGCACTAGCCGCATTGGTCCTCAGTCCAATAGTGGACAGCTTTCGTCTTACCAAGGTACTCATGGACGGCGGCAGCGGATTGAACCTCATTTATGAGGAAACCCTTCAAAAAATGGAAAAGACTAGAACCGCATTGAGCGAAGCAGCATAACCTTTAGAGGAATAATCCCCAGTCGGGAAGCGCGCTGTACAGGAAAAATCACACTAGATGTGGTGTTCGGCACGCCGGATAATTACAGGTCCGAAGAGGTCATGTTCCATGTGGCTCCGTTCAGCAGTGGTTATCACGCTCGGCTAGGGCGGGAAGCGTTTACAATCTTCCAAGCAATACCCCATTACAGGTACATGAAGCTCAAGATGCCCGGGCCTAACAGGATCATCACTCTCGCTAGTGATCCGGACATAGCACTCTGCGCAGAAAACAAGACAGCCGCACTGGCCCTCGAGGCACTATCCGAAGCCCTAGCGGCTGAGGAACTGACTGCGCTGCGCTCCACGGTGAATAGGGACGATGTGGTACTCGACAAAAGATCCAAGTCCACCTCCTTTAAACCGGTGGACGAAATAGTCAAATTCCAGGTCCATCCAACGGACCCCAATAAAACAGCTTCCATCGGGGCACAGTTAAACCCTGATGTAGACGCCGCACTGCAAGAGTTCCTATGAGAGAACTGGGATATTTTTGCCTGGCACCCTTCAGACATGCCAGGAATCCCACGCAGGCTGGCCGAGCAGAGCTTAAATATCGTAAAAGGATTCAAACCTGTCAAACAAGCTCTTTGGCATTTTTCCTAACCTAAGAGACAGGCCATGGGAGAGGAGCTAGCAAAGCTATTGGAGGCCGGATTCATCAGAGATATAAAACATCCGGACTGGCTAGCAAACCTGGTGATGGTACCAAAGAAGGACAAATCCTGGCGCCTAGCTCAAGACGGCCGAATCCGGACCGGTGATAGACTTTATATCCGGGGTTGTACACCGTTACGGCGTCCCCCATAACATCATCACTGATAACGTCACGGACTTTACGGCCGATGAGGTAAAACTCTGGTGCAAAAACATGGGCATCAAGCTCGATTATGCTTCCGTCTATCACCCACAAACTAACGGCCAGGTCGAACGTGCAAATGGTCTTATCATGAGCGGAATCAAACCCAGATTAGTGCGGTCCCTCAAGGAATCTAACACGCACTGGGTAGAGGAGTTCGACTCCGTACTCTAGGGGCTGCGGACCACGCCGAATCGCACCACCGGATACACACCATTCTTTATGGTGTACGGCGTAGAGGCAGTTTTGCCTTGCGACATAATTCATGACTCACCTCAAGTGCGCATGTACGAAGAAAGAGAAGCCGAGCTCGATCAGCAGGATAGTTTGGACGCATTGGAGGAGGAGCGTGATGTGGCAAAAGCCCGTTCCGCATTCTATCAACAACACGCTCGAAGATACCAAAGCAGAGAAGTACGGGCCAAAAATTACAACGTTGGCGAATTAGTTCTACGCCTGCCGGACAAGAAAAAGGACAAACTCAAGCCCAAGTGGGAAGGTCCCTTCATAATTGAACAAGTCCTGACTGGTGGAGCGTACCGCCTGCGAGATGCATCGGATAACCAACTCGAGCCGAATCCATGGAACGCAGCCCGTCTCCGAAGATTCTATGCCTAGCGCCGGACTCTGTGTTCGTCTCCCTCCTCTGTCCATTTTTATATACTGTCTGTCTTACATTTCTCTCCTTCTCCCCTTCCTTTATCTTATAGCCTTTAAAGGCTCATCAAATGACGTGCTATTCGCACTCATTAAACCTGGGGGCTTCTTTTAACAGAAGCTTATTTATACGGGCTTCATGCCCAACACATGTGTTACACTTCCGCATGTACCTTTTATTTCACCATTATATGCATCGATATGACTTAAGTTTTGGCCAAGCTGGGTTGCCTGGCTCCTGTGCTTACCCCTACGTTCCCGATTATTTGGCTAGGCGGTAAAGGGAGCACCTCTGCGATTGTTACTGCCGGATCAGCCGGATGTGTACCTCAGACTAGGTGAAGCCGAAAGCTAGCGTTCTTAAGGGAATATTCGGTCGGTGACCTAAAATATGATCTTTTCACTTATTTATTTATGCGCCCCCATATGCTTTTTCCCGCGTCTTTTTCGCAGAATGGGCATGCACTTTAGGGCATGCCTCCCAGGGAAAGGAACCCCTAACGGAACTATTCTCCCTGGAAGATGTTTCTTACTAACCATGTAATATAACATAACTAGTCAGGCACTTGTCTGTTCACGCACTAATGACCCCTACGCCTGGTCTCCATGCATTCCCTGGTTCTTATATAACCGCATGGGAATTCGGACACACTCCGGATCGTCAGGTCCCGAGGCTGAAGCGAAAAGGTCGGCCATGACAAACGATCTACAATCCGGCTAGAAGGCATTATAAATGTCAATTAAATTACATAGTCATTCTGACTGATTGTATTCCTCTTCAATACCATCTAACATGCTGTCTAATTTACAGTCCTGCTGGGAATACTTTGCGGCCAATTCTACTTGTCCGTATACTAAGCTTACATGGATCTCCTTCCCATCGGGCCCCATAGGACCGACCTCGGCCATGTGGTTGGGGTCAGCCTTTGTGTACCGCATCTTCACCATGGCCCAGGCCTCCCTAGCGCCTTGACGACAGGCCGATAGCTTCCATAATTGGAAGCACCGCCGTGCTCCCTTTAGCTTCTCCGCAAGCTCTCCAAGACCTTCGGGCATGGAGATGGATGGCCACAAGGCCTGGGCGACGCCTTGCATCGCCTGCCGAACATGCTCGAGCAGTTGCGAGAGCTCGGGAAGAAGGTCACCCGTAGAACCGGGCATCTCCTCTGCAGGACGACCTGTTAGCACACCTACAGACATTACTCTATTACTCGACTTCCCCGCCGAACTTTTCTTCAAAGGTTCGTTCAAGCACTTACTAAATATGCCGTGCCGAAGCCGCTGATTCTCCTTAATGGAGTCTGACAGCTAGGCACGAACATCTTTAAGGTCGACGCCTAGCTTGGTGTTGGCATCTTGGAGATCGTTCTTCTTCCCCCTCACCTTTGTCAGCACCTTCTCACCAACCTTCAGCTGGCGTAGGAGTTGTTGCCTTTCCAGACTCAATCCGGCGCCATCTGCAATTTCATTTGTCAGATTCACACCCATGCCATGCTTCGCAAAATACTTATCTTTCGAAGTGTATATTACCAGAGGGGGTCTCCTTGGGCTCCCCTGCTGCGGCTAGTGCGGCCTCAAGTTGGGCTTTGCACTCTTCCAGCTCCTGGGACAGTAGGGAATTCTTTTCTGTAAGAACCTGCATAACAAATGATCCTTAAATCAGTTATTCTAACTGCTTCAAGTCTCGGGGGCTACTGGTATATATATAATTACCAAAATTTTCTTACCCGTATATCTTTTACATATTGCTCCGTGGCTCTGGCTAGACCATTTTGAGCGGCACGGAGGTACGCATCTCCTGAATTGAAGGCATCTAATGCCTCTCGGGAGAAACAAGCGTCGTGAAGAATTGTCCGGCGACGCCTGTGGTTCATGGCACTCTCCACCTCAGAGTTGGTGGCATACAACCTGTCCACATCCCCCGTCGGAGGAGCGTCCGGTGCGCGCCTTGTGTTCGCCTCCGCCTCCGGACCAGGCTTTGGAGCCTGGCTGGTGGAGGCGCGATTGGCAGCCTCTCCGGATATAGTCCAGCGAGGTCTCTTTGTCCTGAAGAGAGCACGAGTGTTAATATGCCTTGAAGGTATACCACCTGGGATAAGGGGGCGTGCCATACCTTTCCGCTGACGCCTCGGTCCGGACTGCATCTCTTTTCTGCCCACGGGGCCCTGCGGCCCCTCACTGGCTTGTCGCCGCAGGTTCGGCCTCCCGTCTCAAAAACCTCCCATGCAAAGCTCGGTTGTAATCAGGAAACTGAAAACACGAGAGGGCGGACCCCTATTCGGATTACTGGGACTTCGATCTCAGTTACCTGGGAGGCCGGGATTAGCCCTGGGTAATCGGCCGTAATGGCCACCAAGGTGTTGTCCTTGCTCAATTGATGGAACACTCCATCAATCAGCTCCACAAATAAGTCCAGATGCTCTTGAGAGGCCGGGTCGAGGGACCGTCCTGGGTCCTCGGGTTGTGGAGGGGGGCTGTTTATTTCTTTTACAGCCTGGCGCAGTTCATGCGTTGAAGTCATTAGACTGAATATTTAACGATGGTAATATAAAACAGATGGGCAAGTAAATGTGACCACTTACCCAGCTTGGGGGATTGTACATAGAAAATCCACCCCATGGGTTGACGCGGAGAAATTCCTCCTCTTCTCCCTTGTACAAAGCGGACAAGGTCTTTGTTAGGGCCGCAGCCGAATCCAGTCCCTTACGGCCGTAGCAGGTGGCGTCGTCCTCCCTGTTGAAATCCCACATGGGGTGGCCTCTATACTGTAGCGGCTACACCCCTCGCATGGTGCATGCGGCCATGACCCCGATCATGGTCAGGCCGGAATGAGCTAACAATCTTATCCAGCCCATCAGGTAAAGGACGTCCTTGTCACTTTCCCTCTGAGGGCTCAGTGGACGCCAAATTAGGCGCTTCTTTAGTGGAGCACTATCGAACTCAGGGAGGCCGATCCGGACAGGATCCGGCAGCGGGACGTCCTCTATGTAAAACCATTCCGAAGGCCAGTCCTCGGACACCTTCTTTGGGGTTCCGGATAGATATCCAGTCCCGGCGATGCGCCACATTTCGGCTCCGCCCACTTGATATATTGACCCCTTCTGAGAACGGGGCATAAGGCGGAATAGCTCTTTCCACAGCCCGAAATGAGCCTCAACACCCAAAAACAGCTCGCAGAGGGCTACGAAGCCCGCGATATGCAATACGGAGGCAGGCGTAAGATTGTGTAGCTGGAGGCCATAGAACTCCAGGAGCCCCCGGAGAAACGGATGGATCGGAAATCCAAGCCCTCTTATTAAATAAGGGACGAGGCATACCCGCTCTCCTTTGGAGGGATTAGGGGCACTCTCCGCTTGCTCTCCGCCATTATAGATGGCAAGACTGGCTCGAACCGGGACCATATAGGCCGGGGGGAGAAATCCCTTGGTCTGGAGCGTCACTAGCTCGCTATGCGGGATGGAGCATCTCTCCCAATATCCAAGCTGAGGGCTGGAAGGGCGAAAGGAGGAGTTGCGACGGCTGGCCATGGTGGTATGGACCTTTGTCGGATGCGCTCTGATGAACACTCGCGAGGGGGAGAAGGTGTGGTTTGGATCTAAATCCTCGTCCCCTTAAATGGGCGGCTCATTTACGCGGCTATGGGTGTGGATGTAAAAACACTCAGACTTTTCATATTCGTTTGACACATGGGAGATGGCCATTATTGGGCGTAGAAGCCAAGGAGCGCAACATTTACAAGAAACCGGACTTTATTCAACAGGTACACGGAATTTGGAGGAGAACCCACCTTGCAATGTCGAAGACAATCTGCGCGCCGTACTCGTCGTCATTGAAGCCTGGTTCAGGGGCTACTGAGGGAGTCCTGGATAAGGGGGTGTCCGGATGGCCGGACTATACCTTCAGCCGGACTCCTGGACTATGAAGATACAAGATTGAAGACTTCGTCCCGTGTCCGGAAGGGACTTTCCTTGGCGTGGAAGGCAAGCTTGGCGATATGGATATGTAGATCTCCTACCATTGTAACCGACTTTGTGTAACCCTAACCCTCTCTGTTGTCTATATAAACCGGAGGGTTTTAGTCCGTAGGACAACATACAGAACAACAATCATACCATAGGCTAGCTTCTAGGGTTTAGCCTCTCTGATCTCGTGGTAGATCTACTCTTGTACTACACATATCATCAATATTAATCAAGCAGGACGTAGGGTTTTACCTCCATCAAGTGGGCCCGAACCTGGGTAAAACTTCGTGTCCCTTGCCTCCTGTTACCATCCGGCCTAGACGCACAGTTCGGAACCCCCTACCCGAGATCCGCCGGTTTTGACACCGACACTCGGCATAGCCAGCGTCGGGGACGGCGAGTGGAGCCTCGAGCTTCTCACGGCGTATGTAGCTCAGCGCCTGATGATCCCTGAGCTTGAGAGAAGAGAAGGCGGTGCGGTCTGCCACCGCTCGCAATTCGGCGTCGGCTGAGATATCCTTCTCATTGGCGTCCATTTGGGCGCCTACCTCGGAGACATGCTCGGTGTAGGCCGCTTGGGCTTAGGTCACCTCCTGCTACAACTTGCTTAGGTGCTCGTGCTATGCGGCCTTCTCGGCGCCCACCTTTGTCAGTGCGGAGTCACAGTCCACAAGCTTCCCCTCGTGATCCTTGAGGTCCTCCTCCCGCTACTGGAGTTGTTGCGTGCGCACGACCTGTCCCTCCCGAAGCGCCTTCGGGCTGGCCTCCGCCTAGCTGTAGCACTTGGCGGCCGCCGCTACTTTAGCCAGCGCGTCGTCATGAGCTGCTCTGCATTGGTGGCTTCTTCCCTGCTCTCTGTAGCGGCGGCCTCTGCGTGACTCCAGGTCTCCTTGGTTGCCCTCTCAAACTGGAGCCACGCTGAGGCGAGCCTAGACGCTCCCTGGCAAGCCATCCGTCGGCATCCCGGAGGTCCGCCCTGAGTCGATCGAGCATGGTGTAAGCGTCGGCCAGGGCCCCGTGCCTGATCAGGGGCCTCCGGGTCCTTCCCCATGCTTGGCTTCCGCGGCACGGCTAGGGCGACTGCCGCCTCGACCGTCTGAGTCCTGGGGGTCAGCACCACTTGAGGCTACACCGTGGCGCGCCCTGAGTTAGGTTGGCCGGCGGGGAGCGAGACATCGCCCCCTTGTCCATGGTCGGAGCTGCCGCTTCCATGGTAGGGGACGCCGCGTAATGAGCCGCCATGTCCTTGTTGGACGGCCTCCCGGTGGTGCCGGCGAAACACCGTGAGGAGATGGAGCGCCCGCGCGCCTAGATGCAGTGGTGCCCATGCGCCAGATCGGCGTTGCGCGCGCCCACGCCTGCCAAAGTTGTGGCCGAGTGTCGAAACCGCCTTCAGGCCGGAGGGCACTTCGCAATGGCAGTCGCCTTCTTCTTCTTCTCTGCGCCATCCCCTCTGCTCGACACGATGAGGGGCTGTATGAACATATGGACTATGAGTGCGCAATCAGAAGGTAAGGCCAGGGTACTTACTCGTCTGGCGCGGTCCACTTCCTCTTCTTCTCCTCCTCGGAGGCCGATGTGCCCCCGTCCTTCCTCGGCGTGGCCCTGTCCTCACCCTAGGGGCTGTCGAGGTGACTCCCAATAGGCCCCACTATAGCACCACTATCCGCAGGGGTGAGGGGATCCCCGGAGGGGCATTGGCTGGTGAGGCCACGACCGCCTCAGCGGAGGCCACCATGGCCAATGGCTGTGCGTCCTGCGGGGCAAAGCATGTTTCCTTGACCACCCCGGTGAGGCATGGAGGACCTTTAGGAGTAGGCGGTGCCACCCCCTCGCCCGAAGCTGCCTCGCCAGACACCCACACAACCGGGGGAGCATACTCCGCCCTCCTGGATGCTTTGACGGGACCTGGGGAGTCCATGGTTGGGAGCTTGTCAGTGTCATCATCATCCTCGAGGCTAAGGAGGAGTTGGCGCTGCAATAGTGGGGACGCCCTCCCAAGGTCATCCTCCTCCATTTCCTTTGAGTCCTCGTCGCCGTCACTGTCCCCAGAGGATAGCACCACGGGTGAATTGGGGTGGTCACACGGCTCAAGCCCCCACTCGTTAAAGGTGGGCATGGTTGCAACCAGCTCCTCCTTGTCATCGTGGCTGTACAGCGGGGCGGCGGCCTCGAGAATATCCCCTGGGATATAGACGAGCAAGGTGAACATGGCCATGTCTAGCTCCTCGCCTATTAGGCCAACGACGTGCAGCCTCATCACGTCCCCCGCGCCTTCGTACTCCCACAAAGGCTTTGGATGCGATTGGAGCAGCGCGATGTGCTGCGCCAGGAAATCCTTCACGATCACCACCCCCGTCAGCAGCTTCGCCTTCATATGCGAAGCTATCCTCTTCAGGACGAGTTTTGCTCGAGGGTTGGTGAGCTTTGTGGAGCCCCACCCAGGGGACTCCTCGGGCAGCGCCGCCGGAAGCGTCAGGTGCAGGTCGGTGCCGCTAGTGTCCAGGAAAGCCCAGCGCTGCTGAAAGCCTCGTGCCTTCATCCCAGCCTTCATGAGAGAGTTTCCGCTAAGCACATTGACAAAAAGGAGACGCACACAGATCGCTGGGTCCGGGCGGTGAACCGCAAGCTGAAGAAGTGGTAGAAGAGCGCCACCGAGGGCCTCACGCCCATGAAAGCCTTGCAGTAGAAGGCAAAGACGGACAAGAGGAGAATGCAGTTGGGCTGAAGGTGAAGGGCATGGATTTGGTAGTGCTCGAGGATGGCATAGAAGAACTTGGAGTAGGGTGGAACCAGCCCACCGAATACGTTGTGGAGGAAGAAGGGGTAGACGGACTCCGCCAGGCTGCTCCGCGCTACGGAGCTGGGCCAGATCTGGGTCACGCCCAATTCGTTCTGGCGGTCAGCGGGAGCACCGGATTGAGGTCCTCCTCCTTAGCGATGGAGGAGGTTGAGAGCATCGGCGCGCGAGAGAAGGAGCTCGCGACTGGGGGTGCCGATTTTGCTTTCCCGGTGGGCGCCACTCGCGAAGTCGCTGACACAAACGAAGAAGAAGAAAAGGCAGCACTCGGTCTAGATCTGGAGGGGCCTTACAATGAGGAAGATGAGGAATATGCTAGACAGGGAAGATGCAGTGAGGGCCCTACGACGTGCACCAGGCTTTTTGTCAGCCTGGGTGGTTGCCGAGGCATCGAAGGAAGTGGGAGCGTCATGTGCCCCGCCGTGTGCCACACGTCGAGCCTGGCCGGCCGGTGGTTGGGGCTGTGTCGCTTCGCCTTCTCTTCTTCTCCTTTGCCTCGAAGCAAGGCCGTGTGCACCGCGGGCCCGGGGGCTACTATCGGGGCTCCGGGACCAGGGGTACCCAGGCTGTTTGCCTGTGGCACACCGTGTCGCGTCATCTAAAGGCCCGTCGTGGCCCAGCGCCAAGACAACACGAGCAAGCCCCTCGCGAGGGCCCACGCCTTGCGACGTGAACTACTTCAAGGCCTCTTGAGGGGCGGTCTCCCGATGCCGCCTCCTGAGGTCCTTTGCGGGGTGGATACTTCTAGGCTCTCGACCCAACCTCATGAGGCAAGGGTCACATGAACAATGACAAGTGGAGCCAAAAGGGTGCCAGCAACCGCAGGCAAAGACGTACGCAGGTTCCCAAGGAATCCCCCTAAGGTTGCCATTCTGGTGCAACGAGACCAAGACCACAAACTCGTCGGTATGGAGGTCATCACCGAGCCCACCTGCGCGTCATGATAAGAAGCTTTGCTGGCGAATGCCACCTTTAGTCAGGATAGGATGTACTACTGTCCCCTTCCAAAATTGGCCATTGTGGTATCCCTTCCTACTTAGAGCCTTGGCGGAAGACGACCAGGCCAGTATAAATATAGGCTAGCCTCCACGTAGAGAGGGATCCGGGGATCGAACCCATCCAACCTCTTGAGCCCTCATGAGGAAACTCTCACTTGTACTAGTTCATACTCATCCTCCCCGCAAGGCAATCCACCACAAAGCAGCAGTAGGGTCTTACACCGCAAGGTGGCCCGAACCTGGGTAAATCATCGTGTTCCACTCTCTTTCCCTCTTGCTCAAGCACGACGGAGCATCACCGCAGCATAGTGAATATTAAGAAGTAGCTTGGCGGATTCCTTCACTCACACCCCACTGTTCGAAACTCATCTCGGGTCCGCAGAGCCCCAATTCCAACAGAACTCAACTATGATTTCAAACTTGCCAGTGAAAAGAGGTTTGATATTATCTCACTTGATTAATGGGGCCCCCATGCCTATGAAAATGCCAAATTGTTTAAAGAAAAAGTCAAAAGATGGCATGATAAAAGGATAAATAGCGGGAATTTAATGTAGGCGACCATGTCTTGCTGTACAATTCTCGTTTAAGATTTTTTTAGGAAAACTTCTCGCTAAGTGGGAAGGACATTACATTATCGAAGAAGATTATTGTTCTGGTGCCATCAAGATCAACAACGCCGAAGGCACTAATCCAAAGGTGGTGAATGGACAAAGAATCAAACATTATATCTTAGGTACGCCTATAAATGTTGAGACCAAAATTATTAATCTAATAACACCAGAGGAGTACATAAAGGAAACCTTCCAGAATGCTCCAGAACCCTGAAAAGGAATAGGTATGTGATACAGTAAGTAAATCGACTGCAAAAATTTTGCAAAAGCATTTTTACTCCGTTTTGGAATCTATTTAAAAAATTAGGAAAATAAAAAGTAGTTCGAAAAGTGCACGAGCAGGAGAGAAGCCTAGGGGGCGCGCCTCCCGATCTTGTGGCCACCTCGTGTACTTCCCGGACTCTGTTTTATCCCAGATTACTTGTTTAGGATAATTGCATTTGTGCCCTTAGTTGTGTCACCATTGACAGGAATACCCCTAGTTTCGTAAAACATGCGGTCTTTCCCAACTCAGTTAGCTTGGCTTGTGCTTTTGCCCTTCCGGCATGGCTTCATCTAGTCAACGCTGTTTGACCGTAAGCGGCGCTAGATTTTGGACAAGGCTTGCCGCCCGGTCAACCTAACCATCTCACACTCTCTCATCCCCCATCGTCTGTATTTCTCTCTCACCAACCCTAGCTCGCTCGGCGGCGGCGAAACCCGCACCGCTAGATCCATTGCGAGGTGATGGGAGACCATAGGAAGCGTCGGCGACCGCGGCCGCCGCCGTAGGGACGCCACATCTTCACTTGAGCCCGGAGAAGGCGGCGGTGTTGGTGGAGCCAATGGCAACAAGGGCAGCGGATCTGCACGGGAGCACGGACAAGGCGACACTGGCGATGCCTGATACATCTCCAACATATCTATAATTTTTGATTGTTCCATGCTATTATATTATCAACCTTGGATGTTTTCATATGCATTTATATGCTATTTTATATGATTTTTGGGACTAACCTATTAACCTAGAGCCCAGTGCCAGTTTCTGTTTTTTCCTTGTTTTAGAGTATCATAGAAAAGGAAAATCAAACAGAGTCCAATTCACCTGAAACTTCACGGAACTTATTTTTGGACCAGAAGAAGCCCATGGAGTATCGGAGTTGGACCAGGAGAGTCCCGGGCTGCCCACGAGGGCAGGGCGCGCGCCCACCCCCCTGGGCGCCCCCTGCCTCGTGGACAGCCCGGAGGTACACCGACGTACTTCTTCCTCCCATATATACCCATATACCCTAAAAACTTCGGGGAGCACAATAGATCGGGAGTTCCGCCGCCAGAAGCCTCTGTAGCCACCGAAAACCAATCTAGACCTGTTCTGGCACCCTTCTGGAGGGGGAATCCCTCACCGGTGGCCACCTTCATCATCCCGGTGCTCTCCATGACGAGGAGGGAGTAGTTCTTTCTCGGGGCTGAGGGTATGTACCAATAGTTATGTGTTTGATCTCTCTCTCTCTCTCTCTCTCTGTCTCTCGTGTTCTTGAGGTGATACGATCTTGATGTATCGCGAGCTTTGCTATTATAGTTGGATCTTATGATGTTTCTCCCCCTCTACTCTCTTGTAATGGATTGAGTTTTCCCTTTGAAGTTGTCTTATCGGATTGAGTCTTTAAGGATTTGAGAACACTTGATGTATGTCTTGCGTGGGATAACCGTGGTGACAATGGGTTATTCTATTGATTCACTTGATGTATGTTTTGGTGATCAACTTGCGGGTTCCGCACATGAACCTATGCATAGGGGTTGGCACACGTTTTCGTCTTCACTCTCCGGTAGAAACTTTGGGGCACTGTTTGAAGTACTTTGTGTTGGTTTGAATAGATGAATCTGAGATTGTGTGATGCATATCGTATAATCATACCCGCGGATACTTAAGGTGTCATTGGAGTATCTAGGTGACATTAGGGTTTTGATTGATTTGTGTCTTAAGGTGTTATTCTAGTACGAACTCTAGGATAGATTGGACGGAAAGAATAGCTTCATGTTATTTTACTACGGACTCTTGAATAGATCGATCAGAAAGAATAACTTTGAGGCGGCTTCGTACCCTACCACAATCTCTTCATTTGTTCTCCGCTATTAGTGACTTTGGAGTGACTCTTTGTTGCATGTTGAGGGATAGTTATGTGATCCAATTATGTTATTATTGTTGAGAGAACTTGCAATAGTGAAAGTATGAACCCTAGGACTTGTTTCAACGCATTGCAACACCGTTTGTGCTCACTTTTATCATCAGTTACCTTGCTGTTTTTATATTTTCAGATTACAAAAACATATATCTACCATCCATATTGCACTTGTATCACCATCTCTTCGCCAAACTAGTGCACCTATACAATTTACCATTGTATTGGGTGTGTTGGGGACACAAGAGACTCTCTGTTATTTGGTTGCAGTGTTGTTTGAGAGAGACCATCTTCATCCTATGCCTCCCACGTATTGATAAACCTTAGGTCATCCACTTGAGGGAAATTTGCTACTGTCCTACAAACCTCTGCACTTGGAAGCCAAACAACATCTACAAGAAGAAGGTTGTGTAGTAGACATCAAGCTCTTTTCTGGCGCCATTACCGGGGAGGTTAGCGCTTGAAGGTATATCTTTAGATCTTGCAATCGAATCTTTTTGTTTCTTGTTTTAGCACTAGTTTAGTTTATAAAAGAAAACTACAAAAAAAATATGGAATTGAGTTTGCCTCATACGCTTCATCTTTTTAATATCTTTCGTGAGTATGATGGAAAGGAAAATTGTGCCAAAGTGTTAGAAGAAGAATGCATTAGAATATTTGGCACTAAATATTTGAATGATGAGCATGACTGCAATGTTGTTAGTATGAATTCCTTGAATATCCATGATGCTAATGATATGCAAAGCCACAAGCTTGGGGAAGCTATGTTTGATGAAGATGATATTTTTTGTCCCCCAAGTTTTGATGATAAAATTTTATATTATGAATGCATGCCTCCTATTTATGATGATTATATTAATGAAAGTGGAATTGGAGAGGTCATGACTTTATTTAGTAATGATTCCACTATCTCGGAAGAGGTTCCAATTGATTATGAGAATAAAGTTGCTATATATGATGATTATTGTGATGACTTGTATGCTATTAATAATAATCATAACCATGAAACTTGTCATCATGATTTTAGTTTTCAATTGGATTATGCCTCACATTATAGTTATTTTGTTGAGTTTGCTCCCACTACTATTCATGAGAAGAAATTTGCTTATGTGGAGAGTAATAAAAATTCTATGCTTGTGCATCATGAAAATAGTGCTTTATGTGATGGTTATATTGTTGAATTCATTCATGATGCTACTGAAATCTATTATGAGGGAGGAATATATGCTTGTAGGAATTGCAATAATATCAAGTTTCCTCTCTATGTTCTTAAAGTTTTGAAGTTATCCTTGCTTTACCTTCCTATGCAAGTTGATTCTTGTTCCCACAAGTTGTTTGCTCACAAAATCCCTATGCATAGGAAGAGGGTGACTTATATGTGCTAGCCATATTCTTCATGATGCTCTCTTTATGTTTAAATTCTTATCTTTTATGTGAGCATCATTGAAATCATCATGCCTAGCTAGGGGCGTTAAACGATAGCGCTTGTTGGGAGGCAACCCAATTTTATTTTTGTTCCTTGATTTTTGTTCCTGTTTAGTAATATATAATTCATCTAGCCTCTGTTTAGATGTGGTTTTATGTTTTAATTAGTGTTTGTGCCAAGTAGAACCGTTGGGAAGACTTGGGGAAAGTCTTTTTGATCTTGCTGTAAAAAACAGAAACTTTAGCGCTCACGAGAATTGCTGCCATTTTTATTTGGAAAGTGCTACTTAGTTAATTATTTTTTCAGATGATTAATATATAAATTCCTCACGTACATAAATTTATTTTAGAATTTTTGGGGTTCCAGAAGTTTGCGTTAGTTACAGATTACTACAGACTGTTCTGTTTTTTTACAGATTCTGTTTTTCATGTGTTGTTTACTTATTTTGATGAATCTATGGCTAGTAAAAGAGTTTATAAACCATAGAGAAGTTTTAATACAGTAGGTTTAACACCAATATAAATAAAGAATAAGTTCATTACAGTACCTTGAAGTGGTGTTTTGTTTTCTTTCGCTAACGGAGGTTACGAGTTTTCTGTTAAGTTTTGTGTTGTGAAGTTTTCAAGTTTTGGGTAAAGATTCGATGGACTATTGAATAAGGAGTGGCAAGAGCCTAAGCTTGGGGATTCCCAAGGCACCCCAAGGTAATATTCAAGGACAACCAAGAGCCTAAGCTTGGGGATGCCCCATAAGGTGTCCCCTCTTTCATTTTCATTCATCGGTAACTTTACTTGGAGCTATATTTTTATTTACCACATGATATGTGTTTTGCTTGGAGCATCATTTTATTTTATTTAGTTTTGCTTGCTGTTTGAATAAAATACCAAGATCTGAAATTATTAAATGTTAGAGAGTCTTCACATAGTTGCATAATTATTCGACTACTCATTGATCTTCACTTATATCTTTCAGAGTAGTTTGTTGTTGCTCTAGTGCTTCACTTATATCTTTTTAGGACACAGTGGTGGTTTTATTTTATAGCAATTAATTAACTCTCATGCTTCACTTATATCATTTTGAGAGTCTTTAGAACAGCATGGTAGTTTTATTTGCTTATGAAACTAGTCCTAATATGATGGGCATCCAAGAGGGATATAATAAAAACTTTCATATAAAGTGCATTGAATACTATGAGAAATTTGATACTTGATGATTGTTTTGAGATATGGAGATGGTGATATTAGAGTCATGCTAGTTGAGTAGTTGTGAATTTGAGAAATACATGTGTTTAAGTTTGTGATTCCCGTAGCATGCACGTATTGTGAACCGTTATGTGATGAAGTCGGAGCATGATTTATTTATTGATTGTCTTCCTTATGAGTGGCGGTCGGGGATGAGCGATGGACTTTTCCTACCAATCTATCCCCCTAGGAGCATACACGTAGTACTTTGTTTTGATAACTAATAATTTTTTGCAATAAGTATGTGAGTTCTTTATGACTAATGTTGAGTCCATGGATTATACGCACTCTCACCCTTCCACCATTGCTAGCCTCTCTAGTACCGCACAACTTTCGCCGGTACCATAAACCCACCATAAACCTTCCTCAAAACAGCCACCATACCTACCTATTATGGCATTTCCATAGCCATTCCGAGATATATTGCCATGCAACTTTCCACCATTTTGTTTATTATGACACACTCCATCATTGTCATATTGCTTTGCAAGATCATGTAGTTGACATCGTATTTGTGGCAAAGCCACTGTTCATAATTCTTCCATGCATGTCACTCTTTATTCATTGCACATCCCGGTACGATGCCGGAGGCATTCATATAGAGTCATACTTTGTTCTAGTATCGAGTTGTAATCATTGAGTTGTAAGTAATAAAAGTGTGATGATCATCATTATTAGAGCATTGTCCAAGTGAGGAAAGGATGATGGAGACTATGATTCCCCCATAAGTCGGGATGAGATTCCGGACGAAAAATAAAAAAAAGAGAAAAAAAGAGGCCATAAAAAAGAGGAAAGGCCCAAATAAAAAAATAAAAAAATGAGAGAGAAAGAGAGAAGGGGCAATGCTACTATCCTTTTACCACACTTGTGCTTCAAAGTAGCACCATGATCTTCATTATAGAGAGTCTCATATGTTGTCACTTTCATATACTAGTGGGAATCTTTCATTATAGAACTTGGCTTGTATATTCCAATGATGGGATTCCTCAAAATGCCCTAGGTCTTCGTGAGCAAGCGAGTTGGATGCACACCCACTAGTTTCTTTTGTTGAGCTTTCATACATTTATAGCTCTAGTGCATCCATTGCATGGCAATCCCTACTCACTCACATTGATATCTATTGATGGGCATCTCCATAGCCCGTTGATACGCCTAGTTGATGTGAGACTATCTTCTCCTTTTTGTCTTCTCCACAACCACCATTCTATTCCACCTATAGTGCTATGTCCATGGCTCGCGCTCATGTATTGCGTGAAGATTGAAAAAGTTTGCGAACATCAAAAGTATGAAACAATTGCTTGGCTTGTCATCGGGGTTGTGCATGATTTAAATATTTTGTGTGGTGAAGATAGAGCAGCCAGACTATATGATTTTGTAGGGATAGCTTTCTTTGGACATGTTATTTTGAGAAGACATGATTACTTGGTTAGTATGCTTGAAGTATTATTATTTTTTTGTCAATATTAAACTTTTGTTTGAATTTTATGGATCTGAATATTCTTGCCACAATAAACAGAACTACATGGATAAATATGTTAGGTAGCATTCCACATCAAAAATTCTGTTTTTATCATTTACCTACTCGAGGACGAGCAGGAATAAAGCTTGGGGATGCTGATACGTCTCCAACGTATCTATAATTTTTGATTGTTCCAGGCTACTATATTATCAACCTTGGATGTTTTATATGCATTTATATGCTATTTTATCTGATTTTTGGGACTAACCTATTAACCTAGAGCCCCAGTTTTTGTTTTTTCCTTGTTTTAGAGTATCACAAAAAAGGAAAATCAAACGGAGTCCAATTGACCTAAAACTTCATGAAACTTATTTTTGGACCAGAAGAAGCCCACGGAGTATCGGAGTTGGACCAGGAGAGTCCCGGGCTGCCCACGAGGGTGGGGGGCGCGCCCACCCCCCTGGGCGCCCCCTGCCTCGTGGACAGCCTGGAGGTCCACTGACGTACTTCTTCCTCCCATATATACCCATATACCCTAAAAACTTCGGGGAGCACAATAGATCGGGAGTTCTGCCGCCAGAAGCCTCCGTAGCCACCGAAAACCAATCTAGACCCGTTCCGGCACCCTTCCGGAGGGGGGAATCCCTCATCGGTGGCCATCTTCATCATCCCGATGCTCTCCATGATGAGGAGGGAGTTGTTCTCCCTCGGGGCTGAGGGTATGTACCAGTAGCTATGTGTTTGATCTCTCTCTCTCTCTCTCGTGTTCTTGAGGTGATACGATCTTGATGTATCGCGAGCTTTGCTATTATAGTTGGATCTATGATGTTTCTCCCCCTCTACTCTCTTGTAATAGATTGATTTTTCCCTTTGAAGCTGTCTTATCGGATTGAGTCTTTAAGGATTTGAGAACACTTGATGTATGTCTTGAGTGGGATAACAGTTGTGAAAATGGGTTATTCTATTGATTCACTTGATGCATGTTTTGGTGATCAACTTGCGGGTTCCGCCCATGAACCTATGCATAGGGGTTAGCACACGTTTTCGTCTTGAATCTCGGGTAGAAACTTTGGGGCACTCTTTGAAGTACTTTGTGTTGGTTTGAATAGATGAATATGAGATTGTGTGATGCATATCGTATAATCATACATGCGGATACTTGAGGTGACATTGGAGTATCTAGGTGACATTAGGGTTTTGATTGATTTGTGTCTTAAGGTGTTATTCTAGTATGAACTCTAGGATAGACTGAATGGAAAGAATAGCTTCATGTTATTTTACTACGGACTCTTGAATAGATCGATCAGAAAGAATAACTTTGAGGTGGTT
The DNA here is from genome assembly GCF_002162155.2 of Triticum dicoccoides. Taxonomy (NCBI): domain Eukaryota; kingdom Viridiplantae; phylum Streptophyta; class Magnoliopsida; order Poales; family Poaceae; genus Triticum; species Triticum dicoccoides. The sequence goes on along the minus strand of NC_041392.1, from coordinate 287,651,476 downwards.
TCGTACCCTACCATAATCTCTCCGTTTGTTCTCCGCTATTAGTGACTTTGGAGTGACTCTTTGTTGCATGTTGAGGGATAGTTATGTGATCCAATTATGTTATTATTGTTGAGAGAACTAGAATTAGTGAAAGTATGAACCCTAGGCCTTGTTTCAACGCATTGCAATACCGTTTGTGCTCACTTTTATCATTAGTTACCTTGCTGTTTTTATATTTTCAGATTACAAAGACATATATCTACCATCCATATTGCACTTGTATCACCATCTCTTCGCCGAATTAGTGCACCTATACAATTTACCATTGTATTGGATGTGTTGGGGACACAAGAGACTCTCTGTATTTGGTTGCAGGGTTGTTTGAGAGAGACCATCTTCATCCTACGCCTCCCACGGGTTGATAAACCTTAGGTCATCCACTTGAGCGAAATTTGCTACTGTCCTACAAACCTCTGCACTTGGAGGCCCAACAACTTCTACAAGAAGAATGTTGTGTAGTAGACATCAATTCCCACGGCGACAAGGGCAGCGGATCTGCACAGGAGTGCGTACAAGGCGACGGTGGCGGCGCCCGCAGCGAGAAGGGCAACGGATCTACACAGGAAATTCCTGCGGGGTAAGTATCATACCTAGATCTTCTCGTGTTTACTACCATAGGATTGATTCAATGATGCTTTAGGCTTGGTTTTGTTCGTTTTTTCATGGGAGATGGCATGTTTCTTATCGTAGGATGAATCCAGCGACTGCATTCTATCTTTCTATTAGAATGGAGACCGTTGTTCTAGTTTCTATGGGTACTAAAGGAAAATATTGCGGCTTCACTTTTCCATTGTTTGTGGACAACACTACTTCATACCAGGATTTTAGGACTGCCATTTGTGCCAAGGATCCATGGGGATTGTTTGATGCTGTTGAGATGAGATATTGGGATAGTAGCAATCTTTGGTGGGTCCCTATATAGTGTGACCAGAGTTAGGTGTGACATTTACAACAAATGCAGAAACTATGTCATGCAACTTGGAAATCACAGTGATACATAGAACTAGAACACAATGGTTTGAAAACCCATCTACTTCTAGGCCCTCTACATCTAGGCCATCTTGTTTTAATCCCACTGCTGGAGGGACAAGGGCTAGAACAAGGGCTAGCGGTAGAAGAAGGGCAGCAAGTGACACCTCTACTGCTCCTGGAACTCCAAGTGTTAATGAAAGTCAAGAACAACCAAAAAAAATAGGTGATCCAGTTGTGGAGGAGGAATTTCCTGATGCACCAGGTCTGGAGGATGAGATACTTTATCATGGATATGTTCAACACAATAATGAAGAAGAAAAAGTAGACAAGGACTATATTCCCGCTGAATTTTCAGATACAGATGCTGATGAGATGAAAGAGGATCATGAAATGGAAGCTTTTGAATATGTAGATGAGGACAGGCCTGTGATGATGTATGATAGGGAAAATCCTTCTATTGAGGAAGGTGTGGTCTTCCCTTCTGCAGTTGATTGCAGAAATGCAACTACATCCTACTCAATCAAAGCTGAAACTGAGTTCTCTATTCTGAAAAGTGACCCAACTAGGTTTACTGTCAAATGTTCTTATCACAGGTGTAAATGGAGGCTACATGCCTCTTTAATGAGGAGGAGCACACTGTTTTAGGTATTAAATGTTGTGATCCCTTAAATGTTTGTTATATTTTCTGCACTCACTGCTGTTATGTGTGCTTATTGTTTATCTTATTGTTTGTTGTGTTGTCTTGTTTCAGATTAAAGTGAACCAACATCAGCATACTTGTCCTAGTGTCAACAGATCTCAAAGATTGAGAGCTGCAAAAAGAAGGTGGATTGCAGATGCTTCTATGCCTTGGATTAGACAAAATCCATCTATTAGTCATAAGGAAATTCAGTTGAAGTTTTTAGAGAAGTATGGTGTGGAGGTTCCATATGACAGGTGCTACAATGGTAAAGAGATGGCACTTCACAAAATATATGGCAAGTACAGTGATAGTTTCCAACTTCTTTATTCTTTCAAAGCTGAAATGGAGAGGGCATCACCAGGCAGTCTTGTAGAAATTGATAGGCACACAGTTGAGTATTAGATTAAAGGCAAGAAGTACTACAAGGAGTGTTTTAGAAGGGTGCTTGTTTGCTTCAAAGATTGTTAGAAGGGTTTTCTGGAGGGATGCATGCCATACCTAGCTGTAGATGCTACAACATTGAATGGTAGGTTTAGAGGGCAGCTTGTAGCAGCTTGTGCACTGGATGGACAGAACTGGTTGTTTCCAGTTGCTTATGGTGTTCTAGAAGTGGATTCTACTGAGAGTTGGACATGGTTTTTCACAAACCTGAAGAAAATGCTAGGTCATCCAGAAGGTTTAGTGTTACATACTGATGCTTGCAAGGGATTGGAAACTTTTGTTGATGATGTGTACCCAGGAGTGGAGCATAGAGAGTGTATGAGACACTTGGCTCAGAATTTTGGTAAGAAATTTAAGGGTAAGTTCTATGATGATAACTTATGGCCTTGCTCACTAACCTACAGTATCAAGAAGCATAATTATCATCTGAACTAGCTCAAAAGCAAACCCAAAGTGAAGGAATTTCTGGAGGAGCACCACACAAAAATCTGGGCAAGAGCTGATTTCAATGAGATGTGCAAGGTTGACTATGTGAACAACAACCTTGCTGAATCATTCAACTCAAGAATCAAGAAATACAAGAGTCTTCACATAGTTGACCTGCTATACAAGATTAGGCAATACATCATGGAGAAATTTGACTTGAGAAACAGAATTGCCACTTAGCATTTCATTGGGCACTACATCATACCAGCAGTAATGAAGGTTTTGATGGAGGAAGACAAAAGGTTTGGAGATGAGTATAGTTAGGAGAAGCCCAACAAAGGCTGAGGTGACTACAACTAACAGAGAGAAAAGATAATGGAGGTACCCTGTTGACTTAGAGAAGTGGTCTTGCAATTGTAGGCAGTGGCAGATCACTGGTATACCCTGCATCCATGCCCTTTTTTTCATCACTGCTCTAGATCAGTATGTCCACAAATATTACTCAGTTGAGATGTTCAGAGCTACTTATTCTGACAATCTACCAGCTCCAGAAGGCAAAGAACAGTGGGACTGTATAGATCCAGGATTCAAGCCGTGTGCTCCTGTTCAAAACAAACCACCAGGCAGACCAAGAAAGAAGAGGATAACATCTACCAGTGAAGGAAAGGGACTTGGTCCTAGAAAGTATAAGTGGAAGAGATGTGGAAGATGTGGACACAAAACCAAAGGCTGCAAAGAATCTGTTGATCCAGCCTTTAGAGAAGAAGAACATTGGAGATCAGATAATGCAGATGATCATCCTACAGCTAATGAGCTAGCAGAAGCAGAAGTAGAAGATGAGGAGGAGGATGAAGAGCTGGAAGTTGATCTTCCTCAGCAGCACATGCCACCACCAAAGGAAACCTCACATGAGGCATCTTCACAAGCTAGTGTAGTCAGGTCTATGCCAGCAACTTGTGTTAGTCTTCATTCATATCTTCAACTTGTTTTAGTTTTCATTAGTTAATATGTTAAAATTTTGTGTAATGTTTGAACTTGTTTTAGTCCTACAAAGAATTATAAAATAGGAGCAGAGAGGGGAGCTTCTCCAAGGTGTTGCAAGCAGAAGATAAATGTACCAGCAGCAACATTTTGCTTATTTACTATAAGTAGTGTTGACAGCAAGGGTGTCTCTCCATTGAAAAAGCAGCAATAGCAGTTGAAGCTCCATCCAGTGCCCCCAATCCAGCAAAGAACACTAGAAGCAAGGAAAAGCTGGCTCCAAACCCAGCCAAGAACACCAGGAGCAAGAAACTTAAGTTTTAGCGCTGTTACTACATAAAATTGTTATGCACTTGATGATGTTATGTGTGCACTGTGATAGCCAGTACTTTTATGTTCTTAGTGCTTTATGCACTAGTTATGCCCGGTGTTTGGTACATTTGTGATGATCAACTTCTTAATGCTTTATGCACTTGTGCCCAGTGTTTCGTACATTTGTGATGATCAACTTCTTAATGCTTTGTGCCCACCGTGGTGTTTAATAAGTTTGTTGTTGATCTACTTTGGCATAGTTTTGTCATCGACATCGTCGACGACAAAAACTACATCTACTTTGACATAGTTTTGTCATCGACGTCATCAACAACAAAAACAACATCTACTTTAGCATAGTTTTGTCATCGACGTCGTCGATGACAAAAAATACATCTTCTTTGGCATAGTTTTGTCATCAATGTCATCGACAACAAAAACTGCATCTACTTTGGCACACTTATGTCTACTTAGGACATCTCAACCAGCATCTACTTTGCACCTATCCACACCATCATCTAGTTTGCAGAAACAAAATAGCATATTTCATCTTGACCACAACGGTGCATCATCGTCTTCAAATACATCATACTAGGTTGTACCATTCTGTCAACAAGCAAAAAATGATACAATTACAACACAAACAATAGTACAACACAAATTCCTACAAACAACAATGCTAAAAGAAGCATCATCTCATCTCTTCCTCTCAGCTTCTTCTTAAAAACAAGATTCTTCCTTGACAGCTCATGGTTTTCCTTCTTGAAGTTGTGACTTTTGATCCAGCTCTGTTCTACCTCTGCGTGCATGTCTTCAAAAGCTAGGGCAACACGCAATGGAGGAGGAGGATCAACCCAAACCACCCACTGACACTCCTGTGGTAATTGATTGCACATCACATTAACCAAAATTAGATATTTCATAAACAAGAACTAGAAGATGCTCAAATTCACAAAATCTTACATCTAAAGGACACCCTGAAAACCAGCGGCCAGTGCTTGCCCCTCCCCAGGAAACACGACGGGCAGGAACAAGGTCGTGACCAGGGCAACGATGCATTGAACGATACTCCAATCCAAATGGAAGGGAAGGAAGGTCAAAATTTCCCCCAAATATCACAAACCCTAGAACAAATTAGGAGTGGAGGAAGGCACACAAGCTCATGTTACCTCACCGGCCGCCTGCGAGTAGTTGGACGAGCCCAAGCTGCCGTGCTGCGCTGCTCCATCCTCTTCCTCATCAGGCCTCGCCTCATTAGCTCTGCTCCTCTGTTTTGTTCAGCGTGAGCTCACTGAGGACGAAAGGGTACTAAGTGTAGCAATGACAGGGGCACAAATTTCCAAAATCTAGCGCCGCTTACGGTCAAACGGTGCTGACTGGACGGAGCCGTGCCGGAAGGACAAAAGCACAAGACAGGCAAACTAGGTTGGGCAAGACTGCGTATTTTCCAAAACTAAGGGCAATCCCGACGAGTGGTACCCAACTAAGGGTATAAAACTGATTATCCCTAATTGTTTCGCATGGTAAAAATTCATTATATAATCTCCTGAAGGTTTTGACCACTGTATCATGACAATATCCTCTATTCTTGTTTCGAGCTATTTTCTGATAGATCTAGATCTCCATGACGTCTCCAAGTGCCTCCAAGGACAAGTTCTACGAGAAGGTCATCAACCCCTACCTTCCGGAGGTGATGAAACACCCTCAAGCCATTGAGATGCATGAGGGGGTGCTTCACATCCAGGATGTTCAAGGGCCAAAGAAGACCAGAAGCGTGGAGGCTAGGCTCGAAGCAGTGGAGCAGGAGGTCTTCAACTGCCAAGGGATGGTGGAATGCCAACTCAACGCCAACCACTCCATGATCACGAAATTCACCCATGACCACAAGCTGGATAACAATAGTATTGGAGAGGCCATCTTCAAGCTTCATGAGAAAACTGAGCATCTCCAAGCCCAGATCTATGACCTGCAAAACCAAAAATATGAGTATGAATACAGATTTAAGAGGATGAGTTTGGCTGCAGATTTGGGGATTCCGGAGACTCATTCATATTTTTACGATGGTGAGCCTATGCCTTGGGAGATGGAGGACAAGCTTCCTGCATCATCAACTTCATCCCCACCACCTCTGAAGAAGGAGACTTGAGTACATGGGTATGGGTACTCCTCTTGGCTTGTGGCAAGCTTGGGGGAGGTGTCCTAGTATTGTATCACCATCACATCTTTATCTTTATTGTTTATCTTAGTTCATTCCTTTTGGTTAAATCTTGATCTAGTAGAATAAAAGTTTTAGTATGATCTAGTCTTTTAGTTTATTGCTTTATGATCTATCTATGTAATCGAGTGTGGGAGTAATATAATAAAGATTAGTTTTGAGTTGAGGGCTTTGCTTTCTTGCTTTGATCTTGGAAAAGAAATAACTGAAAGAAATAAAAGATTATATAATAATCTTATGGAGAGTGATGACTTCACATATAAGAAGTATGATGATTAAAATTTGTTGAGGGTTGACAAACATAGTAGTGGTCATTGTTGCAATTAATAGGAAGTAATAAAGAAAGAGAGGTTTCACATATAAATACATTATCTTGGACATCTTTTGTGATTGTGAGCACTCATTAAAATATTATATGCTAATAATTTGATGTTGGAAAATTAAGACAACATAATGTGTTATGTTCCCTTATATCTGAATATAAGTTATATTGTCATGGATCCTCCAACATGTTGAGCTTGCCTCTCATCCTATGCTAGCCAAAAAATCCACACGACGTAGAGATACTACTTGTGCATCCAAAAACCTTTAACCCAGTTTGCCACGAGACTCCACTATATCTACCTATGGATTGAGTAAGATCCTTCAAGTAAGTTGTCATCGGTGCAAGCAATAAAACCTGCTCTCTAAATGTGTGTTATATTTTAGTGTGAGGAAAATAAGCTTTATATGAACTCGTGACATGGAAGAAATAAAAGAGACGGACTTCATAATAAAGTTCTCTATCACAAGCGGCAATATAAATTGACGTTCCATTGCATAAAGATTTAGTGCATCCAACCAAAAAGCGCATGACAACCTTTGCTTCCCTCTACGAAGGGCCTATCTTTTACCTTTATTTCTACCTTTATGCAAGAGTCATGGTGATCTTCACCCTTCCATTAATATTTTTCCTTTTTGGCAAGCACTATGTGTTGGGGAAAGATCCAGACATACATATCCACTCGGATGTAGGTGATCATAAAGTATTATTGTTGACATTACCTGATACGTCCATTTTGCATCATGTTTTCCTACTGTAATTTATGATGTTTTTATGCATAATAATGCTTTTTGGAGTAATTCTAATGCCTTTTCTCTGATAATATGCAAGGTACACACAAAGAGGGAGAATTCCGGCAGCTAGAAATCTAGACCTGGAAAAGCTACGTCAGGGCACCTATTTTGCACAACTCCAAACAAGCTGAAACTTTATGGAGATTTTTTATGGAATATATGAGGAATATTGGAGCCAATAAGTACCATAGGGGGCCCACCAGGTGGGCACAACCCACCTGGGCGCGCCAGGGAGCCCAGGCGCGCCCTGGTGGGTTGTGCTCCCCTCGGCCCACCTCTGGTACCCATCTTCTGGTATATAAGCCATTTTGACCTAGAAAAAATAAGGAGAGGACTTTCGGGATGGAGCGCCACTGTCTCGAGGCGGAACTTGGGCAGGAGCACTTTTGCCCTCCGGCGGAGCGATTCCACCAGGGGAACTTCCCTCCCGGAGGGGTAATCATCGTCATCATCATCACCAACAACTCTCCCATCTTGGGGAGGGAAATCTCCATCAACATCTTCAACAACACCATCTCCTCTCAAACCCTAGTTCATCTCTTGTGTTCAATCTTTGTATCAGAACTATAGATTGGTGCTTGTGGGTGACTAGTAGTGTTGATTGCATCTTGTAGTTGATTACTATATGGTTTATTTCATGGAAGATTATATGTTCAGATCCATTATGACATTTAATACCCCTTTGATCTTGAGCATGTTTATCACTTTTGAGTAGTTACTGCCGGCGTCCTGGGAACGGGGGTCCCTAGATTTGCCTGCCTGCGGCCCGCTGCGTGGCTAAGCCAGCAGGACGTACGACCCATCTTCATCAACAAGGCATCCAGGACCCTCGCGAGGAGGACGACACGAGACCTCCTCTAGAGCGGCCTAGTCAGGTAGGCTCATGAGGAGCGGAGATATCAAGGCGAGGCGAACCTCACGAGGCTCTCATTACGTGATCCATGACGATCGGCACCAGGCGGGCGCCAGGACGCGCATCGTCCTTGTTTCCTCTTTGGTGCTAAGGAAACTAGCACAGGCGAGGAGTACAGAGGCATCAGGAAAAGGTTGCCATTTTGGTGCAACAAGACCAAGACCATAAGGACGACAAGACGGAGGTCACCGTGGAGCCCAAGACGGCGTCACCACCAGAGCCTTTCGCAAGCGCAGACCACCTTTGTCAGGATGGCTTGCACTAGTTGTTCCCCTTCAAATTAGCCCGCCGTTGTTGGCTCCCTTCCCGCTCAATATTTGGGAAGAGGACCAGGGCCTCTATAAGTAGGGCTAGTCACCACCATAGAAAGGGGGCGAGGAGACGTCATCTTAGATCACTCTCTCACCCACACAAGTTAGGCACGCACAAGAACACCTCAACCTCAGGAGGCTGTTCTTCCCCTTGTATTGTTCATCATCAGCCCAAGAGGCAATCCACCACCACCACACTGGAGTAGGGTGTTACACCACAACGGTGGCCCGAACCAGTATAAATCCTGTGTCTTTCTGTGTTGCGAGTTCATCGAGTTCGTCTCGAGATCTTAGCGAGCTAGGGCGTAGATCGGTAGAAGGGAAAGACTTCACGCGCACCCCAGTGTTTGAACCTTAAGGGTTTGCCGGAACCCCACATCCAACATTTGGCGCGCTAGGTAAGGGTGTGCCGTATCTTTCCTTCTATCAGTTCGTCGCTCCATCGCTCCATCGTCTCCATGGCAGACGCTCGCTGCGCTCGAGCTGAGCGTCGGGATGCTCTCACCGCCCGCGTTGCTTAGTCAGCTCCCATCGGCGGGCCACCACGTCGTTCTCCGTCCCCCGCCGCCAACGCTGCCACCGGCCCGGTGGGGAACGAGCAGCAAGCGTCTTCGCTGCATCCTTCAGTGCAGCAGGATGGCCGCACCGCCACTCCATTGCTAGCCCCAGCCGGTTCTTCGTCTCATGCACACCGCGCTCCCATGGAGGCACGGGCCGCACTCCTCGCCGCAAACGAGCTCCTGTGCTACCGCCCAGTCGACGACCTCTACGAGGAGTGGCTCGACCGCGTCACCGAGCTCGTCCGCGCCGCAGCGGGCTCCCCAGCGCCGTCCCTCTCTCGGCCTCCACCACCCCAGCCCAAAGACGGTGCCTTGGCACCAAGGCGTGCAGCCCCGCGATGCGATCCGCCACGACCGGTGCCCGCGCGCGAAGAGAGAAGATGGCAAGAAATCCCACGGCCGCGAGAAGCTGCACCCGTGCTTCCCGTGCCGCCTCGTCAAGATTGTGCGCCGCTTGCGACGGCGCTGCGTGGACCTCGACAAGACCAAGCTCCACCTCCGAGGTGGGCCTGAGTAACCACGGCCGGCTGCCGTGCCTTTGCCCCCGAGCTCGGCAGCGTCACCTGGCGAGGCAAGTTCAAGCCGGATCTGCCTCCTTGCTATGACGGCACCGCCGACCCCGTAGAGTTCCTGCAGCTTTATGAGCTGAGCATCGAAGCATCCAACGACGACGAGAAAGTTATGGCGAACTGATTTCCCATGGCTCTCAAGGATGGGGCCCGCACCTGGCTCCTCAACTTGCAGCACGGTTCGATCTCCTCCTGGGACGAGATGCGCGACCGCTTCGTCGCCAACTTCCAGGGCACTCGCGACCGCCCGCCGGCCGGGACCGATCTGCGCCGCATCAAGCAACAACCAGGGGAGACCCTCCAGAAGTACATCCAGCGCTTCAACAACACCCGCCTCAAGATCCCCAAGGTCACAGATGAGGCCATCATCTCCATGTTCTCCGACGACATCCGTGATGTCAAGATGAAGGAAGAGCTCGCCATCCACGAGGAGCTCTGCACGTCTCAGGAGTTGTTCAACCTGACGACCAGGTGCGCAAGAGCTGAGGAGGGGTGCCTTTCCCTCCTTGAGCTGCCAGCCGCAAGCACAGAGGAGAAGAAAGCCAAGGCCAAGGACGTGAAGCGCAAGGAAGCGGTAGTGCTAGCTGCGGAGCCCGACACCAAACGAGGCAGAGATCAGCCCGAGTCATCTAAGAACAGCCGACTGTTCTGTGCCTTCCACAACCTGAACACCCACAACACCAGCGACTGCTATGTGAGGGACATTATGGTCGACGCCCCGAGCACGGCGACCGGGGCTACGGCCATGGAGGAGGACGAGGAGGCGGACGCTAGGACGACCGCGGCCCGCGCCAAGAATGGCGCGACAGGCCTCGTGAGGACCGCTGGGAGGACCGTCCTCGCGAGAGGCCCTGGAGGGACCAGCCTCGTGAGGATCGCCCCCAAGGCAACACCGGTCTTCCTCCACTGCCGCCACCAAGAAGGAACTATGACCACCATCAAGACGAGGGGGCTGGGGGCTTCCAGGAGCCGCGGGCAATCGCCTGCATCTTGGGCGGCACCTAGGCCCCCGCCTCTCAGCGCATCTTCAAACGATTCGCTCGCCAGGCGAACGCGGCTCTCCCTAAGCTTTAGGCCGCGCGCCCGCTCAAGTGGTCCTAGTGCGCCATCACTTTCGACTCGGCAGATCAGCTCAAGTGCGCGGCCACCGTCGGCGTCCTCCCGATGTTGTGTTCCCTAGTCATCACCAATGTGTAGGTTACCAAGACTCTCATCGATGGTGGTGCAGGACTCAACGTCCTATCTGTTGACACTTTCGACAACCTCCAAGTGCCATATGAGCAGCTCCAGCCTACCAAACCTTTCTCGGGAGTGACCGACGGTTCCATCACACCGATAGGGCAGGTTCGCCTGCCTGTCACCTTCGGCACACGCGACAACTACCGTACTGAGCTCATCGACTTCGACGTCGCGCACATCCGCCTGCCGTACAATGCCATCCTTGGGTATCCGGCCCTGGCCAGGTTCATGGCAGTCACCCACCACGGCTACAACGTCCTCAAGATGCCTGGAAGTGGTGGGGTCATCACGGTCCCGTGTGAAGAGAGGGACGCGGTGTGCTCCCTCGAGCGTGCCTTCCAAGCTGCACCAATCGACGACCCCGACAGCAGAAGTGAGGGTCCTCCGAAGGCCATCCCCAAGAAGAAGCAGACGCGCCACGCAGGACCTCAGAAAGATGGAGTCGCGGCAGTAGCCTCGTCAGGATCAGCGTCCGTCCCAGGGGCGCCTCCCTCCATCGCATAGGAAGGTGCGCCCGGCGCCCTCCTCGGGCAGGACTCGGGGGCTCTCTTCTGGAGGGCCTCAGACCTTGCCCACCTCACGAGGGAGGCGCTTGGGCACCACTTGGAGGCATGCTACGCAGCACGTTTTCCTTAGGAGAACATCCGGCAAGGGGTGCCGCCACTCAGGAGTTCATCGCCAAGACCACATAGGAACTGCAAGACGCAAGAGCCATGCGCGGCAATAGCCACTCACAGGGCGCGGCTCACCACCCAGGTGAGTGTGTCGAGCTGCGTGTCTGCATCGACATTCCAGGGCTCAACAGGGCCGCGTCTCAAGAGTGCTTCTGGCCTTCATGTGTGGGCCGTTGCGGAGGCCTGCCACACATCTACGTTCGCATGCCCTTCGGCATGCCGAGCGTGGCGTCGGCCTATCAGCGCGCTATGCGGCGTGACCTGGCGGCTCAACGGGCCATGTACCGCTTCGTCCTGGAGGGAATGGAGACGGTCTTCAGGGAGCCTCCTGAGCCCCCAGAGCCTCCCGAGGCTCAGGGCTCCGGTGGCTCATGAGGAGTCGTTTCTTCAACACACTCCTTCAGCTGCACCAACTCTGCTTCGTCTACAGAACCAGGTGACATCTTCCAAGCTCGATTAAGCTGGGAGCGCCCCTTGGGCTGCATCTTTCCCAGGCCATGTGGGTCCGTCCCTACGGCATGTATACCATTTGCTTATGTCTTTAGCTTACCTTGCTGGGGGTGCCCCTCAGGCTGCATCATCCCCAAGCCGCTCGGGCCGGACCAAGTGGCATGTATCTTCCTGTATTTACCCAAGCTGATTTGCCTTCCCCGCTTAACCTGCCTATGGTTATCACCTGCTCGATTGCCACCCACCGCGGATACATTCACCTCGTGCAATTCGCTTGCGTGTTAAAAGGGGGGCTCATGCGCATCATGACTCAGGAGCTCTTACTGGCTCTCCAGCCCTCACCCCCTGGCCTTGACCACGGCATCGTGACCTGGCATACCAGCGGCGGCTGAGCTCGCTCGAGGGGCGGGACCTGAGGACGTAGAGTGCTTGCACCTGACTGCCTTGCAGGAACACACAGTCACCAAGACTCAAGACCAGGCGCAACCCGCCTTGAGGTAGGGGCTTGTGAGTCCCGCGCTGGCTCACAAGTGCCCAGGTACACCTCGCAGCCCTGCCGTGCAAGCCAAGTGTCAGGGCGGGGATGTACACACCCCAGGGGATCCTCCCAGAGGGGGCCCCCATCCCACACACAAGTGGAAGCACCATGCTCCGTGCTGGCCGTCGACACTGCCGAGGAGCGGCTATGCCCGTGCACAAGCAGAAGCACTATGCTCCGCGCTAGTGATAAACAACTGAGGGCGGCCCCATGGTCGTACCGACCTCAGGGAGCCCAGAGCTCAGCGTCCAGCCTCACCGCAGTGCCTCCCCTCAGGAGAGCCACGCGAGGGGGCTGGGCACAGGGGCTGCGCTCGGGCCACACCCAAGCACACGCCACCCAACCAGGTCTCCCGGACCTGGGCGTCACGCGCCCCTCCCGAGGCCTTGGCGAGGGCAAGTATGGAAATTGTTTGCGCATCAAGGGGGACTCCTGAGCATCGCGACTCAGGAGCCTAACTGGTCATGTAGCCCCTCACTCCTTGGTCTGTCCTGGTCTCCAGTCGGCCCAATGGCGGTTGAGGTATGCACAGGCCCAGGCCCTGCTGGTGTAGAACATCAGTCTATCCTCGTGAACTCTCCCTATAAGCTGTTTGCACGTCAAGGGGGACTCATGAGCATCGTGAGTCAGGAGCCTAACTGGTCACGTAGCCCCTCACTCCTTGGTCCGTCCTAGTTTCCGGTCGGCCCAATGGCGGTTGAGGTATGCGCGGGGCCGGACTCTGCCGACGTAGAACACAAAGCAAATAGGAAGGAAATCGCAAAATCTTGAAGCAAATATTACAAATATATTGTCCTCACACATCGTCCTCACAATACCAAATGAAAAGTCTAAATGCCTCACCGAGGCCTAATGCATGTTGCAGGAACGAAACAGGAGAGTGGCCGTAGGTCATCCTTGGATGCCGCCATCACCTGCGGAAGGCGCTACCTCGTGAGCAACATTGTCTTCGCCTTCACCACCAGCTGCAGGATCGGCGACGTCGCCGGACTGAGGAACGGAGACAAAGCCGCGGAACTTCTCCAACAAGGCCTCCACCTGACCCTGCACAGCTGCGGCGGCAACCACGTATTGGTCTTCAGCCACAGGCTCCAGCAGCTCGTCAAGGCAAGTGTCAGGGTCGCGAAGGTTCAGGTGGCTGAAGACGCAAGTTAATGTAGCTGAAGACAGGATGCGAGCCTCCGCCTCTGCCATAGGACCAACGTCGTCAACGACTTCCTCGAGCGCCTGCACCAAGAGAGGAAGCAGCTAGGCAGGGCCGTCCTGTTCGGTGGCCAGGGACCACTTCAGGCCGTGCTCGTAAAGCATCTTCAGCGCCTTGCAGGACCTCTTCTCGAGATTGGCAAAGGTCGCACGGTCTTCGAACAGGACTCGCGCCTTGGCGTCGAGCTCAGCCTCCCTTGCCTTCACCTCCCGCTCCAGCTCTTCCAACCGGTTGCGCTCGGCGGCCTGCGTCCGCCCCAACTCTGCCTGCTCAGCATCACGGTTCTTGACGGCATCCTCCCGGGCCTTCATTTCCCCCTCCTTCGCTTGGTGGCAGCGTGCTTCTTTGGCGAGCTTGGCGCGCAGGCCCTGCAATTCGTCCTCCAGCGCCTGGCAGCGGTCGCGGGCGACCTCAGCGTCTTTCAATGCCATCTCACGACCAGCTGCGGCGTTGGCGGCACCCTGCTTCTCCTTCTCTGAAGCCGTAGCGGCCTGGCCCAGTGCTGCGTGAACCACCAAGTTGGAGTGGAGCCAGCCTAAAGCCAGCTCCAGGCGCCCGGCCACAAGGCGTGGGTCTGCGCCCAGGAGATCCGCCTGCAGCTGGGTCATCGCCGAGAGAGCACGTTCCAGAGTAGCAGCAGGAGCAGAAGAACCTGGGAGTGGAGGTGCAGCAGTGGGAGGAGGCGACATCATCACCAGGGCATGGGAGACCGCAACCTCCGGAGCAGCTGGGACCTCGTTCGTCACGCCGAGCGCCGGCGCTTCCAGAGCAAGCGGGGCCATGGAGGCTGGTTCCATGTGGCGATGCTCCTCTTGGCCCCGCGAGGACGACCGAGCTTGGGAGATGCGGGCGCTACTCCCACCTTTCCCTGAGGAAGGAGGCACGAACGCCACACCCTCCTTCACCTTCTTCGCAGAAGGTCAGCCTGACCAACCAAGGGCCAGCATCAAGAGACGAAGAGTGCAAACAGGGACAAAGCGAAGCTCGAGACACTTACTGATCCATCGCGACATACTTCCTCTTAGGAAGCCTGAAGCTTGATAGCATCGGGGCAGAGGCGGCATCGCGAGGCACCAATGACGACCTGACCCCCGTCCGGATGGGGGGCTGCTCCCTCTCCCCTTGGCGGGCATCGGCCTCGGCATCGTCAGGAAGGGCGCGGAGGATCTCGGCCTTGCTCAGAGGGAAGTCTCCCCCACCTCTTCTAGAGTCTTCTCCGGGTCCACCTACTCTTCCCGCACTCATTGCTCTCGCCCGCCGTCAGCAGGCGCACGAAGGCGAGGCTCTTATCTGTAATAGTGGGCGCCTCAAGGGCCGGCTCGTACCAAGCTGGTGCTGAGGAAGCCTTGGCCTTGCGTGGAGCCATGGATCGCAGCTGCGAAATGAGATTGGAGCGGATCTAGAGATAGCGGTGGCGGAGAGCAAGGAAGGGGATCTGAAGCAAGGCGAGGGAGAAGCAATGAAGGTAAGTACTACCTGCGCCAGCCTTTTTCACAGGGCGAGCAGTTGCCGAGGCAGCGTGGGGAAGCGGAGACACCCATGTCCAATCAACCGCCATGCGTCAACCAAGGCCGTAGGCTTTGGGGGCCCGCGGTGCTCCGTGATTGGCCCTTGGCTTCGGTGGGAAGCCAAGCCTGAGCGCACCTTGGGCCAGGGGGCTACTATCGGCGTCCTGGGAATGGGGGTCCCCAGACTTGCCTGCCTGCGGACCGCTGCGTGGCTAAGCCAGCAGGCTGTATGTCCCATCTTCATCAACAAGGCATCCAAGACCCTCGCGAGGGGCCGAGCCTCGCGAGGAGGACGACATGAGACCTCCTCTGGAGCGGTCTAGTCAGGCAGGCTCACGAGGAGCGGAGATATCAAGGCGAGGCGAACCTCACGAGGCTCTCATGACATGAGACATGACGATCGACACCAGGCGGGCGCTAGCACGCGCAGTGTCCTTGTTTCCTCTTTGGTGCTAAGGAAACTAGCATAGGTGAGGAGTACGAAGGCATCAGGCAAAGGTTGCCATTTCGGTGCAACAAGACCAAGACCAGAAGGACGGCAAGACGGAGTTCATCGTGGAGCCCAAGACGGCGTCTCCACCAGAGCCTTTCGCGGGCGCATACCACCTTTTGTCAGGATGGATTTTACTAGCTGTCCCCCTTCAAATTAGCCCGCCGTTGTTGGCTCCCTTCCCGCTCAATATTTGGGAAGAGGACCAGGGCCTCTATAAGTAGGGCTAGCCACCACCATAGAAAGGGGGGGGCAAGCAGACGACATCTTAGATCACTGTCTCACCCACACAAGTTAGCCACGCACAAGAACACCTCAACCTTAGGAGGCTGTTCTTCCCCTTGTATTGTTCATCATCAGCCCAAGAGGCAATCCACCACCACCACACTAGAGTAGGGTGTTACACCACAACGGTGTCCCGAAGCAGTATAAATCCTGTGTCTTTCTGTGTTGCGAGTTCATCGAGTTCATCCGCGAGATCTTAGCGAGCTAGGGCATAGATCAGTAGAAGGGAAAGACTTTGTGCACACCCCAGTGTTCAAACCTTAAGGTTTGCCAGAACCCCACATCCGATAGTTACTTTTGTTCTTGAGGTCACGGGAGAAATCATGTTGCAAGTAATCATGTGAACTTGATATGTGTTCGATATTTTGATAGTATGTATGTTGTGATTCCCTTAGTGGTGTCATGTGAACGTCGACTACATGACACTTCACCATATTTGGGCCTAAGGGAATGCATTGTGGAGTAGTTATTAGATGATGGTTGCGAGAGTGACAGAAGCTTAAACCATAGTTTATGCGCTATTCCGTAAGGGACCGATTGGATCCACAAGTTTAATGCTATGGTTAGGATTTATCCTTAATACTTTTCTCATAGTTGCGGATGCTCGCGAGGGGGTTAATCATACGTATGAGGTTTTTTCAAGTAAGAACAAGACCTAAGCACCGGTCCACCCACATATCAAATTATCAAAGTAGCGAACATGAATCGCATCAACATGATGAAAGTGACTAGATGAAATTCCCGTGTACCCTCAAGAACGCTTTGCTTATTATAAGAGACCGTTTTGGCCTGTCCTGTGCCTCAAAAGGATTTGGCTACCTTGTTGCACTTTTGTTATTATTATCATTACTTGCTCGTTACAAAATATCTTATTACCAAATTGTTCTGTTACTTACAATTTCAGCACTTGCAGATGTTACACTACTGAAAACCACTTGTCATTTCCTCCTGATCCTCGTTGGATTCGACACTCTTACTATTGAAAAGAGCTACAGTTGATCCCATATACTTGTGGGTCATAAAGGCTATTTTCTGGCATCATTGTTGGGGAGTGAAGCACCTTTGGTAAGTGGAAATTGGCAAGGAAACATTTATATAGTGTGCTGAAATTTACTATCACTTGTTACTATGGAAAACAATCCTTTGAGGGGTTTGTTCGGGGTATCTTCACCTCGATCAGAACCACAATTAGCTACCCCTCAACCTACTGCACCTACTAAAAATATTGAATATGAAATTCCTTCGGGTATGATAGAACAACTGCTAGCTAATCCTTATGCAGGAGATGGAACCGAACATCCTGATATGCACTTGATATATGTGTAACAAATTTGTGGATTGTTTAAGCTTGCAGGTTTACCCGGAGATGAACTTAAAAAGAAGGTTTTCCCTTAATCTTTGAAAGTAAAAGCATTGGTATGGTATAGGCTATGCGATGATATTGGATCTTGGAATTGGAATCAATTAAAATTGGAGTTCCACCAAAAAAATTATCCTATGCATCTAGTTCATCGTGATCGGAATTACATATATAATTTTTGGCCTCATGAAGGAGAAAGTATCGCTCTAGCTTGGGGGGAGGCTTAAGTCAATGTTATATTCATGCCCCAATAATGAGCTCTCAAGAGAAATTATTATTCAGAATTTTTATGCTCGGCTTTCTCGTGATGATCAATCCATGCTCGATACTTCTCGTACTGTTTCTTTTATGAAGAAGACTATTGAATTCCAGTGGGATCTTTTGGAAAGAATTAAATGCAACTCTGAAAATTGGGAACTCGATGAAGGTAAAGAGTCAGATATTAAGCTTAAGTATGATTGTGTTAAATCTTTTATGAATACCAATGCTTTTCAAAAGTTTAGCACTAAATATGGACTTTACTCTGAGATACTCATGTTGATCTCCCTAAGGAGAAGTGGTTTAAATATCACCCACCTATTAAAGAAGAAATTAAAGAACCAGAACTAGCTAAAGAGGAAACTATACTTTATAATGTTCATTCAGTTGTTCCTACTGCTTATATTGAGAAACCACCTTTCCCTGTTAGGATAAAGGAACATGCTAAAGTTTCAACTATGGTTAACAAAAGTTATATTAGAACACCTAAACCTGATGACCAAATCAAAATAGAACCTAGTGTTGCTATGGTTAAGGATCTCCTGGAAGAAAATATAGATGGGCATGTTATTTACTTCTGTAATGAAGCTACTAGAATTGCCAAACCTAATAAAGAGGAAAAACATAGACCCGTTGTTGGCATGCTTGTTGTCTCAATTAAAATAGGAGATCACCGTTATCATGGTTTATGTGACATAGGTTCTAGCATGAGTGCTATTCCCTTTACCTTATATCATGAAATTATGAATGACATAGCACCCGCTGAAATAGAAGAAATAAATGCCACTATTAAACTTGCTAATAGAGACACCATCCCACCACTTGGGATTGTTAGAGATGTTGAAGTCTTGTGTGGGAAAATAAAATACCCTACTGATTTTCTTGTTCTTGGTCCCCACAAGATGATTTTTTTCCATTATCTTTGGTAGACCGTTCTTGAACACCGTTAATGCTAAAATAGATTATGAGAAACAAATTGTCGATGTTAGCTTTGGTGATGAGTATCATGAGTTTAATTTTTTCCAAGTTTAGTAGAAAGCTTCATGAAAAAGAATTGTCTAGTAAGGATGATATAATTGGTCTTGCTTCTATTGATGTGCATCCTACTGATCCTCTAGAACAATATCTGCTAGACCATGAAAATGATTTACATATGCATGAAAGAAACGAGATAGATAAGTTTTTCTTTGAACAACGTCCTCTGCTTAAACATAATTTGACTATTGAAATTCTAGGAGGTCCTCCTCCACCTAAAGGTGATCCTGTGTTTGAATTAAAACAATTGCCGGAAACTTTGAAATATGCTTGTCTTGATGAGAAGAAGATATATCATGTTATTATTAGTGCTAACCTTTCAGAACATGAAGAAGAAAGATTATTGAAAGTTCTAAGGAAGCACCGAGCTGCTATTGGATATACTCTTGATGATTTAAAGGGCATTAATCCCACTCTACGTCAGCACAAGATTAATATGGAACCTGATGCTAAACCCTTTGTTGACCACCAACGTTGGTTAAGTCCGAAAATGAAGGAAGTGGTAAGAAATGAAATATTAAAACTTCTGGAAGCAGGTATAATCTATCATATAGCTGATAGTAGATGGGTAAGTCGTGTTCATTGTGTCCCGAAGAAAGGAGGTATCACTGTTGTTCCTAATGATAAGAATGAACTTATTCCACAAAGAATTGTTACATGCTATAGAATGGTAATTGATTTTAGAAAATTGAACAAAGAAACTAGAAAAGATCATTACCCTCTACCTTTTAGTGATCAAATGCTAGAAAGATTACATAAGCACACACATTTTTGCTTCCTTGATGGATACTCACATTTTTCACAAATACCTGTTTCTCAACCTAATCAAGAAAAGACCACTTTTACTTGTCCTTTTGGAACTTATGCTTATAGACGTATGCCTTTTGGTTTATGCAATGCACCTGCTACCTTTCAAACATGTATGACTTCTATATTCTCTGAATTTTGTGAAAAGATCGTTGAGGTTTTCATGGATGACTTCTCCGTTTATGGGAAGTCTTTTGATGATTGTTTAAGCAATCTTGATCAAGTTTTACAGAGATGTGAACAAATAAATCTTGTCTTGAATTGGGAGAAGTGCCACTTTATGGTTAATGAAGGTATTGTTTTGGGACATAAAATTTCTGAAAGAGGTTTTGAAGTGGACAAAGCTAAGGTTGATGCAATTGAGAAAATGCCATGTCCTAAAGATATCAAAGATATCCGTAGTTTCATAGGTCATGCTGGTTTCTATAGGAGATTTATCAAAGACTTTTCTAAAATTTCTAGGCCGCTCACAAATCTTTTGCAAAGGGTGTTCCTTTTGTTTTTTATGATGATTGTTTAGAAGCCCTTGAAATAATCAAGAAAGCCTTTATTTCTACATCTATTGTTCAACCACCTGACTGGAACTTGCCCTTTGAAATTATGTATGATGCTAGTGATTATGCTGTTTGTGCTGTTCTAGGACAAAGAGTTGATAAGAAATTAAATGTTATTCATTATGCTAGTAAAAGTCTAGAAACTTCTCACCTAAATTATGCTACTACTAAAAAAGAATTTCTAGCAGTGGTGTTTTCTTGTGATAAATTTAGATCTTACATTATTGATTCAAAAGTAATTATTCACACCAATCATGCTGCTATTAAATATCTTATGGAAAAGAAAGATGCTAAACCTAGACTTATTCGATGGGTTTTCTTGCTACAAGAATTTGATTTACATATCACTGATAGAAAAGGAGCTGAGAACCCCATAGCTGATAACTTGTCTAGGCTTGAAAATGTGCTTGATGACCCACTACCTATTGATGATAGTTTTCCTAATGAGCAGTTAGCTGCAATAAATGTTTCTCATAACACTCCTTGGTATGCTGACTATGCTAATTACATTGTTGCTAAATATTTACCACCTAGCTTTACATACCAACAAAAGAAAAAAATTCTTCTATGATTCAAGACAATACTTTTGGGATGACCTACATCTTTATAAAGAAGGAGTAGATGGTATTATTAGACGTTGTGTACCTAAGCATGAACAGGGACAAATCCTACGGAAATGTCACTCTGAAGCTTATGGAGGGCATCATGCGGGAGACAGAACTGCTCACAAGGTATTGCAATCTGGATTTTATTGGCCTACTCTCTTCAAGGATGCCCGTAAGTTCGTCTTGTCTTGTGATGAATGTCAAAGAAGAGGTAATATCGGTAAGCATGAAGAAATGCCTATGAATTATTCACTTGCTGTTGAACCATTTGATGTTTGGGGATTTTATTACATAGGACATTTTCCTTCCTCTAATGGATATACACATATTTTGCTTGTTGTTGATTATGTTACTAAGTGGGTAGAAGCTATTCCAACTAGTAGTGTTGATCATAACACCTCTATTAAAATGCTTAAGGATATTATTTTCCCAAGGTTTGGAGTCCCTAGATATTTAATGAATGATGGTGGTTCACACTTTATTCATGGTGCTTTCCGTAAAATGCTTGCTAAGTATGATGTTAACCATAGAATTGCATCACCTTATCATCCTCATCTAGTGGTCAAGTTGAACTTAGCAATAGAGAAATAAAATTAATTTTGCAAAAGACTGTCAATAGGTCCCGGAAGAATTGTTCTAAGAAATTAGATGATGCACTTTGGGCTTATAGAACAACATATAAAAATCCTATGGGAATGTCTCTTTATAAAATGGTATATGGAAAAGCTTGTCATTTGCCTCTTGAGTTAGAACATAAAGCATATTGAGCAATTAAAGAACTCAACTATGATTTCAAACTTGCCGGTGAAAAGTGGTTATTTGATATTAGCTCATTAGATGAATGGAGAACCCAAGCTTATGAAAATGCCAAGTTACATAAAGAAAAAGTTAAAAGATGGCATGATAAAAGAATCCAAAAGCGTGAGTTCAAAGTTGGAGAATATGTTCTTTTGTACAACTCTTGTTTCAGATTCTTTGCAGGAAAACTCCTCTCCAAATGGGAAGGACCCTATGTTATCGAGGAGGTTTATCGGTCTGGAGCTATCAAAATAAATAATGCCGAAGGTACTAACCCAAAGGTTGTTAATGGGAAGGACCCTATGTTATCGAGGAGGTTTATCGGTCTGGAGCTATCAAAATAAATAATGCCGAAGGTACTAACCCAAAGGTTGTTAATGGGCAACAAATAAAACATTACATCTTGGGTACGCCCATTAATGTTGAAAGTAATATTATCCAAACTATGACATCGAAAGAACACATAAAAGAGACCTTCCGGAACACTCCAGAATCGTTAAAAAGAGGAATTGCGTGATACAGTAAGTAAACAGACTCTAAAAAATCTGCAAAAATATTTCCTGTCAGTTTTGGAATATAACAAAAATTAGGAAAATAAGAAACTACCAGGAAGTGCACCCTGGTGGTCACAAGACACAGCCAGGCGTGCCCAGGTGGGTTGTGCCCACCTCGGGTACCTTCTAGACTCCGTTTTCTACAACTTTCTTGTTTCCCAAGATAAAAAATCTTTATATACCCCCCGAACCTATTGACCACTGTATCACGGAGAAATCTTCTATTTTCTTTTCCTTGTTGTTTTCTGCCAGATCTCATCTCCCATGGCCGCTTCAAGCTCCTCCAAGGACAAGTTCTTCAAGAATGTCATCAACCCATATTTGTGGGAGGTGGTGAAGCACCCTTAGGTCATCTAGATGCATGAGGGGGTGCTTCACATCTGCGATGTGCAAGGTCCCAAGGGGACGGGAACCGTGGAGGCCAGGCTTGAAGCTATGAGCGGAGGTCTTTCGGTGCATGGGGATGGTGGAGCGTGGACCTTACCCGTGATCTCAAGGTGGATGGCAAGTCCATGAAGGACATCGTCTTCACCCTCAACGAGCAAATCAACTTCCTCTAAAGCCAGATCTACGATCTCCAAAACCAAGTCCTTGAATACGAGGCGAGGTTTAAAGGTATGAGTTTAGCTGCCGGTTGCAGGACCCGTGAGACTCACTCCTCCTCTTATGATGGTGGCCCTCTACCATGGAAACACAAACACAATATCACCTCTACTTCATCACCACCGCCTTCTTCTTTAGCACCAAAATAAAATTGAGTATCGGGTATGGGCACTCCCCTTGGCTTCCGCCTAGCTTGGGGGAGGTGCCCCGGTATCGTATCACCCCACTATCTTTTGCCTTTACTTATTTTACTTCGATCCATAGTTATCTTTTGCTTTAGATGAATAAAAGTTTAGTTTGATCCTTCCTTTCCGAGAGTTTGCTTAGTGACCTATCCTTATAATCGTGTGCGAGATATATAATAAAGTTTAGTTTGAGTTTTTGCTTGCTTTACTTTCATGTTCCACTAAAAAGAAAGGAAATAAATGAAAAAGATCATATGCTAACTCTATGGTAGGTGAAGACACCACATATAAGGAAAGGTATAAGTAGAATTTTTTTTAGAGATTAACAAACATAGCATTGGCCAATGATGCAACTCATGAAAGAATTAATAAGGGAAGAGAAGATTCACATATAAATATACTATCATGGAAATCTTTTGTGATTGTGAGCCTCCATCAAAATATTATATGCCAAAACTGTTGATGTCGGACAAGGAAGACAACTTAATGATTTATGTTTGTTCATATTCACATAGAAGGTATATTGTCATAGATCATTCAACATGTGGTGCTTCCCCCTATCTTTGCTAGCCAAAAATTCTGCACTAAGTAGAGATACTACTTATGCATCCAAAAACCCTTAAACCCAAATCTTATTTTCAAGTGTCGACCATACCTACCTAAGGATTGAGTCAGATCCTTCAAGTAAGTTGTCATCGATGCAATAAGGCACTAAAAATTGCTTCTAGAAGTGTGAGATCATTTAGTGTAAGAGAAAATTGAGCGTTGTACGAACTTGTGATGGTGAAGAATAAAAGTGACAGACTGCATAATAAAGGTTTCCATCACAAGGGGCAATACAATGTGACGTTCTTTTGCACTAAGGGGTTCAGCATACAAAAAAAATAAGCACATGGCAACCTCTGCTTCCCTTTGCGAAGGGCCTATCTTTTACTTTTATGTATTTACTTTTATGCAAGAGTCAATGTTTTCTCTCTATTTCTTTTTATTTTTCTCCTTTGGCAAGCATCATGTGGTGTGGAAAGATCTAGGCACATATGTCCAGTTGAATACGGGTAGCAGGAGTTATTATTATTGACAACACCCTTGAGGTGAATACATTGGGAGGCAAAACTATAAGCCCCTCTCTTTCTATGTGTCCAGTTGAAACGTTTTACTCATGTGTATGCGGTGAGTGTTAGCAATCATAGAAGACTATATGATAGTTGAGTATGTGGACTTGCCTAAAGGCTCCGATACGTGACCCTTCCAGAAAACATGATGAATTGTAGTTGTAGAGTTGACTGAGAACATAGTTTGTTGGTTTCTAATAGAGATTATGATTTGTACTTCGATAGTGTGATGAATTATTACTTATTCATGAGAAGTCTATGATAAAAGTTCTGTGATAATTTTTTTATGTTAAAGTTTGTTGTTGTTATAATAATTCACATGATGCTTCTATGTCTATATTTTGTTTTTATCGACAGCTCTCTCTCTCTAAGCACGTGGACGAGTTTTTCGATTTCTGTTTTCGCTTGAGGACAAGCGATGTCTAAGCTTGGGGGAGTTGATACGTCCAATTTGCATTATAGTTTCCTACTATTATTTATGATGTTTTTATGCATAATAAGGCATTTTGGAGTAATTTTAATGCCTTTTCTCTCATAATATACAAGGTACACACAAAGAGGGAGAATTCCGGCAGCTGGAAATCTGGACCTGGAAAAGCTACGTCGGGCCACCTATTATGCACAACTCCAAACAAGCTAATACTTTATGGAGATTTTTTATGGATTATATGTGGAATATTGGAGCCAATAAGTACTAGAGGGGGCCCACCAGGTGGGCACAACCCACCTGGGCACGCTAGGGAGCCCACGCGTGCCTTGGTGGGTTGTGCTCCCCTCGGCCCACCTCTGGTGCCCATCTTCTAGTATATAAATCATTTTTACCTAGAAAAAAATTAGGAGAGGACTTTCGGGACAGAGCGCCGCCGTCTCGAGGCAGAACTTGGACATGAGCACTTTTGCCCTCCGGCAGAGCGATTCACCGAGGGAACTTCCCTCCCCGAGGGGGAAATCATCGTCATCATCATCACCAATAACTCTCCCATCTTGGGTAGGGTAATCTCCATCAACATCTTCAACAACACCATCTCCTCTCAAACCCTAGTTCATCTCTTGTGTTCAATCTTTGTACCGAAACTATGGATTGGTGCTTGTGGGTGACTAGTAGCTAGTGTTGATTACATCTTGTAGTTGATTACTATATGGTTTATTTGGTGGATGATTATATGTTCAGATCCATTATGATATTTAATACCCCTTTGATCTTGAGCACGTTTATCACTTTTGAGTAGTTACTTTTGTTCTTAAGGTCACGGGAGAAATCATGTTGCAAGTAATCATGTGAACTTGATATGTGTTCGATAGTTTGATAGTATGTATGTTGTGATTCCCTTAGTGGTGTCATGTGAACATCGACTAAATGACACTTCACCATATTTGGGCCAAAGGGAATGCATTGTGGAGTAGTTATTTCATGATGGGTTGCGAGAGTGACAGAAGCTTAAACCCTAGTCTATGCGCTATTCCGTAAGGGACCGATTGGATCCAAAAGTTTAATGTTGTGTTTAGGATTTGTCCTTCATACTTTTCTCGTAGTTGTGGATGCTTGAGAGGGGGTTAATCATAAGTAGGAGTTTTGTTGAAGTAAGAACAACACCTAAGCACCGGTCCACCCACATATCAAATTATCAAAGTAGCGAACATGATTGAATCAACATGATGAAAGTGAGTAGATGAAATTCCCGTGTACCCTCAAGAATGCTTTGCTTATTATAAGAGGCCGTTTTGGCCTGTCCTTTGCCTCAAAAGGATTGGGCTACCTTGCTGCACTTTTGTTACTATTATCATTACTTGCTCGTTACAAAATATCTTATTACCAAACTACTCGGTTACTTACAATATCAGCACTTGCTGATATTACCTTGCTGAAAACCACTTGTCATTTCCTTCTGCTCCTCGTTGGGTTCGACACTCTTACTTATCGAAAAGAGCTACAATTGATCCCATATACTTGTGGGTCATCATTACCCTTGAGGTAAATGGTTGGGAGGCAAAACTATAAGCCCCAATCTCTCTATGTGTGTGATTGAAACTTTGATCTCATAAGTATCGCGTGAGTGTTAGCAATTATGGAAGACTGAAAGATGGTTGAGTATGTGGACTTGCTACAAGAGCTCTTACATTTACTCTTTCCAATGTTATGATAAATTGCAATTGCCTCAATAACCGAGATCATAGTTTGTTAGTTTTCAATAAAGTTTTTGAGTTCATACTTTACCTTGTGAATGAATTATCACGTTGGCATAAGAAGTTATATGACAATATGTTGTTGTTATAAGAATGATCATGATAACCTCATGTCTGTATTTTATTTTGTTGACACGTCTATCTCTAAACATATGGGCATGATTATCGATTTTGACTTTTGCTTGAGGACAAGCGAGGTCTAAGCTTGGGGGAGTTGATATGTCCATTTTGCATCATGTTTTTATGTTGATATTTATTGCTTTATGGACTGTTATTTCACATTATAGTGCAATACTTATGCCTTTTCTCTCTTATTTTACAAGATTTACATGAAGAGGGAGAATGCCGGCAACTGGAATTCTGGACTGAAAAGGAGCAAATCTTAGATACCTATTCTACACAACTCCAAATTTCCTAAAACTTTTCGGAGAAACAATAGAAGGGAACCCACCAGGTGGCCACAAGCCCGGGGCACGCCCTACCCTCCAGGGCATGCCTCCCGAGCTTGTGGGCCCCCTGGCCAGCCCCCGATGTCCATCTTCTGCTATATGGAGGGCTTTGACCTAGAAAAATCATAAGAAAGCATTCGGGACGAAGCACCGCCATCTCGAGGCGGAACCTGGGCAGAAGCAATCTAGGGCTCTAGGGAGCTATCCTGCCAGAGAGACTTGCCTTCGGGAGGGGGAAATTGAAGCCATTGTCATCACCATCGATCCTCTCATCGAGGGAGGCTCATTCTTCATCATCATCTTTGCCAGCACCATCTCCTCTCAAACCCTACTTCATCTCTTGTATTCAATCTTTGTGCCAAAACCTCAGATTGGTACCTATGGGTTGCTAGTAGTGTTGATTACTCCTTGTAGTTGATGCTAGTTGGTTTATTTGGTGGAAGATCATATGTTCAGATTCTTAATGATATTTATTACCCCTCCGATATTGAACATGAACATGCTTTGTGAGTAGTTACGTTTGTTCCTGAGGAGATAGGAGAAGTCTTGTTATAAGTAATCATGTGAATTTGTATTTGTTTGATATTTTGAATAGATGTATGTTGTCTTTCCTCGAGTGGTGTTATGTGAACATCGACTACATGACAATTTACCAATGATTTGGGCCTAGGGGAAGGCATTGGTAAGTAATAAGTAGATGATGGGTTGCTAGAGTGACAGAAGCTTAAACCCTAGTTTATGCGTTGCTTCGTAAGGGGCTGATTTGGATCCACATGTTTCATGTTATGGTTAGATTTATCTTAATTCTTCTTTCGTAGTTGTGGATTCTTGCGAGAGGGGTTAATCATGAGTGGGAGGCTTGTCCAAGTAAGGATAGCACCCAAGCACCGGTCCACCCACATATCAAATTATCAAAGTAAGGAACGCAAATTATATGAGCATAATGAAAACTAACTTGACGATAATTCCCATGTGTCCTCGGGAGCGCTTTGCTTTATATAAGAGTTCTTCCAGGCTTTCCCTTTGCTATAAAAAGGATTAGGCCACCTTGTTGCATCTTTGTTACACTTGTTACTTGTTACCCGTTACGAATTATCTTACCACCAAACTATCTGTTACCGATAATTTCTGCGCCTGTAGAAAATACCTTAATGAAAACCAATTGTCATTTCCTTCTCCTCCTCATTGGGTTCGACACACTTACTTATTGGAAGGACTACGATTGTTCCCCTATACTTGTGGGTCATCAGGATGGCATAGAAAAGCGCAAGGAAGGAAAGGTGTTCTTACTTCCAACTGATCAAGAAGCAGCCCCGTCTCGAACCTGCGACCTTGGCCTATTGTAGCCAGTGCACTAGCATGCATGTCGGACTTTTGTATCTTGAGGATGATCCATAGGACCCTTGCCGTGGGGACGCTCAAAGCCGCCGACACCATGGTGCTGCTCATCACGCACGGCCTAAGATGGTCGCGGCGTGGGTGCCGGTGTGGGCATCTTGGAGTGGGACATGTTATCCCAGGAGTTTGGCGCACCGCTCGCAGGTAGCATGGCCCTATCCTTAGACCTGGAGGCATACAGGTTGTTGTTCTCATTGCGGACGATGCCGCTGGCCTGGTTCTGATTGCCAAAACATCATAGAGGTTGCTCCTGGCCTCCCCCTTTGCGATGGCACTGGTGGCCTGGACGTCGATGGACCGACTATCATGGCACCCTTCTTCTTGGGAGCCATGGCGATGAACATGATGAAAAATCTGATGCGCTAACTGCTAGATCTGGTTCGCACAAGCAGTTCTCCTGCCTGGCGCGCCAAAGATGTGCGTACGATGATCTATGGGACTAGGAATGGTCCCTTTGCGGTTCTACTAGGGGATTGACGAGCACAAAGAGCAGAGCTAGTAGAAACGCACGAAATTTACCTAGGTTCGGGCCACTGAGAAGCGTAAAACTCTACTCCTGCTTTGTGTATTGGATGTGTATATGTCCAGTTACAAGGTGCGCACGCCCCAGCAAGGTGCTAGAAGGGTGCAGCTACGCGTGCAAATGGACAGGGTTTCGACCCTTGTTAAGGTTGCCATGGGCCTCCATTTGTACATTAAGGGGCCACCACAGTGGCAAAATGGTAAATACGCACTGTAAGTAGTGGCTACAGTGCCGAATACCTAACTCTGATGGGTTAGGACAAATGCATTAATTGCGCTTTGAGGTGTCTTGTGGATGGAGCTCCCCAGCAAGGATGGTCTCTCCTTCCATGTCGTTCACTCATCTACCTTCTATTTCCTTGACACATCACCTGGACGAGTGTCATTAAAGTTATATCTTTCGTGGCGAGCTGCCACATGCCCAGACAAGACTCACCTAACTACATGCCTGCTCGACAAGTGACAACCTGATCGATGAGGTGGAGCGGTGGCAAGGTAGTGGGATTCTTGCCGGGCTCGGAGCTTGGCGGGCTTTGTTAGCTCCTCCCCAGCAAGGATCTACCGGGTCTTCAAGCTGGATCTTTAGTATTTATGACCTCTTTCTTGGAGATCTTCTTTGTATTCTTGTAATCTAGTTTTGAGTAACTCTTTAGTTGTCCTTCGACGAGACTTGCCATCGGGAAGGCTACTACTACATGTGCATAAGTCTGGGGTACTAAGGACCCAAATCTTAGTACACCGACACTCAATGATCCATGTTTGAATTGAATGGACAATCTAATTTTCAACTAGGAGACATTGATTTTTGAAACTTGCACTTTTTTTGTGCACAACAAATAAATACTCGGCCATGATATCATAGTTGGTCGTACAAGAGCGGTACACTTAATTTCAGCCACCAAAATCTTTCAAACTTCCCGCTCACATCGAAATATCTCGCGCCTGAAAGTTTAGCCCTGTGATATCCCTCTTTTACCCCTGCCACATCAACTAAAAAGGGCCGCTTTGGTAACTCCATTGATTTCCCCTCTTCGCCCCCAACATTCTTCCCCAGAACCCCTCCCCTTCCCCTCCCCACCTCCCGCACCCCCAAGACGCCGAATCTAGTCCTCCGTCGCAGCGGTGGACCTCACACCCCGCCAGATCTACCTTCCGCACCTTGGAACCCCAAATGTCAACTCACCACTGCACTGAAGCCGCTTCAGCGATTGGCTTGTGCACCGCTCCAGATCTCCTTGACCGCCATCATGGTCCACCGCACTGTATCTACTTCACCGGTGCTCTCTTCCACCATAGTGTAGGCCCTTCACCAACTCCCTCGTCTGCCATATTGATGGCCCTTCATACAAGCCCTTGTCCGCCGCAACAAATCCGCCTCACGGAAAGCACTGTACACCACGCCGGATGTGCTTCACTGACACCTTCGTCCACTACACCGGACTCGCTCCATGGACGCCATATTCAGTTCCATCGGCCCAGCTTTACTGATGTTGCCGCCTCATTGGGTTATTTCGATTTGTACTCCTTTGGTTTTTCTCTTCTTTATTGTCCAACAGTCCACTTACCAAATATCAGCTTTCTTGGATGTCGATAGTCGCTGCAACCGAAGCACCAGAGTTCCTTCAGCAATGATGACAGTCGGCCCAAATTCAACCGCCACACGAGCAACATCGATGATACTTAGCTTTCACATATGACAATGATGCCCACACGCCACCGAGAATCAGGAACTATTCTCCAACGGTCAGCACCTACGTTCAATTTCTTAACATAAGCACCGCACCTTCAAATTTCTTTAGGGCATCATCCAATTTTTCATGAGAGGCATTATTCTTGTACCTGTAGGTCCATACGTGTGGCAGTGAACAGGTTACATGTGCTAAATTAGAAATCAGTGCACATGTAGTTACTATGCTTTTGTTTTCTCCTAAGTATTCAATACAAAAAAGACACATCCGTGACATTTTGGGCCGAACAAAAAAATGTCATGCTTATGACACTTCTATGATGATAATCGTGAAAAAATCCAGTATCATCATAGATGTGGTGGGCTCCTACTTCTATGACAAAAAATCATGACAAAAAATGGGCTTTTCGTCTTGGGCGGGCCAGAGACGCGGCTGCATGACATTCTTTGGACCGTCCATGATGGAAAAAATCATGGTAGAAGCGAGGGCGAGGAAAATGTCGGGGAGTTCCCGGTTACTGTGGGTGGTCGGGGACGAGCGATGCACAGAGGTTTGCGCGTTTATCCCGTACACGTACGTGTGTGTGTGAGAGGCATTGTGCTCTAACTGAACCCGAGTGAGGCGTTGGGCTCTAACTGAACCCGAGTTATTGCAGTAGCTGCATTAGTGAACCCCAATCGATCCCTTGCTGTTAACTGAACCCGAGTGATTCCTTCGCTAGTACTGCTAACTGAAGCCGATCGAAGCTGCTTCTTGATGAACAGTTCTCGGTGGGGGTTGGAGGAACAGTTCCCGCTGGGGGTTGGACGCAGTAGAGGCTATTGCCGCTGGATGAATAGGACCCCGATTGAGGAGGCATGGGGGTGGATGAATGCTACCTCTTGAGCACTGCGGTGGTTTTCCCTTGAAGAGGAAAGTGTGATGCAGCAAAGTAGCGTAAGTATTTCCCTCGGTTTTTGAGAACCAAGGTATCAATCTAGTAGGAGACTACACGCAAGTCCCTCGCACATACACAAACAAATAAGAACCTCGCAACCAACGCGATAAAGGGGTTGTCAATCCCTTCACGGTCACTTACGAGAGTGAGATCTGATAGAGATAATAAGATAAATATTTTTGGTGTTTTTATGATATAGATTGAAAGTAAAAGATTGCAAAGTAAAATAGATTGGAAACTTATATAATAAAAGATAGACCCGGAGGACATAGGTTTCACTAGTGGCTTCTCTCAAGATAGCATAAGTACTACGGTGAGTGAACAAATTACTGTCGAGCAATTGATAGAAAAGTGCATAATTATGAGAATATCAAGGCACGATCATGTATATAGGCATCACGTCCGCGACAAGTAGACCGAAACGATTCTGCATCTACTACTATTACTCCACACATCGACCGCTATCCAGCATGCATCTAGAGTATTAAGTTCATAAGAACAGAGTAACGCATTAGGCAAGATGACATGATGCAGAGGGATAAAATCAAGCAATATGATATAAACCCCATCTTGTTATCCTCGATGGCAACAATACAATACGTGCCTTGCTGCCCTTGCTGTCACTGGGAAAGGAGACCGCAAGATTGAACCCAAAGCTAAGTGAGGGAGTCCTGGATTAGGGGGTCTCCGGACAGCCGGACTATATCCTTTGGCCGGACTGTTGGACTATGAACATACAAGATTGAAGACTTCGTCCCGTGTCCGGATAGGACTCTACTTGGCATGGAAGGCAAGCTAGGCAGTACGGATATGGATATCTCCTCCTTTGTAACCGACCTTGTGTAACCCTAACCCTCTCTGGTGTTTATATAAACCGGAGGGTTTTAGTCCGTAGGAGAACATACAATCATACCATAGGCTAGCTTCTAGGGTTTAGCCTCTCCGATCTCGTGGTAGATCAACTCTTGTAATACTCATATCATCAAGAATAAATCAACCAGGACATAGGGTTTTACCTCCATCAAGAGGGCCCGAACCTGGGTAAAACATCGTTTTCCCTGCCTCCAGTTACCATCCGCCTTAGACGCACAGTTCGGGACCCCCTACCCGAGATCCGCCGGTTTTGACACCGACATTGATGCTTTCATTGAGTTCCTCTGTGTCGTCGCCATTAGGCTTGATGGCTCCTACAATCATCGATAGTGATGCAGTCCAGGGCGAGACTTTTCTTCCCGGATAGATCTTTTTGTTCGGCGGCTTCGCACTGCGGGCCAACTCGCTTGGCCATCTGGAGCAGATCGAAAGTTACGCCCCTGGCCACCAGGTCAGGTTTGGAAGCTTAAACTACACGGCCAATATCCGCAGAGACTTGATCTAAGATGGATTCGAGCCCCTGCCTTGTGCGCCACGCGGTCACGATGAGTACGATTTAGCTCTGCCATCAGACCGTATTTAGGAGATCGCACCGGCAGCCACCCCGAGCCTTAATTCGGAGCCAGTTGCGCCATCCGTGGACGGGTGGATGGACCCTGTAACGGAGGCCGTATCCTCAGCGGCGATTGAGCCGAATATGGACCTTACCATTCATGAGAGCCATGTTGTCAAACTGTCGGATCCTTCTCCGGCCACGGACTCCGAACCGCCTGCGCCCGTTCCTAGCGAATCCGATTGAGCGCCGATCATGGAGTTCACCTCCGCAGATATTTTTCAACACTCTCCCTTTGGCGACATACTTAACTCATTAAGGTCTCTCTCCTTGTTAGGAGGATCCTGGCCGAACTATGTCTGGCAGGATTGGGATGCGGATGACGAAGAAATTCGCTGCCCACCCACCACCCACTTCATAGCCACTGTCAATGACTTAACCGACATGCTCGACTTCGACTCCGAAGACATCGACGGTATGGACGATGATGCGGGAGACGAAGAGGAACCACTTCCCACAGGGCACTGGACATCCACCTCATCATATGATATATACATGGTGGACACACCCAAAGAAGGTAATGGCGACGAGACAGCGGAGGATGACCCCTCCAAGAAGCAACCCAAGCGCCAACGTCAGCGGCGCCGCTCTAAGTCCCGCCAAAGCAAAAGTGGTTATACCGGCACAGGAGATAATAACACTCCCGGATAGTGCCGAAGATGGCAACAATCCCCTCCAGCACGATTTAGGACAGGAGGATGGAGAGGCCAACCCTCCAGAGAGAGCGGTAGATGGAGAGGCGAAGGATGATAATTACATGCCCCCCTCGGAAGACGAGGCAAGCCTCGGCGACGACGAATTTGTCGTGCCTGAGGATCCCATTGAGCAAGAGCGCTTCAAGCGGCGGCTTATAGCCACGGCAAATAGCCTTAAGAAAAAGCAGTAGCAGCTTCAAGCTGATCACGATCTGCTAGCTGACAGATGGACTGAAGTCCTGGCGGCCGAGGAATATAAACTCGAACGCCCCTCCAAGAGTTACCCAAAATGTAGGTTGCTACCCCGACTGGAGGAAGAAGCGTATGATGCGACTGATCGGCCACCCCGTGGCCGCGACAGAGAGGCATTCCAGCCAAAAGCTCAACCTGCACCCTGACGCCATTCAAATAAAAAGGCATGGGGAAATACGCCAGAACTGCGAGACGTATTGGAGGACAAAGCAAAACATGCAAGATCGATCTACGGATGGGCGTGCCACTACGCGAGATGATAATCGTCACGCCGGATACAACAAAAGTAAATCCGGCCGGGCCGAGCACAACGGGCAAGACTCATTGGAGCTACGTCGCGATATAGCCCAGTACAGAGGCACCGCACACCACTTATGCTTCACAGACAAAGTAATGGATCATCAAATCCCAGAGGGTTTCAAACCCGTAAATATAGAATCATACGACGACACAACAGATCCTGCGGTATGGATCGAGGATTTCCTCCTGCATATCCACATGGCACGCGGTGATGATCTACACGCCATTCAATACCTCCCACTCAAACTCAAAGGACCAGCTCGACATTGGCTCAATAGCTTGCCAGCAGAGTCCATTGGCTATTGGGAGGATCTGGAAGCCGCATTCCTCGACAACTTTCAGGGAACTTATGTGCGACCACCAGATGCCGATGACTTGAGCCACATAATTCAGCAGCCAGAGGAATCGGCCAGGCAATTCTGGACAGGGTTCCTAACAAAGAAAAATCAAATTGTCGACTGTCCGGATGCAGAGGCTCTAGCATCTTTCAAGCACAACATCCGCGACGAGTGGCTAGCCAGGCACCTTGGTCAGGAAAAGCCGAAATCTATGGCAGCCCTCACGACACTCATGACCCGCTTTTGTGTGGGAGAAGACAGCTAGCTGGCTCGTAGTAATAACATATCAAAGAACCATGGTACTTCGGATACCAAGGACGGCAGTAGCAGGTCACGTCGCAACAAACATAAGCGCCGCATTAACAACGACAATACCGAGGATACGCCAGTCAATGCCGGATTCAAAGGCTCTAAACCCGGTCAGCTGACAAAGCCATTCAAAAGAAGCACTCCGGGCTCGTCCAGTTTGGACCGTATACTCGATCGCTCGTGTCAAATACATGGCACCCCCGACAAGCCAGCCAACTACACCAATAGGGATTGTTGGGTGTTTAAGCAGGCCGGCAAGTTAATTGCCGAAAACAAAGATAAAGGGCCACATAGCGATGACGAGGAGGAGCCCTGACAGCCGAATACCGGAGGACAGAAGAGGTTCCCCCCACAAGTGCGGATGGTGAACATGATATACGCAACCCACATCCCCAAGAGGGAGCGGAAGCATGCACTCAGGGACGTATATGCGTTGGAGCCAGTCGCCCCAAAGTTCAACCCATGGTCCTCCTGTCCGATCACCTTTGATTGCAGGGACCACCCCACTAGTATCCGTCATGGCGGATTTGTCGCACTGGTCTTAGACCCAATTATTGACGGATTTCACCTCACTCGAGTCCTTATGGATGACGGCAGCAGCCTGAACCTACTTTGCCAGGACACGGTGCGCAAAATGGGTATAGACCCCTCAAGGATCAAACCCATAAAAACGACCTTTAAAGGCGTCATACCAGGTGTAGAGGCCCATTGCACAGGCTCAGTCACACTGGAAGTGGTCTTCGGATCCCCGGATAACTTCCAAAGTGAAGAGTTAATCTTTGATATAGTCCCGTTCCGCAGTGGTTATCATGCACTGCTCGAGCGAACCGCATTTGCGAGATTCAATGCGGTACCGCATTATGCATACCTCAAGCTCAAGATGCCAGGACCTCAGGGGGTCATTACAGTTAATGGAAACACAGAGCACTCTCTCCGAACAGAGGAGCACACTGCGGCCCTCGCAGCGGAAGCGCAAAGCAGCCTCTTAAGGCAATCCACTAGTTTGGCGTTTAAGGACCCGAACACCTTCAAGCGCGCCCGGAGTAATCGGCAATAGGACCGCCTGGCACGTTGTGAGTTCGCATAGCAATGCGGCCCCCACCCTGGCCCAAGCCAAACGGCGAAACTCATGCCACGCGTACATAATTACGCATTAAAAATACCATGGGCGTAGGTAGGGAGGGGGCACGACTAGGACATGCCCCAAGACGCGGCTTAAAACGCACTTGGGGCTTCCCGCTTTGTTATTTTTCTCTCTTTCAGGACATTAATCTCTGGATACCCTGTCCGGCAGCATGATTGCCGAACACATGATGCAGCAACAAAGGAGGCAAAATGCTACATCACACCACGGAACTCCCAGGTGGATTACAATAACGAGTGAAATACTTGCTTTAATATTATTCCTCAGCTTGCCCTTGGAGGGGACATAGTCCTACTTTTTGCTTCTCGCACTACCTGTATCATTCTGCTCTAACGCATGTTTTTAATAAACAATGCATTGTATTAAGGCTTTTATTGAATTCTTCTTTATGTATATATATATATATATATATATATATATATATATATATGTGTGTGTGTGTGTGTGTGTGTGTGTGTGTGTGTTCATTCGTGACATCTAGCACCCGTACACTTTGGTACGGCCAATACACCAGGGGCTTAAGTACCCCACAATATGGTGTGAGAAGTCCGATGTCACAGCCCTAGAAATCTTCTTGTAATTAGTGGCATTGCATCCATGCATCATTTTCGATTTCAATTAAACTTGAAATGGGGATGTTAAAACCCTAGCACTAAATGAGATACAACTAGGGTCAAATTAAATCTTTTCCATCTACCCAAAATGGCCTTCAGAAAAGTTCATCAATTTTGGAATGGGTGAAAACTTCTCCCAAAAATGATGCACACATTTCTAGGACATTTATGGATTTTGGAGTCAATTCATAAGTATTTGAATTTGGACAATTAAATTCTATAAATACTTTTAAATGTCCAAATAATCTTGAAAGCATTTGAGGGCTATGGGAAATAATTTCCCAAATGCCACAAATATTTTGAGCATTTTACAAAGTGGTTTGGCATTTTTGCTAAATCAAAACTAATTGCAGAAAATAGAAAACATAAAGAAATAGAAAGAGAAGGGAGAGAAAGTTACCTGGACCTACCTACTGTGCAGCCCACCTGGCCTGGCCCTGTGCCGGCCCAGCCCACCTCCACCTCCTCTGTCGTCTTCCTCCCTAGGCCAGTAGGCAGAGCGTGTGCTCGCCGCACGCGCACACGCGCCCTAGCCACCTCCTGCCTGGCTGCCTGCGTCCCCGATGCCCTAGATGCATGCATGCGTCGCCATGCACCCTCGGACCTCTGCACCTCTCCCCTCTCTTGTTGGACCTCCCCCCTCCTCTACATCTTCACGCGGTGCCACCGAACGCTGCCGTCGCCGCCGCTTGCTACTGCCGCGGCCACCGCTTCCCCCTCGACCCCTCGCTGTGCCTGCGAGCCCCGTCTCGATGTCCCCGACCCCCTCGACGAGCCACGAGGCCCCGGACGCGCTGCAACACCGCCACCGATGCTTTTCCCCTCCTCGGCCGCCGGAGATCGACCTCGCCGCCCCGCTCAGCTCTGGCCTTCCCCGAGCTCGCCGTGTGCACCGTTGCAACCGCATAAGACTCTCCCTCGAACCCCCCTCTATGTTGTCCCGTTTTCACGCAGTAGCTCCTAATTCACTGACGACCGAAGCCCGCCACCACCATGGATGTTGAGCCATGCGCTCCTGAGCTTCGCTTGCTCGCCCTAGTGGCACAGACGTGCTCCTGGTGACCCCATGACGCCCTCTATGCCCTTGGTTGAGCTCCCCATGCTCCGCCACGCCGCGCCTGTGCAAACCCGTAGCTGCGCCGCCGCCAAAGCTCGTCGCCGGCGAGATTCCGGCCGCCCCGCGACCCCCTGTCTGGCCCATTGGATGCGCCCG
Organism: Triticum dicoccoides; assembly: GCF_002162155.2. Lineage (NCBI taxonomy): Eukaryota > Viridiplantae > Streptophyta > Magnoliopsida > Poales > Poaceae > Triticum > Triticum dicoccoides. The sequence goes on along the minus strand of NC_041392.1, from coordinate 287,614,151 downwards.
AGCAATGGCTTCTCCCTGATGCTTTCTGCACGACAAACCGCGGCCCCTAGCGCTTTCCCGACGCACGTCCGCCGCGGCAAATGGTTGCCGGCGGCTGAACACCGGCGGGCTGACGTGGCAACGTCGTTAACTGCTAATGACGGGGCTAACTAACCCGCTCTCTCACTGACTACTGGGCCCCACGCCCTTAACTAACACCAGTTTAATTTCTGTTTAGTTTTATTTAATCACAGTGGCCCGACGCGTCGGCGTTGACCTTGCTGACGTGGCCATTGACTGGCCCCACCTGTATGTGACTTAGGCAGCACTTGGTCATTGACTAGTGGACCCCACTGGTTAGATTTGACCCGGACCAGCCCTAGACGCAGTAAATACTTTCTGGAATTTTGAAATAAATCAGAAATGATTTATTATTTTCAGAAAATACCCAAAACTTCTAATAATCATATTAAATCAACCGTAGCCCAGAATGAAATAAATTATATATGAAAAATGATCAGAAAAATATGAAGAATCTGTTTATGGAATTCTCATGCATGTTTGAACTACTTACAGCCACTGTATATGACAATTTGAATTAATGGTATTTGGAATGCCTCATGGGGAATTCAAATTTGAATCTAGTGTTCAAACCAACTCCATTTGAATCGTTGCAAGCTGCATTAGCTCAAATCAACAGCATATTGCCATGTCATGAGCATGCATCATATTTTTGCATTGCATTGATTGTGTTTGCTTCTTTATTGCCGGAAGTTGTCCCCTCTCCATAGACGTGGTTTCAACGATGAGTTCGATGACACCGATGAAGAGCTATACTATCTTCAGAAGTGCCAGGCCAGCAAAACCCCCTTGTTCATTCTGATACAATCCCACTCTCTCACTCCTGCTCTCTTTTACTGCATTTGGACAACAACGATTCAACTGTTACATGATGCGGTAGTTGAACCCCTTTCCTTTGCATGACCTGTCATTGCCACAGTAAATAGATGAAACCCACTAGCATGAGTAGGAGTTGTTTGAGCCCTGATGTGCCTACTCATTCATGTTTTCTTGTCATGCCTGCTATTGCTTAGAGTTGTGTCAGGTCTGATTCATCGGGGATGAATTGGAAAGTTGTGAACATGTCCTACTGTGTGTGGGCTAAGTGTGTGAACACCATTTGGTAAAGGTAGCGGTGAGAGGCCATGTAGGAGTACATGGTGGGTTGTCTCATTGAAACCTCTCTCAGGAACTGAGTTCTATGTTTGTGATCCATGAAACAGCTACTACCACACATTGGGTCCTGAAATATGACCCCGCTCGACTTACTGACCCCTCTCGTCCTCTGTCCAGGAGTTACAACTAGTTTCTGGTGTTTATAGGGTATGTGTTGGCGGCCGTGCATAGCGCTGACCCTAGGGGTGGGCTATGTTGTGGTAGATACACTGTGGCCGGGTATGCCGGGCACCCATTTGGCGTCTCGAGACCCTGTACACATCGTTTGGGTCCGTTGAGGACACCCTGGCCCGATTTCCTTGCGGATGGAACCCAAATAGGCGATAAACCTGGACTAGAGACTTGTGCGGTTAGTCAGGTCGTGGTCTACACCCATGTCGGCTTTCGCTTGAAATCTGCCGAGCACATGTCGTGTGCGGACGCTAAGTGGTGGAAACATGTGTGACGAAGTACACCCCTGCAGGGTATAAAACTACTCGACTAGTCGCATCCGCGGTAAAGGACTTCTGGGTTGCCTATAACGGTTCATAGACAAGTGAAAGTGGATACTCTAAAATGCGCAAGATAAGCGTGAGTGCTATGGATGGCATTCTCGTAGGGAGACGGGAGAGGATCCATAGTGGTGTATTGATATGGTGAATATGTGGACTCGTGTGCGCCACCTCAAAAGAGTTACTTGCAGTCGTAGTTTAAGATAGCCACCAAGTCAAAGCTGGCTTGCTGCAGTTAAACTCCACCACCCCCCTTTGTTGATACCGATGCATATGTAGCTAGTTCTGATGTAAGTCTTGCTGAGTACTTTTGTACTCATGTTTGCTTAATTTATGTTTTGCGGAGAGACTTCAGTCTCGCTAGTAGTTTCGCGTGGACTTCGATGTTTAGCTTGATACCTCAGCTACGATCTTGTGCCCTCGGCAGGATCTGGTAGATAGTCAGGCTTCTTAGCCTTTTTCATTTGTAGATGTCTGTACTCAGACATGTTAAGCTTCTGCATGTGCTTTGATTTGTATGCTATGATTGTTGGGTCATGAGACCCATGTTTGTAATATCTTGCTCCTCGGAGCCTAATGAATAAATACTTGAGTCGTAGAGTTATGTTGTGATGCCATGTTGTATTTACACATATCGAGCATATTGTGTGTATGATTGAAATGCTTGGTATGTGTGGGATTCGACAATCTAGTTGTTTATCCTTGGCCGCCTCTCTTATGGGGAAATGTAGTCTAGTGCTTCCATGAGCCATAGTAGTCCGCTACAGCCCGGTTCACCGGAGTCCTGCTAGCCAAGCACTACTGCTCAGGACACTTGACTGGCCGGCATGTGTTTCACTTCGTTTCCATGTCTGTCCCTTCGGGGAAATGTCATGCGGTGACATCCGGAGTCCTGCCTAGCCCGCTAGAGCTCGGGTTCCCGGAGTCCTGTTAGCCCAGTGCTACAGCCCAGATTCACACGCTGCTGACCGACATGCTCGATGTGATTCATGTATGCCTGTCCCCATAGGTTGGTGCCGCTTTGGGTTCACGACTAGCCATGTTGGCCCGGGTTCTCTGTCATATGGATGCTAGTGGCACTATCATATACATGAGCCAAAAGGCGCAAACGGTCCCGGGCCATGGTAAGGTGACACCCGTGGGAATACCGTGCGTGAGGCCGCAAAGTGATATGAGGTGTTACCGGCTAGATCGATGTGACTTGGAATCGGGGTCCTGACATCCGAACACTTTCACAAGTGCGACACCCCAAACTTATAGCATTATATGCATCAACTCCGAATCATGTCTTTGGTCAATAGTTGGGTTTGCCCGGCTCCCATGTTTTGGTACCTTACGTTCCGCTATATCGGCTAAGGTAGCACTGGGAGAACTACTTCGATTGTGCCCCGGTTCAGCTGGGCTAAGCACCTCAGTAGAGAAAGCTAAAACTGACTGTCATGATAAGGCGAGAGACTGGTTGCTGTTCGAGAGGTTTTCGAGTCCTTAAACACTTATGCCACTTAGAGCGAGGAGTCGGCCCTGTCCGGCTTAAGGCGTGTATCGCGCCCCTAGTTCGGCCTTCCGAACACTAGGGGCTTCGCTGAAATTTAGAATTATAGAATTCTATGGCTAGGTGAGAGTGATAACGCATTATAGTCCGATTGCCTTGTTTGTTGTGCTCAGCACCTCCCTCGAAGGACCGAAAAATGGGAACAAGAGTGCTCAGGTTTATCCCGAACACCCCAGCACTCGTGGCACGGGGGCAGAAGCCGACGACTAGCCATCTCTCAGATTTGATAAATAGTCGAACAGAAGGTAATATTTTAAATTCAAACAAGCGTTGCATAGAGCATATGAACAAGTTTTCTTGAATACAGGATTACACGAGCGGGTTTACTCAAATATTGTATCTTTGGTACACTCGTCTGCTACGAGACGGGCACCCTTCAGGACACCCTCATAGTACATCTCGGGGTGGCGATGCTCCTTGCCCGCCGGCGGCCCTTCCTTAATCAGCTTCACGGCATCCAGCTTGGCCCATTGCACCTTCACACGGGCGAAAGCCCGGCGTGCACCTTCGATGTAGACGGACCGCTTGATGACTTCCAGCCGTGGGCAGGCATCCACGAGCCGCCTCACCAGCCCGAAGTAGCTGTTGGGAAGGGCGTCGCCAGGCCACATCCGTACTATAAAGCCCTTCATGGCCTGTTCGGCCACCTTGTGTAGCTCGACCAGTTGCTTTAGCTAGTCGCTCATGGGCACCGGGTGTTCGGCCCCAGTATACTGAGACTAGAACAACTTCTCCGTTGAGCTTCCCTCCTCGGCCTGGTAAAATTGTGCGGCATCCGACACATGCTACGTCTTGAGCTTGCGTTGGTTTTCCCCGAAGAGGAAGGGATGATGCAGCAGAGTAGCGTAAGTATTTCCCTTAGTTTTTGAGAACCAAGGTATCAATCCAGCAGGAGCCCATGCTCAAGTCCCTCGTACCTGCACAAAGCGATAGCTACTCGCAACCAACGCGATTAGGGGTTGTCAAGCCCTTCACGGTCTCTTACGAGAGTGAGATCTGATAGATATAATATTTTTGGTATTTTTGATATAAAGATGCAAAGTAAAAAGTAAAGTCAAAGCAAGATTAAAGTAATGGAGAGTGATATGATGAGAATAGACCCAGGGGCCATAGGTTTCACTAGTGGCTTCTCTCAAGAGCATAAGTATTCTACGGTGGGTGAACAAATTACTGTTGAGCAATTGACAGAAATGAGCATAGTTATGAGAATATCTAGGTATGATCATGTATATAGGCATCACGTCCGTGACAAGTAGATCGAATCTACTACTATTACTCCACTCATCAACCGCTATCCAGCATGCATCTAGAGTATTAAGTTAAAAACAGAGTAACGCCTTAAGCAAGATGACATGATGTAGAGAGATAAATTTATGCAATATGAAATAAACCCCATCTTGTTATCCTTGATGGCAACGATGCAATACGTGCCTTGCTGCCCCTTCTGTCACTGGGTAAGGACACCGCAAGATCGAACCCAAAGCTAAGCACTTCTCCCATGGCAAGAACTACCAATCTAGTTGGCCAAACCAAATGGATAATTCAAAGAGACTTGCAAAGATAACCAATCATACATAAAAGAATTCAGAGAAGATTCAAATAGTATTCATAGATAGACTTGATCATAAACCCACAATTCATCGGTCTCAACAAACACACCGCAAAAAGAAGATTACATCGAATAGATCTCCATAAGAGAGGGGGAGAACTTTGTATTGAGATTCAAAGAGAGAGAAGGAGCCATCTAGCTACTAACTATGGACCCGAAGGTCTGAGGTAAACTACTCACACTTCATCGGAGAGGCTATGATGATGTAGAAGCCCTCCATGATGACGGCTCTCTTCCGACGGAGCTCCGGAACAAGCCCCGAGATAGGATCTCTTGGATATAGAAAGTTGCGGCGGTGGAATTAGGTTTTTGGCTCCTGTTCTGATAGTTTGGGGGTACGTGGGTACATATAGGAGGAAGAAGTACGTCGGAGGAGCAACGAGGGGCCCACGAGGCAGGGGCGCACCCTAGGGGGGGCACCCCCCCACCCTCGTGACCACCTCTTTTGTTCCTTGGAGCAGGGTCCAAGTCTCCTGGATCACATTCGGTGAGAAAATCACGTTCCCAAAGATTTTATTCCGTTTGGACTCCGTTTGATATTCCGTTTATCTGAAACACTGAAATAGGCAAAAAACAGCAATTCTGGGATGGGCCTCCGTTTAATAGGTTAGTCCCAAAAATAATATAAAAGTGGAAAATAAAGCCCAATATAGTCCAAAACAGTAGATAATATAGCATGGAGCAATCAAAAATTATAGATACATTGGAGATGTATCAACACGCTGCGGGGCAAATCGGTGAACGCTCCTGGAGAGCTCCGGATTCGGGTAAGTAACAAGTAATTTACTTTCACATGCTTGCTTTGCATAAAGAATGCCTTACCCGCCATTATTTTCTTCATCGCCTCAATCTCCTGGAGGGCTTTTTGGGCTTCAGCCTTGTCATTTTTCGCGCTTTCGAGGGCCGCGCCATGCTCGGACTCTCGCGTCTTCGAGTCACGCTCCGACGCCTCATGCTTCGACACGAGAGCTTGGAGCTCTTGCTGCACCTCGCCCACCCGTGCCTCTTGCCTTTCCCGCTCGGTGCGCTCCTTGGCCGCTTTGTCTTCGGCCTCGGATAGCGCTTGCTTCAGGGTCGCCACCTCGGTCGTGGCCCCTGGCAAATTGACGATGATCCTGTCATTTTGCAATCGCGTCTTCTTTTATATATACATATCTATAGATAGGTTATTACTTACCCTTTTTTTCCTCGAGCTGCCTCTTGGCAAGGCCGAGTTCTTTCTTGGACCCCTCGAGGTCCTGCTTCAATGCGGCAACCTCCACAGTCTGTGCGGCAGAGGCCAGCAGCGAAGCCTGCTTACACATATAGACATACTTATGTTAGACTCCTGCGATATTGTTTGATCCTCTATTCGGCTTTTCTTTGTGAACACCAAACAGAGCATCAGGGGCTACTGTCTATGCGGTAATGTTTTTCCTATATTTTAAATACTTACCTCAAAGCATGTTAGAAGGCTGGCACAGGCTTCAGTCAATCCGCTCTTAGCGGACTAAACCTTCTTGATCACCGCACTCATAATAGTGCGGTGCTATTTGTTAATGGAAGCGCTGCGAAGCGCTCCTAGCAGATTGTTCGGTGCCTCTGGATGGGCAGAGGTCACCTGCCCAGGCATCTTGCCCCTCTTGGAAGGAGGCCGCCTGCCCGAGTCCGGAACCACAGGAGGTTCCGGCGTGGTGTTCGGCTGAGGGCCGAACTCGGAGCCCTCGGGGGCTTTGCTCCCCCTGCTCCCGGAGCCCAGAAGGTCGCTTTGAGGCGCCTCCGGGACTGTCTCCCCTTGACCCATTGCCTCTTGAGACAACACCTCGGCGTTTTCCGTAGGGCAAGGGGAGGTGGCGGTCGGAAGTGGATCGCTATCCATATCCGACGAGCCCAGGGAGCCGTCCGACGATGATACGTCGATACGGGTTCGGGGCGTCTACACAATCATAATTCGGCGTTAGGAGAAGCAGCGCGACAAAGAAATGCTATGAGTTACTCTGGTATCCAAATACTTACGACTTCACCAGGGGCTTGGCCCTGAGCAGCCACTCGTCTTCGCCTTCGGCGGCGGTGGTGGTGTAGTCTGGAAGGAGAGTCCTTCCCTTCTTAGACCCTTCGCCCCCCCAATAGGGGCGGCCTTCCTTTTCTTGTCTCCCCCGACTGGAGGGGGAACATCTTCATCTTCCTCCTCGTCCTCGGGGGAGGAGTGCGTCGCGGAGTTGTTGGATGATAAGTCCGATAAACCCTGGCGTCGGGAACTCTTTCGGGTTCCCTTGGCCTTCTTGGTCTTCTCCGGCACCTTGTAAGGAGCCAGAGTCAGCATCTCCGTCAGGAAAGCGTCCGCAATGTCTTCGGGCAGAGGGGCCGGACAGTTAATCTGCCCCGACGTCTACACCCAGTCCTGTCAAAGGCATGGAGCTCAGACCCCGCACATGGTTAAGCTGGGTGAAATAAATATCCTACCGGATGTATAGAACTCACCGAATGCGCTTGGCGCTTCGCGCTTAGCCCGCGGTCCTCGGTGAGGGAGGGAGGGACCTCGGCGCCCTTGAACAGCACCTTCCAGACGTCCTTGTGTGTCGTGTCAAAGAGCTCGCTCAGAGTCTGGTGCTGGGCCGGGTCGAAGTCTCACAAGTTGAAGTCCCGTTGTTGGCACGGGAGGATCCGGCAGATGAGCATGACCTGGACTATGTTGACAAGCTTGAGCTTCTTGGTTGTCTTGTTCAGGATACATTTCTGGAGTCCGTCCATCTCCACCGATGAACCCCACGACAGGCCCTTCTCTTTCCAGGAAGTGAGCCGTGTAGGGAATCCGGATCGAAACTCGGGGGCAGCCACCCATTTGGAGTCACGCGGCTCGGTGATGTAGAACCACGCCGATTGCCACCCCTTTATGGTATCCACAAAGGAGCCTTCAAGCCATATAATGTTGGGCATCTTGCCCACCATGGCTCCACCGCATTCTGCTTGTTGGCCTCCCACCACCTTCGGCTTGATATTGAAGGTCTTTAACCACAGGCCGAAGTGGGGCCGGATGCGAAGGAAAGCCTCACACATGACGATGAACGCCGAAATGTTGAGGATGAAGTTCGGGGCCAGATCATGGAAGTCCAGCCCATAGTAGAACATGAGACCATAGACGAATGGATGGAGGGGAAACCCCAGTCCGTGGAGGAAGTGGTGGAGGAAAACTACCCTCTCGTGAGGTTCAGGGGTAGGAACGATCTGCCCCGCAGCGGGCAGCCGATGCGCGATATTTGCGGCCAATTATCCGGCTCCGTGCAGCTTCTTGATGTGTCCCTCCGTAATGGAGGAAGCCATCCATTTACCTCCCGCTCCGGACATGATTGGAGGAGGTTGAGGGGAAGGATGTGGGCTTGGGCATTGGAGCTCGAGTGCGCAAGAATGGATGAGCAAGGAGGAAGAAGGCGTGGGTAGAAAAAAGGTTAAACCTTGTCCCTTTATAAGGGCAGCCGAAAACTATACGCCCCCACTAGCCTAGTGAAACTCTCTTATCCCCCAAGCATCGTAATCAATGGCGCGGTTGGGTTACCCACGCCCGTATTGATGAGAATCCCGTAATAAGAAGGACACGATCCCTGCTTCGACAAGACGTGTCAAAAAACTGCCTCGCGTTATGTGTGGGGCTAGTTAAAGGAAACGGTTTGAATAATCACCGGGCCATGGCTTAATGTCATGTTGCCAAAGCGTGTCAGCAGATTAAGATTTGTGGAAATATTATTCTCTCTATAGTGGTATGTGGAATTTATTTTGCAGGGTCGGGCACTATCTTGGTATTCAAACTCTTCTGTGATGTGTTCGGAGGAAGAACCCGCATTGCGATGCCAAAGACAACACTGCGCGCCGGACTCATCGTCATTGAATCTTGGTTCAGGGGCTACTGAGGGAGTCCTGAATTAGGGGGTCTCTGGACAGCCGGACTATATCCTTTGGCCGGACTGTTGGACTATGAAGATACAAGATTGAAGACTTCGTCCCGTGTCTGGATAGGACTCTACTTGGTGTGGAAGGCAAGCTAGGCAGTACGGATATGGATATCTCCTCCTTTGTAACCGACCTTGTGTAACCCTAACCCTCTCCGGTGTCTATATAAACCAGAGGGTTTTAGTCCGTAGGACAACATACAATCATACCATAGGCTAGCTTCTAGGGTTTAGCCTCTCCGATCTCGTGCTAGATCAACTCTTGTAATACTCATATCATCAAGAATAAATCAAGTAGGACGTAGGGTTTTACCTCCATCAAGAGGGCCCGAACCTGGGTAAAACATCGTGTTCCCTTCCTCCTGTTACCATCTGCCTTAGACGCACAGTTCGGGACCCCCTACCCGAGATCCGCCGGCTTTGACACCGACACTAAGCACTTCTCCCATTGCAAGAAAGATCAATCTAGTAGGCCAAACAAACTGATAATTCGAAGAGACTTGCAAATATAACCAATCATACATAAAAGATTTCAGAGAAGAATCAAATATTGTTCATAAATAAACTTGATCATAAACCCACAATTCATCGGATCTCGACAAACACACCGCAAAAAGAGTTACATCGAATAGATCTTCAAGAAGATCGAGGAGAACATTGTATTGAGATCCAAAGGGAGAGAATAATCCATATAGCTAATAACTATGGACCCGAAGGTCTGAGGTAAACTACTCACACATCATTGGAGAGGCTATGGTGTTGATGTAGAAGCCCTCCGTGATCGATTCCCTCTCCGGCGAAGCTCCGGAAAAGGCCACAAGATGGGATATCTTGGGTACAGAAGGTTGCGGCAGTAGAAATGGGGTTTCGTGGTGCTCCTGGATGTTTTTGGGGTATATGGGTATATATAGGAGGAAGAAATAGGTTAGTGGAGCTATGAGGGGCCCATGAGGGTGGGGGTGCGCCCAGGGGGGCAGGCGCGCCTCCCTGCCTCGTGGCCTCCTCATTGATTTCTTGACGTCCACTCCAAGTCCCCTGGATCACGTTTGTTCCAAAAATAACTCTCCCAAATGTTTCATTCCGTTTGGATTCTGTTTGATATTACTTTTCTGTGGAACACTGAAATAGGCAAAAAACAACAATTTGCACTAGGCCTTGGGTTAGTAGGTTAGTCCCCAAAATAATATCAAAGTGTATAATTAAGCCCATAAACATCCAAAACAAATAATATAATAGCATGGAACAATCAAAATTATAAATGCGTTGGAGACGTATCAAGCATCCCCAAGCTTAATTCATGCTCGTCCTCTAGTAGGTAAATGATAAAAATAGAATTTTTGATGTGGAATTCTACCTAGCATAATTCTCAATGTAATTTTATTTATTGTGGCATGAATGTTCAGATCCAAAAGATTCAAGACAAACGTTCAATATTGACATAAAAATAATAATACTTCAAGCGTACTAACTAAGCAATCATGTCTTCTCAAAATAACATGGCGAAAGAAAGTTCACCCCTACAAAATCATATAGTTTGGTCATGCTCCATTTTCGTCACGCAAGAATGTTGTCATCATGCACAACCCCGATGAGAAGTCAAGCAATTGTTTCATACTTTAGTAATCTCAAACTTTTTTCCACTTTCACGCAATACATGAGCGTGAGCCATGGATATAGCACTATGGGTGGAATAGAATAATGATAGGGGTTATGTGGAGAAGAAAAAAAAGGAGAAAGTCTCACATCGATGCGGCTAATCAATGGGCTAGGGAGATGCCCATCGATTGATGTCAATGCAAGGAGTACGGAATGCCATGCAACGGATGAACTAGAGCTATAAATGTATGAAAGCTCAACAAAAGAAACTAAGTGGGTGTGCATCCAACTTGCTTGCTCGTGAAGACCTAGGGCATTTGAGGAAGCCCATTGTTGGAATATACAAGCCAAGTTCTATAATGAAAAAATCCCACTAGTTTATGAAAATGACAAAACAAGAGACTCTCTATCATAAAGATCATGGTGCTACTTTGAAGCACAAGTGTGGAAAAAAAGGATAGTAGCATTTCCCCTTTTTATTTATTTTCTCTTTGGGGGGGGGGGGCTTTCTTTCTTTATTCGGCCTTTCTCTTTTTTGGGGACAATGCTCTATTAATGATGATCATCACACTTCTATTTATTTACAACTCAATGATTACAACTCGATACTAGAACAAAATATGACTCTATATGAATGCCTCCGGCGGTGTACCGGGAAGGGCAATGAATCAAGAGTGACATGTATGATAAATTATGCATGGTGGCTTTGCCAAAAATACGATGTCAACTACATGATCATGCAAAGAAATATGACAATGATGAAGCGTGTCATGAATGAAATAGTGGAAAGTTGCATGGCAATATATCTCGAAATGGCTATGGAGATGCCATAATAGGTAGGGATGGTGGCTGTTTTGAGGAAGATATAAAGTGGTTTATGTGTGATAGAGCGTATCATATCACGGGGTTTGGATGCACCGGTGAAGTTTGCAACAACTCTCAAGGTGAGAAAGGGCAATGCACGGTGCCGAAGAGGCTAGCAATGATGGAAGGGTGAGAGTGCGTATAATCCATGGACTCAACATTAGTCATAAAGAACTCACATACATACTGCAAAAATCTACAAGTCATCAAAAACTAAGCATTACGCACATGCTCCTAGGGGGATAGATTGGTAGGAAAATACCATCGCTCGTCCCAGACCGACACTCATAAGGAAGACAATCAAAGAACACCTCATGTTTCAAATTTGTTACACAACGGTTACCATACGTGCATGCTGCGGGACTTGCAAACTTCAACACAAGTATTTCTCAAATTCACAACTACTCAACTAGCACAACTTTAATATCACCACCTTTATATCTCAAAGCAATTATCAAGTATCAAACTTCTCATAGTATTCAATGCACTTTCTATGATAGTTTTTATTATACCCATCTTGGATGCCTATCATATTTAGACTAGTTTCATAACCAAAGCAAATTACCATGATGTTCTAAAGGACTCTCAAAATAATATAAGTGAAGCGTAAGAGATCAATAATTTCTATAAAATAAACCACCACCGTGCTCTAAAAGATGTAAGTGAAGCACTAGAGCAAAATTTTCTAGCTCAAAAGATATAAGTGAAGCACATAGAGTATTCTAATAAATTCCAATTCATGTGTGTCTGTCTCAAAAAGTGTGTACAGCAAGGATGGTTGTGGTAAAATAAAATGAAAACACTCAAATCATACAACACGCTCCAAGCAAAACACATATCATGTGGTGGATAAAAATATAGCCTCAAGTTAAGTTACCGATAGAAGAAGACGAAAGAGGGGATGCCATCCGGGGCATCCCCAAGGTTAGGCCTTTGGTTGTCCTTGAATTTTACCTTGGGGTGCCTTGGAGATCCCCAAGCTTAGGCTCTTTCCACTCCTTATTCCATAATCCATCAAATCTTTACCCAAAACTTGAAAACTTCACAACACAAAACTTAAACAGAAAATCTCATGAGCTCCATTAGTATAAGAAAACAAACCACCACTTAAGGTACTGTAATGAACTCATTCTTTATTTATATTGGTGTTAAATCTACTTTATTCCAACTTCTCTATGGTTCATAACCTCCGATACTAGCCATAGATGCATCAATAGAAGCAAACAACACACGAAAAACAGAATCTGTCAAAAACAGAACAGTCTGTAGTAATCTGTAGGTTTCGAATACTTCTGTAACCCCAAAATTCTGAAATAAATTTCTGGACGTGAGGAATTTATCTATTAATCATCTGCAGAAATAATCAACCTAATCGCACTCTCCAGTAAAAAAATGGCAGCAAATGTCGTGAGCGCTAAAGTTTCTGTTTTTTACAGCAAGATCGCAAAAACTTTCCCCAAGTCTTCCCAATGGTTCTACTTGGCACAAACACTAATTAGAAGCATAAAACCACATCTAAACAGAGGCTAGATGAATTATTTATTACTTAAACAGAACCAAAAAGTAAGGAACAAAAATAAAATTGGGTTGCCTCCCAACAAGCGCTATCGTTTAACGCCCCTAGCTAGGCATAAAAGCAAGAATAGATCTAGGTGTTATCATCTTTGGTTTTAATTTTTTTAGCGGAGTCATGCTCAAATCCAGGAGGTTCTTTATGTTTCCCTTCATATTCGAATTTTTTAGATCTAAAGAATCCAACTGCTTATTGCAAAGGGTAATCAACATATTCATGTGGTGAAGGTTTCTGCTAACACTCTTAAGAGGTTCAAGAGACTTTTGTAAAATTTTCGTAACTTCGCAAATCTTTTCAAAAACTTGTGTCTCTTCCTGGGTATGATGTGACCCTTTTATTGAGGTAGTGCTCCCACTATTCCCTCTATGATTTCATGAGCAATACTAGGATCAATTTCGGTAAAATTCCCTTTGGCAATGCAATCCAAGAGTTGTCTATGCGACATATTCAGCCCAACATAAAAATTGCAAAGTAAAATTCTAAAATTCACCTCTAGGGTGCAAGTACGATAAGATTCCATCATCCTAAACCAAGCATCTTTGAAATTTTCTCCTTGTCTTTGTTTGAAGTGAAGAACTTCAAACTCGGGAGACAAAGGGGCAGATAAGGGACTAGCCATGATGACACACGGCGCACAAGAAGCAAGCGAAAAGAGACGAACTAGAAAGAGAAGGGGAACGGAAAAAGAGGGCGAATAAAACGGCAAGGGTGAAGTGGGGGAGAGGAAAATGAGAGGCAATTGGCAAATAATGTAATGTGAGGGATAAGAGTTTATGATGGGTACTTAGCATGTCTTGACTTGTGCGTAGATCTCCCCGGCAACGGCGCCAGAAATCCTTCTTGCTACCTCTTGAGCACTGCGTTGGTTTTCCCTTGAAGAGGAAAGGGTGATGCAACAAAGTAGCGTAAGTATTTCCTTCAGTTTTTGAGAACCAAGGTATCAATCCAGTAGGATACTACACGCAAGTCCCTCGTACCTACACAAACAAATAAGAACCTCACAACCAACGCCATAAAGGGGTTGTCAATCCCTTCACGGTCACTTATGAGAGTGAGATCTGATAGAGATAATAAGATAAATATTTTTGGTATTTTTATGATATAGATTGAAAGTAAAAGATTGCAAAGTAAAATAGATTGGAAACTTATATAATAAAAGATAGACCTGGGGACCATAGGTTTCACTAGTGCTTCTATCAAGATAGCATAAGTATTACGGTGGGCGAACAAATTACTATTAAGCAATTGATAGAAAAGTGCATAATTATGAGAATATCTAGGCATGATCTTGTATATAGGCATCACATCCGTGACAAGTAGACCGAAACGATTCTGCATCTACTACTATTACTCCACACATCGACCGCTATCCATCATGCATCTAGAGTATTAAGTTCATAAGAACAGAGCAACGCATTAGGCAAGATGACATGATGTAGAATGATAAACTCAAGCAATATGATATAAACCCTATCTTTTATCCTCAATGGCAACAATACAATACGTGTCTTGCTGCCCCTGCTGTCACTGGGAAAGGACACCGCAAGATTGAACCCAAAGCCAAGCACTTCTCCCATTGCAAAAAAGATCAATCTAGTATGCCAAACCAAACTAATAATTCGAAAAGACTTGCAAAGATAACTAATCATACATAAAAGATTATAGAGAAGATCAAATATTGTTCATAGATAAACTTGATCATAAACCCACAATTCATCGGATCTTGAAAAACACACAACAAAAAGAGTTACATCGAATAGATCTCCAAAAAGATCGAGGAGAACATTGTATTAAGATCTAAAGAGAGAGAAGAAGCCATCTAGCTAATAACTATGGACTCGAAGGTCTGAGGTGAACTACTCACACATCATCGGAGATGCTATGGTGTTGATGTAGAAGCCCTCCGTGATCGATTCCCCCTCCGGCAGTGCTCCGGAAAAGGCCCCAAGATGGGATCTCTTGGGTACAAAAGGTTGCGGCGGTGGAAATAGGGTTTCGTGGTGCTTGTCGGTGTCAAAACCGGTAGATCTCGGGTAGGGGGTCTCAAACTGTGCGTCTAAGGTTGATGGTAACAGGAGATAGGGGACACGAAGTTTTACCCAGGTTCGGGCCCTCTTGATGGAGGTAATACCCTATGTCCTGCTTGATTGATATTGATGAATACGAGTATTACAAGAGTTGATCAACCACGAGATCGTAATGGCTAAACCCTAGAAGTCTAGCCTGTATGACTAAGGTATTGAGTATATCCTTTCTGGACTACACCCTCCGGTTTATACAGACACCGGGGGGGATCTAGGGTTACATAGAGTCGGTTACATAAGAGGGAATCTTCATAGTTGTTCGCCAATCTTGCCTTCCACGTCAAGGAGAGTCTCATCCGGACACGGGTATAGTCTTCGGTCTTCATATCTTCACAGCCCATCAGTCCGGCCCATAGATAACAGGTCGGACGCCCGAGGACCCCTTAGTCCAGGACTCCCTGAGTAGCCCCCGAACTAGTCTTCAATAGCAAGGTGTTCGGCACACAGATTGTCTTCGGTATTGCAAGGCGGGTTCCTCCTTTAATGATTTCCAAGTAGTGTATTCGGCCATAGATTCGATGTCTCCCCTTGGCTTCTGCGCGCTTAATGTCCTCGTTTTCCATGTGTCAAGCGAATGCGGACAGTCAGGGTACTTTTTGAAAATAACACCCCAATCCTGCAAGGAAGAGCATCTATTTAAAGAGACTGGATCTCAGATCCTTTCAGCACGAAGGGGAGAAAATCCTTAGAGACTGCCAGGCAAGACCATTCCAACATGGCTAACAATCCCAGCTCCTCTTCCCGTTCCAACCTAAAAGAGGCGAGTGGGAGAGGTGCTCTGTGTCCCATAGTCGACTGGCGAAGCTGCAAATGCAGGGATTTCTCCCTCTAGGAGATCTGATCCATGTTCGAGCAGGGTTGGCCTACTTCAATGGCAAGACCCAGGTAGAGGATCTTCCCAATCCATCTGCGGGAGAACGGGTGTGCTTCGTCACCTATCTGCTGAGGGGAGTGGGGTTTCCAATTCACCCATTCCTCCGAGGGCTGCTGGAGTACTATGGCCTCCAACTGCACAATTTTACCCCTGACACCATCCTCCACATTGCGGGTTATGTGGCCCTATGCGAACTATTCCTGGGTTGCGAGGCCCATTTTGATTTATGGAGAAGATTGTTCTACCTTGTCCCTCGCAATCAAGGTGGTTCAATTTTTGAAGTGGGAGGAGCCGAAGTGTGGCGCATCACCAGGACCGGATACCTGTCCAGCACGCTGAAGAAAGCTCCCGAAGAGTGGCCTTCCGAATGGTTCTATATTGAAGACGTCGCTATCCCCGACCCCGTTCGCATAGGCCTCCCTTAGTTTTCAAACGCTCCGCTGAAGAAGTGCCATAGCTGGCGTCCTCGAAGACTCGAGGAAGAGGATAGCGCGGAGATCAGCTTGCTACTGGGCAAGATTAAAACTCTTGCCCAGTCCGGATTGTCAATAGTTGAGGTGATGGCGATTTCTATAACGCGGGGGGTCCAGCCACTCCAATACCGAGGAATGCCCCTGTGGCATTATAACGGAGAAGACAACGCCTCACGTTACGGCCGAAAGGGCCCGAAGACCCCCGCTGCTCTAGCCAAGATTCTGGCTGCGCTGTATAAAGGAGAGAGGGAGGAGTTCAGCCGTCTCCAACATTGAGACGGACTTTCCATGTACAATCCTCCCAGCTGGGTAAGGTTCGGCCCCGCTTATTTTATCCTGTCCTTCGATCATTTGTTGACAGACATCATTTTATCTGTTCCTAACAGGAATGGCGAAAGGCTGTCGAGGGGATCTATGACCCTGCCCCTCAACCAAAGAATTGCAACTGGGATCTTGACCCTAGATATGAAGAAGATCCGGACATATTCGTGGAGCTTGAGGAGGGGACATTCTATCAGATGAGCTACGACGGTACATATGTACCCATTATTGCCGATTACCCCGGTCTCCTTCCAGCTTCACACGTAAGTAATCCAAAGACACCTTATACAAAAGAGACTTCTCCTTCCTTCTCACCCACTGCACCATCTTGTGCTCGAAAGGGGAAGGGTTCGGCGTGCCGTACCGCCCCAGGGGTATCTCCAAAGAGAGCATACTCCACACCAGGCGAGCCTCCCAAGAGGAAAGCAAATGATGACATGGCCGGTCCTTCATCGAAGAGGTATGAATTTACCAATGTGCACCTGGGCATTCACGTCCAACCGTGACCCTCCCATTTTCCATGTGTCGGGAAAAAGGTGCGTCAGACTATATCCGGAGGTTTGAGCGGCCGTACTTCCCGCAGCCAGGATTCAAATCCTGCCGTGAAGACGTGGGCTGATGCAGGGGTGATGCTGGACTGTCCTCCAGCCGAGGACTCGGATGATGTATCCGTCACCAACTCGGAAGTGGAGAGTGCCATGAATCATCGGCACCGCCGGTCCATTTTACAAGACCCTGGTTTTTCATAAGAGTCGTTTAACGCCTTTGGCTTGGCCGATGCATACATCTGAGCTGCTCGAGATGGGCTTAACAGGGCCACAAGGCAGCATTTGAAAGATCTACAGGTAAATTTGTTTTGTCTGACTATGATAACCATATGCCAGTAGCCCCCAAGACTTAAAGGAGTTGAAACCACTAATTTAAGGATCAATGTACAACCAGGTGCTTATGGAAAAGAACACCCTGTTAGCTCAGGAACTAGAAAAGTGTCAGCGTCGGCTGCTTGCTGCCATTATCGAACTGGAGAAATACAAGGCATCTCCCGGTAATATTTCCCTCTATAGAGAATTCATAATAATACACTGATTGTGTGAATCTGGGTGCTTATATTTGTGTTGGGTTGTTAGACCAATTACAAGAGTAGCTGGACGCCGCTTGAAGCGAAGAACACGGAGCCAAAAAGCTACTAGCAGCGGGCGAGCGTGAATTAACAAAAGTCGTTCAAGAGAAAAAGAAACTCCAGGATTCGAACACCAAACTGGGCGCAGAACTGAAAGATGTGCGAGCTCAGCTAGCGGACTCTGTGAAGGAGAACAAGAAGCTGCGAGGTGGCATATTCAGTATGTGGCCGCTTTTATCATATAATAGTTTGGAGGTAACAGTGGCTGATATAGTTGTAATTGCAGGTATATTGACGAACCGCCCCGAAGAGGAGGTGTCCGGATCATCAAGTGTTCTTCTGCAAGGGCTGTCGCGGTTGCACGAGCAAGCTCGGCAGGCGATGCGGAGTGTAGCCAAGGCCTTATGGCCATCCGACTCCCCTCTAGAAAGTATGGAGAAACTAGCAGAGTTGTTCAAGGGAGCGTGGCGGCGTATCCGACTGTGGAAGATATCGGCCTGCCGAGAGGGTGCGCGAGAGGCCTGGGCCATGGTGAAGACATGATATACCAAGCTCGATCCTAATCACATGGCTCGTGTCGGACTGCTAGGGTCAAATGGGAAAGAAATTCCCGTTAGTTTAGTATATGACCAAGTAGAGGTGGCCGCCAAATATTCCCAACAGGATTGTAAATTAGACCGCCTTTTTGATGGTATAAAGCAGGAAGTGTTTGAGTCGTGAGTGACTATGTACTTTCCTTCTAGCTGGATAATAAAGACAATTGTCATCGCCGACCTTTTCGCTTCAACCTCTGGACCCGAAGGTGCAGAGTGTTTCTGAATACCCTAGCGGCAGAATATACCGGGGTATGCGTGGAAACCAGGCGTAGGGGTCATAGTTGCTCGAACAGACAATGTGTATCTGGATAGTTATGTTATATTACATCATGTAAGAAACATCTTCCAGAGAGAATAGTTCCGTTAAGGGTTCCTTTCCCTTGGTGTGCATGCATTTAATGTGCATGTCCGAACTGTAATTGAAAAACTCTTAGAGTAAGTAACATCTGGGGTTCACAATGGAGTGAATGCGGAAACGCATTTAATCCGCCGACCGAATATTCCCTTAAGAACTCTAGCTTTTGGTCACCCAGTCTGAGGTACACATCCGGATGACCCGACAGTAACAATCGCAGAGGTGCTCCCTTTATGCCCTAGCCAAACTAACGGGAACGTAGGGCATAAGCACAGGAGCCAGGCAACCCAGCTTGGACAAAACTTAAGTCATATTGATGCATATAATGGCGAAGAAAAGGTACATATGGAAAGAACACATATGAGCTGAGCTTGGTGCCCGAAGAATAGTCGCAAGCTTCTGTACGAGAAGCCCCCGGGTATAAATGAACGTACATATTTAGAGATGTACGCATCAGGTAGGGATGGTCTAGCCGTACTAAAGCCGTAAGGCCAAAGAAAAAAACAAAAAAAGGTAAAAACGAAAAGAGAGGGAAGAAAAATAACTGTACTAACAGGGGGAGGAAACGAACACAGAGTTCGGTGCTAGGCATAAAATCATCGTACTCTGGCCGCATTCCAGGGGTTCGACTCCAGGTGATTGTCTGACGGATCACGTAGGCGGTATGCTCCTCCGGTGAGAACTTCGTCAATGATGAAGGGACCCTCCCACTTGGGCTTGAGTTTGTCCTTTTTCTTCTCCGACAAGCATAAAACGAGTTTGCCAACGTTATAAGTCTTGGCCCGCACTTCTCTGCTTTGGTACCTGTGAGTCTGTTGTTGATAATATGCGGAACGGGATTTTGCGACATCGCGCTCCTCCTCCAAGGTATCTAAGCCGTCCTGCCGATCTAGCTCGGCTTCTCTCTCTTCGTACATACGCACTCGAGGTGAGTCATGAATAATATCGCAGGGTAACACTGCTTCCGCACCGTACACCATGAAGAAGGGTGTATATTCGATAGTGCGGTTGGGCATGGTCCGCGGCCCCTAGAGTACGGAGTCAAGTTCCTCCACCCAGTGCTTTTCCGATTCCTTCCAAGAGCGCACTAGTCTGGGTTTGATGCCGCTCATAATAAGACCATTAGCCCATTTGACTTGACCGTTTGTCTGCGGGTGATAGACAGAGGCGTGATCGAGCTTAATGCCTAGATTAGCGCACCAGGTTTTCACCTCATCGACTGTATAGTTGGAGCCATTATCAGTGATTATACTGTGCGGGACACCGTAACGGTGTACCACGTCGTATATGAAATCTATTACTGGCCCCGCTTCGGCCGTTTTGACTGGTTTGGCCTCTATCCACTTAGTGAATTTATCCACCATGACCAGCAGATACCTTCTCTTATGACTTCCCCCTTTAAGGGGTCCGACCATATCGAGCCCCCGGACCGCAAAAGGCCAAGTGATGGGGATTGTTTGTAAGGCAGTGGGGACATATGGCTTTGGTTGGCAAAGAGTTGGCATCTGATGCAATGTTGGACAAGGTACTGTGCATCAGCTCGGGCCGTCGGACAATAAAACCATGTATGGAAGGCCTTGCTAACAAGGGACCGAGCTGGGGCATGGTGACCGCCGAGTCCGGCATGAATTTCAACCAAGATCTGCCGCCCCTCTTCCGCGGATATACATCATTGAAGGACTCCGGTAGCGCTTTTCTTATAGAGTTCTCCATCATGAACCTTGTAAGATTTTGAACGCCGGACAATGCGGCGGGCCTCATCCTGGTCCTCAGGAAGTTCCTTCCTGTTAAGGTAGGCCAGGAAGGGTTCAGTCCATGGGGCAATGACTGCCATGATGAGATGCACCGACGGTGTTATTTCGGTGGCTGAGCCCCCAATGGCGTCGGTGTTTCCAGAATCTGGGGTTATGTTTGGATCCGTACTAGTATTGTTGTTTTCCCCCTGCCACACCACAGATGGCTTAAAACCCCTTTCCAGAAAGATATTAGGTGGGACGGGGTCACGCTTAGCGTCGATACAAGCAAGAACATCCGCCGCTTGATTACTTTCTCGAGCCACATGATGGAACTCGAGCCCCTCGAACCGGGCCGACATTTTTATGGCTGCATTACGATACGCTGCCATCTTCGGATCTTTGGCGTCAAAGTCTCCATTTACTTGAGATATTGCCAAGTTTGAGTCCCCGCGCACCTCTAGGCGTTTTATGCCCATGGAGACAGCCATCCGGAGACCATGTAATAAGGCCTCGTATTTGGCTGCTTTGTTGGAGTCTGTATACAGTACTTGGAGGACGTACTGAACAACGTCTCCAGTAGGGGACGTTAAAACAATGCCTGCTCCTAACACTGCCAGCATTTTGGAGCCGTAAAAATACATGACCCAATTGGAGTATGTGCCATACTCTTTAGGGAGTTCGGCCTCTGTCCATTCCGCGATGAAGTCGGCCAGTACCTGGGATTTGATAGCTCGACGTGGTTGATATGTAATGTCAAATGGGAGGAGCTCGATGGTCCATTTGGCAATCTGGCCCGTAGCATCGCGGTTGTTATAATGTCATTGAGTGGTACTTCGAAGGCCACCGTGATCGAACACTCCTGAAAGTAGTGACAGAGCTTTCGGGATGCCATGAAGACCGTGTATGCTATCTTTTGATAATGAGGGTACCGGGATTTGCATGGTGTAAGGATAGTAGATACGTAGTATACTGGCTTCTGAAGCAGGAATTTATGCCCGTCCTGTTCTCGTTCGACGACGAGTACGGCGCTCACCACCTGATGTGTTGTCGATATGTATAATAACATCGGTTCACCGACGTTTGGTGCGGCCAGGATTGGATTCCTCGCAAGAAGGGCTTCTATTTCCTCCAGTCCGGCTGTTGCCACGTCCGTCCACTCGAAGTGGCCGGTTCACCATAGAAGGTGATAGAGTGGCAGTGCCTTTTCTCCCAATCTAGAGATAAAGCGGCTTAGAGCTGCTACGCAACCCGCGAGCTTTTGAACTTGTTTAAGGTCTATTGGCTTAGCCAATTGTGACAAAGCTTGGATTTTGGTTGGGTTTGCCTCAATTCCTCTATTGGAAACGATGAAGCCCAGCTTCTTCCCAGCAGGGATGCCGGAAACGCATTTTTCCGGATTGAGCTTAATGTCATACACACGGAGGTTGTCGAATGTGAGACGTAAATCGTCTATTAGTGTTTCGACGTGCCTAGTTTTGATGACGACGTCGTCCACATAAGCTTCAACTGTTTTGCCGATCTGTTTCTCCTGGCATGTTTGAATCATGCGTTGGTATGTGGCGCCAGCGTTCTTGAGCCCGAAGGGCATGGTGTTGAAGCAGAATGGCCCATACGGGGTGATGAATGCTGCTATAGCTTGGTCGGATTCCTTCATTTTGATTTGATGGTATCCGGAATATGCGTCAAGAAAACATAGTGAGTCGTGTCCTGCGGTGGCGTCAATGATTTGATCGATGCGGGGGAGGGGGAAGGGATCCTTGGGGCATGCCTTGTTGAGGTCTTTGAAATCGACGCACAGGCGCCAGGATTTGTCCTTCTTTGGTACCATCTCCAAATTTGCTAGCCAGTCTGGATGTTTTATTTCTCTAATGAGCCCGACCTCGATTAACTTGGCTAGCTCTTCCCCCATAGCTTGGCGTTTCGGTTCGGAAAAGCGCTGAAGTGTTTGCTTGACCGGCTTTGTGTCCCTTCAATATATTGAGGCTATGTTCGGCCAACTCGCGTGGGATTCCTGGCATATCGGAAGGGTGCCAAGCGAATATATCCCAATTCTCGCGCAGGAACTCTCATAGAGCGGCATCAACCGTCGGGTCTAGTTGTGTTCCGATGGATGCTGTCTTCTTGGGGTCCGTTGGATGGACTTGGAATTTGACTATTTCTTCTGCCAGTTTGAATGAGGTGGATTTGGGTCGTTTTTCTAGGACCACATCATCTTTGTCCACCATGGAGTGCGGCGTGGTTAACTCTTCAGCCGCGAGGGCTTCAAATAATGCCTCAAGGGCCAGGGACGCGGTTTTATTCTCGGCGCGGAGTGCTATGTCTGGATCACTAACTAGAGGGATTATACCGTTGGGCCCGGGCATCTTAAGCTTCATGTACCCGTAATGGGGTATTGCTTGAAAGCACGTAAATGCATCTCACCCTAAGAGGGCGTGATATCCGCTGTTGAAGGGGGCCACCTAGAAGGTTATCTCTTCGGACCGATAGTTCTCCAGCGTGCTGAATACCACGTCGAGCGTGATTTTTCCCGCACACCGTGCCTCCCGACTGGGAATGATTCGTCGGAAGGTCATGCTAATTTGCTCGATGCGGCTCCTGTCTATTTCCATTTTTCGTATTGTATCCTCATAGATGAGGTTCAGTCCGCTGCCGCCGTCCATGAGAATCTTGGTGAGCCGAAAGCCATCCACAATTGGGCTGAGGACCAAGGTAGCTGGTGTTTGGACTGTCCTGTGTTTTGGTTCGTCGCCAGCGCTAAATGTTATCGCTGTGTTGTTCCAAGGGTTTATTCTTGCGATCTGGCAGACTTCGGCGAGTTCATGGAGTGCTCTTTTGCGCCTATTGTTTGAAGTGAATGTCTCAAAGACTGTCAGGACTCTGGGCTTGTCGTCTTCTGGAGGGTGTGTTGCTCTGGGGTTTCTTTGGTGAGGATGTCCTCGCCGTTTTTGGCTACCTGCTGGAGTATCCAACATGCTCTAAGGCTCTGGGTTGGTATGGTATCCGGTGTGGTGTGTATTTTGCATGGGCCATCAAGCCATCCCTCCAGAACGGTTCCGCGCCGCGTAATGGGTTTGCATTTTTTGGCTATTGGTCTGGGCGCGTTACAGGGGTGCACCCTTTTTGCCTAGACCAGTGGTTGAGTTGGGACCGATAGCCCCCAGACTGTCTGATCTCTCCAGGCGCTCTCCATTGCGCTGTACTTTTGTACAATAGTTGCCAAGTCGGCAAAGTGTAGTATGCGGTGGTGATTAATGGAATTGAGGAGTCCTTCGTTCGTGCAATTGTTGCGGAGTGTTGCTATTGTGTCCTCGTCGCGACAATCTTTGACCTTGTCCTTGACAAGGAGGAATCTGGCCCAAAAGTGGTGGACCGTTTCCTGGGGCTGCTGTTGGATGCTCGCAAGAGCGCTTATGTCTGGGTGGGTGGGTGGAGTTGAATCTTAACCCTGACCCGATCGATGATCCGGAGTCTGAGGTGTTTCCGGACTAAACAGTCCGCGCTCCGGAGTATCTTCTGATTTTTGAAGCCCGCCGTACGACTCCAAGTTTGGAGGATGAGGCGTGTCTTTCTGCCAGTAGGTGTCTGGCTTCTCGAGGTCAGAGATCCGAACGTAATTTGTCCTCAGTATAGAGGAAGGGTTATCTTGCTCCTCGACTACCGCTATTTGGTGGGTGATCGGTGGAGAATTAATCTCTCTCTGGTCGGGTTTAAGCCCGTAGTCTGCAGCGACTCCCACGGCGGTGATGCAATCTAGGAGTTCGTTCAAAGACGATAACTCCGTCGGATCCATCCGTTTGGTGTATTCAGAATCAACACGGATACCTTTTTCAATGACTGGGGAGGTCATCCTCGTTGGCTCAGAGGCCGAGCGGGCGATTATGGTAAAACCGCCCAGCTGGAGGTTTGGCCCGAGGCTGAGCTCCTCCTGAGGTGATATTTTCCTTGATGATAAGGCGAGCCATCAACCTCTGTGACAGTGGCACAGTGGAACTCTCAATGAAAGCACCAATGTCGGTGTCAAAACCGGCGGATCTCGGGTAGGGTGTCCCGAACTGTGCGTCTAAGGTTGATAGTAACAGGAGACAGGGGACACAAAGTTTTATCCAGGTCCGGGCCCTCTTGATGGAGGTAATACCCTACGTTATGCTTGATTGATATTTATGAATACGAGTATTACAAGAGTTGACCTACCACAAGATCGTAATGGCTAAACCCTAGAAGTCTAGCCTATGTGACTAAGGTATTGAGTATATCCTTTCCGGACTACACCCTTCGGTTTACATAGACACCGGGGGGGTCTAGGGTTACATAGAGTCGGTTACATAAGAGGGAATCTTCATAGTTGTTCGCCGAGCTTACCTTCCACATCAAGGAGAGTCTCAACCGGACATGGGTACAGTCTTCGGTCTTCATATCTTCACAACCCATCAGTCCGGCCCATAGATAACAGGTCGGACGCCCGAGGACCCCTTAGTCCAGGACTCCCTCGGTGCTCCTCGATGTTTTCGGGGTATATGGGTATATATAGGAGGAAGAAGTAGGTCAGTGGAGCTACAAGGGGCCCACGAGGGTGGGGGCGCGCCCAGGGTTGGGGGCGCGTCCAGGACTCCCTGCCTCGTGGCCTCCCCGTTCATTTCTCGACGTCCACTCCAAGTCCCCTGGATCATGTTTATTCCAAAAATAACTCTCCCGAAGGTTTCATTCCGTTTGGATTCTGTTTGATATTCCTTTTCTGCGAAACACTGAAATAGGCAAAAAACAACAATTTGCACTCGGCCTTGGGTTAGTAGGATAGTCCCAAAAATATATAAGTGTATAATTAAGCCCATAAACATCCAAATTAGATAATATAATAGCATGGAACAATAAAAAATTATAGATACATTGGAGACATATCAAGCATCCCCAAGCTTAATTCTTGCTCGTCCTCGAGTAGGTAAATGATAAAAACAGAATTTTTGATGTGGAATGCTACCTAGCATAATTCTCAATGTAATTTTCTTTATTGTGGCATGAATGTTCAGATCCGAAAGATTCAAGACAAAAGTTTAATATTGACATAAAAATAATAATACTTCAAGCATACTAACTAAGCAATCATGTCTTCTCAAAATAACATGGCAAAAGAAAGTTCACCCCTACAAAATCATATAGTTTGGTCATGCTCCATTTTAGTCACACAAGAATGCTCCCATCATGCACAACCCCGATGACAAGCCAAGCAATTGTTTCATACTTTAGTAATCTCAAACTTTTTTCAACTTTCACGCAATACATGAGCATGGGCCATGGATATAGCACTATGGGTGGAATAGAATAATGATAGGGGGTTATGTGGAGAAGACAAAAAGGGAGAAAGTCTCACATCGACGTGGCTAATCAACGGGCTAGGGAGATGTCCATCAATTGATGTCTATGCAAGGAGTAGGGATTGCCATGCAACGCATGCACTAGAGCTATAAATGTATGAAAGCTCAACAAAAGAAACTAAGTGGGTGTGCATCCAACTTGCTTGCTCACGAAGACCTAGGGCATTTGAGGAAGCCCATTGTTGGAATATACAAGCCAAATTCTATAATGAAAAATTCCCACTAGTATATGAAAGTGACAAAACAAGAGACTCTCTATCATAAAGATCATGGTGCCACTTTGAAGCACAAGTGTGGAAAAAAGGATAGTAGCATTGCCCCTTTTTATTTCTTTTCTCTTTTTTTGGGGGGGGGGCTTTCTTTTTTTATTTGGCCTTTCTCTTCTTTTTTTGGGACAATTCTCTATTAACAATGATCATCACACTTCTATTTATTCACAAATCAATGATTACAACTCGATACTAGAACAAAATATGACTATATGAATGCCTCCAGCGATGTACCGGGAAGGGCAATGAATCAAGAGTGACATGTATGATAAATTATGCATGTTGGATTTGCCACAAATACGATGTCAACTACATGATCATGCAAAGCAATATGACAATGATGAAGCATGTCATGAATGAAACGGTGGAAAGTTGCATGGCAATATATCTCGGAATGGCTATGGAAATGCCATAATAGGTAGGTATGGTAGCTGTTTTGAGGAAGATATAAGGAGGTTTATGTGTGATAGAGCATATCATATCACGTGGTTTGGATGCACTGGCGAAGTTTGCACCAACTCTCAAGGTGAGAAAGGGCAATGCACGGTACCAAAGAGGCTAGCAATGATGGAAGGGTGAGAGTGCGTATAATCCATGGACTCAACATTAGTCATAAATAACTCACATACTTATTGCAAAAATCTACAAGTCATCAAAAACCAAGCATTACGCGCATGCTCCTAGGGGGATAGATTGGTAGGAAAAGACCATCGCTCCTCCCCGACTGCCACTCATAAGGAAGACAATCAAAGAACACCTCATGTTTCAAATTTGTTACACAACAGTTACCATATGTGCATGCTGCGGGACTTGCAATCTTCAACACAAGTATTTCTCAAATTCACAACTACTCAACTAGCACAACTTTAATATCACCACCTTTATATCTCAAAACAATTACCAAGTATCAAACTTCTCATAGTATTCAATGCACTTTCTATGATAGTTTTTATTGTACCCATCTTGGATGCCTATCATATTAGGACTAGTTTCATAACCAAAGCAAATTACCATGATGTTCCAAAAGACTCTCAAAATAATATAAGTGAAGCATGAGAGATCAATAATTTCTATAAAATAAAACCACCACCGTGCTCTAAAAGATATATGTGAAGCACTGGAGCAAATTTATCTAGCTCAAAACATATAAGTGAAGCACATAGAGTATTCTAATAAATTGCAATTAATGTGTGTCTCTCCCAAAAAGTGTGTACAGCAAGGATGATTCTGGTAAACTAAAAAGCAAAGACTCAAATCATACAAGACGCTCGAAGAAAAAGACATATCATGTGGTGAATAAAAATATAGCCTCAAGTAAAGTTACTGATAGAAGAAGACGAAAGAGGGGATGTCATTCGGGGCATCCCCAATGACTCTTGTTTGTTGACCATGTTGACCACACCCTGCACCAAGCTGGTGAACGACAACGAGGCCCTAGACTGGAACGCCCCGGAGATGGGGAAGACACGGCAGTGGAGTCGCAGACGAAGAGGAGTGGGAAACTTGAATGGTTCGTGTCCGGGGTGGGCCTACACTCGGCAGAGAATAACAGGGGGTGCGGAGGAGTGGAGGGATGGCCTGGCCATCGGCGGGGTAGCGTTTCGCTGTGAGGCACGCAAAACAGCACCGCTGGATGCTGGAGGCTGGAGCAGGCGGTCCCGACAGCGCTGGGGGGAGAAGACGAGAGATTGAAGAAGAATGTCGGTCGTTGGATGTAAATCCAACGCCTTTTCTTAGGCTTCGACATTTGTATTTTTTTGGCGAAAGTGCTTAGGCTTCGACCTACTGGCCCACATGTCAGCCAGTCCATTTGGTTTTGTTAGTCCATTTGGTGGGCTGGGTGAAACAATGATGTAGCATCTATGTAGCCCGTTTATATATTATGGTAGAATTTAAAGCCCATTTGCATTTTTATCGAAATCCATGTACTTGCTAGGCTGGGTGAAAATATCATGTTGGGCTGGACGGAGAAATGTTATAAAAATATATAAACACATGATTGCACGTCTATTACTGCATTGGTCAGTAAAACATTTGCAAGCTTATGTACGCAATCACTAGGAGTTAACTTGCCAAGTTATATATAAACAATTATTATTATTTTGTAAGAACTTTCGATTTACAAAACAAAATATCATTTTAATTTGATGAGTCAATAGGACATGGGGTATTATTATTTTTTTGGGCTAGTCATGGGACAGTTGATTTGGTTCTAGGGAAAAGTACTGGGAGAAAACTCAGATTACATCGAAAAAGAAAGTGGGAGAACATTTAGATATAGGATTAATGAAAATGAAAAATAAAGGAAGTGGGAAGGTCTATAAAATGGTTGGACGAACGACAGGGTTAACGGAACCTTATTTTGTCTCTATTATATATATGTGTGTGTGTGTGTGTAATAAAATAAGATATATATATATATATATATATATATATATATATATATATATATATACTATTATAAAGGGAAAACATAGGTTCAGTTTTGCATTCTTATAGAAAAATAGAACTGAACTATGCATCGTCTTGAAAAAACAAACATAACTTGGGCTGATGATGTTATAGGCAAGCTAGGCTGGGAGGCCCAGAGGCTGCTTGATACCTGCTGGATCCAAAAAAAGTTGAAACATGTCATGGGCTGCCCATGTTAAACAACAAAACCTAGGCCATGGACCTGGTGGGGCCGGGACTATCAGCCTCTCAACGAATAGTCATCTCCTGGTTCCTCTTGTTTTGCTGACCATGTTGGGAACGACAGACGGCGGCGGCACGACGAGAGCACCAAGGCGGAGGACGACGTCGAGACCTTGGACCGAACGAACCGGAGCGGGGGAAGATGTAGGCAGAGGGGAGTATGAGGGTTGACTTGTTCGGGTGCAGGGTGGGCCGGTGGAGTTGCCGCCGCCGGACAATGTGTGGGAGTAGAGGGATGGCCTGGACAACGCCATAGGCTATGATGGGTCACCGAGGTGTGCGCGGCAGTTCCGTCAGCCGCTGTATAGGAAGAGTACGAAAGATTGAACAAAATAAAGAAATACAAATGGGTAGGTGGTTGGTCCCATATGTCTATGTACGAGACCTGCTGGGTCCACCTGAGAAGGGGATATGTTGGGAGGAAGGAGATCCAAAGCACGACAACCGAGTGAACTAGTTACATACATAAGCAAATAGCCACTAAAAAGCAAACATGTTAATGGGTTCTTAGAAAAAATATTTCAGACAAAACAGATAATTACGACACATAGGCTAATGCATGAAACACTACAATGATAAAGGTGCTTAAACAGATAAAGTACAACATCTAGACCTTCCTGGCACGCTTGATCATGATGTTGTAGCTATCTGTGTACTCATTGATTATGGGAAGCAGACATGCCCTCATTTCCAAGATCCGCCTGTACATGTCGTAGCATGCGTATGTGTCCTTGGCCGCGTAGGTTATGCAGGCTAGATTCAGAGGTACCTCCCATGTGTTCAAGTCCTTGGTATCATTTTCTTCTTTCATGTTGGCGTATCAGGGGTCGATCATGGTATCGGCGAGGTCAACCACGGAGTCCTTCTCTTGCCCGTTGCCTATGATCTTGTATTGCTTCCCGATGTCGACAAGCTTGTTGCACCAGATGGCCGGATCATCGCGTTCTTCCTTCTCTCCACTATAGCAAAGGTGCAGTCGGTGCTGCCGGTGAAACGGTCGAATGCTCCAGAACCTTTGATGACCCTACAGTAGTGGTAGATGAGAACCTCATTGCACATGCATACCTGGGCGACGGCAATCCGCTGGTCACTGTCAGGAGACGAATGGATGGGTACAAGATCTAGTCTTGCGACCTTGTGCTTTCTCGTCATGTAGGTATTGCTTGAACTCGGCAAGGCAGAGCTTCATCGAGTTCGGATCGTTGGTGTACATCACATTCAACTTGGTGCGGCCATGGGACTGAATGGCAGACTCAAAGGTGAACTCCTTGTTGAAGTCCATATCCATCAGGCTCAACCCTCGGATCGCCATTGGAGTCTCTTCAAGTGAACGAGTGGGTAGACAGCGGCAACAGTTCATTTTTCAGCTCTTGGGGAACTGGATTCAATAGTAAACTGAGTGTGTACATGATGTCTACTACACAACCTTCTTCTTGTAGACGTTGTTGGGCCCCCAAGTGCAGAGGTTTGTAGGACAGTAGCAAATTTCCCTCAAGTGGATGACCTAAGGTTTATCAATCCGTAGGAGGCGTATGATGAAGATGGTCTCTCTCAAGCAACCCTGCAACCAAATAACAAAGAGTCTCTTGTGTCCCCAACACACCCAATACAATGGTAAATTGTATAGGTGCACTAGTTCGGCGAAGAGATGGTGATACAAGTGGTATATGGATAGTGGATAAAGGTTTTTGTAATCTGAAATTATAAAAGCAGCAAGGTAACTAATGATAAAAGTGAGCGTAAACGGTATTGCAATGTGTTGAAACAAGGCCTAGGGTTCATATTCCGCTAGTGCAAGTTCCGTCAACAATAATAACATAATTGGATCACATAACTATCCCTCAACATGCAACAAAGAGTCACTCCAAAGTCACTAATACTGGAGAACAAACAAAGAGATTATGGTAGGGTACGAAACCACCTCAAAGTTATTCTTTCCAATCAATCTGTTGGGCTATTCCTATAAGTGTCACAAACAGCCCTAGAGTTCGTACTAGAATAACACCTTAAGACACAAATCAACCAAAACCCTAATGTCACCTAGATACTCCAATGTCACCTCAAGTATCCGTGGGTATGATTATATGATATGCATCACACAATCTCAGATTCATCTATTCAACCAACACATAGGACCTCAAAGAGTGCCTCAAAGTTCTACCGGAGAATCACGACGAAAACGTGTGCCAACCCCTATGCATAGGTTCATGGGTGGAACCTGTAAGTTGATCACCAAAACATATATCAAGTGAATCACGTGGTATCCCATTGTCACCACAGATACGCACGGCAAGACATACATCAAGTGTTCTCAAATCTTTAAAGACTCAATCCGATAAGATAACTACAAAGGGGAAACTCAATTCGTTACAAGAGAGTAGAGGGGGGAAGAAACATCATACGATCCAAATATAATAGCAAAGCTCGCGATACATCAAGATCGTATCACCTCAAGAACATGAGAGAGAGAGATCAAACACACAACTACTGGTACATACCCTCAGCCCCGAGGGAGAACTTCTCCCTCCTCGTCATGGAGAGCATCAGGATGATGAAGATGGCCACCGGAGAGGGATTCCCCCTCTGGCAGGGTGCCAGAGCGGGTCTAGATTGGCTTTCGGTGGCTACTGAGGCTTCTGGCGGCGGAACTACCGATCTATTGTGCCCCCGAATATTTTTAGAGTATATGGAGATATATAGGCGGAAGAAGTACGTCAGGGGAGCCACGAGGGGCCCACGAGGGTGGAGGGCGCGCCCAGGGGGGTGGGCGCGCCCCCTACCTCATGGCCTCCTTGAAGCTTCCCTTACATGGACTCCAAGTCTCCCGGGTTTCTTTCCTTCCAAAAATAAGTTCCGTGAAGTTTCAGGTCAATTGGACTCCATTTGATTTTCCTTTTCTGCGATACTCTAAAACAAGGAAAAAATAGAAACTGGCACTGGGCTCTGGGTTAATAGGTTAGTCCCAAAAATCATATAAAATAGCATATAAATGCATATAAAATATCCAAGGTTGATAATATAATAGCATGGAACAATCAAAAATTATAGATACATTGGAGACGTATCAGCATCCCCAAGCTTAATTCCTGCTCGTCCTTGAGTAGGTAAATGATAAAAACAGAATTTTTGATGTGGAATGCTACCTAACATATTTCTCTAAGTAATTATTCTTTATTATGGCAAGAATATTTCAGATCCATAAGATTCAAGACAAAGTTTAATATTGACATAAAAATAATAATACTTCAAGCATACTAACTAAGCAATTATGTCTTCTCAAAATTACATGGCCAAAGAAAGTTATCCCTAAAAAATCATATAGTCTAGCTATGCTCCATCTTCACCACACAAAATATATAAATCATGCACAACCCTAATGACAAGCCAAGCAATTGTTTCGTACTTTTGATGTTCTCAAACTTTTTCAATCTTCACGCAATATATGAGCATGAGCCATGGACATAGCACTATAGGTGGAATAGAATGGTGGTTTTGGAGAAGACAAAAAGGAGAAGATAGTCTCACATCAACTAGGCATATCAATGGGCTATGGAGATGCCCATCAATAGATATCAATGTGAGTGAGTAGGGATTTCCATGCAACAGATGCACTAGAGCTATAAATGCATGAAAGCTCAACTAAAGAAACTAGTGGGTGTGCATCCAACTTGCTTGCTCACGAAGACCTAGGGCATTTTGAGGAAGGCCATCATTGGAATATACAAGCCAAGTTCTATAATGAAAATTTCCCACTAGTATATGAAAGTGACAAAACAAGAGACTCTCTATCATGAAGATCATGGTGCTACTTTGAAGCACAAGTGTGGTAAAAGGATAGTAGCATTGTCCCTTCTCTCTTTTTCTCTCATTTTTTATTTTTTTATTTGGGCCTTCTTTTTTTATGGTCTCTTTTCTCTTTTTTTATTTGAGCTTCTTTGGCCTCTTTTATTTATTTATTTTTGTCCGGAGTCTCATCTCAACTTGTGGGGGAATCATAGTCTCCATCATCCTTTCCTCACTGGGACAATGCTCTAATAATGATGGTCATCATACTTTTATTTACTTACAACTCAAGAATTACAACTCGATACTTAGAACAAGATATGACTCTATATGAATGCCTCCGGCGGTGTACCGGGATGTGCAATGACTCATGAGTGACATGTATGAAAGAATTATGAACGGTGCCTTTGCCACAAATACGATGTCAACTACATGATCATGCAAAGCAATATGACAATGATGGAGTGTGTCATAATAAACAGAATGGTGGAAAGTTGCATGGCAATATATCTCGGAATGGCTATGGAAATGCCATAATAGGTACGTGTGGTGGCTGTTTTGAGGAAGGTATATGGTGGGTGTATGATACCGGCGAAAGGTGCGCGGTATTAGAGAGTCTAGCAATGGTGGAAGGGTGAGAGTGCGTATAATCCATGGACTCAACATTAGTCATAAAGAACTCACAAACTTATTGCAAAAATCTATTAGTTATCCAAACAAAGTATTATGCGCATGCTACTAGGGGGATAGATTGGTAGGAAAAGACCATCGCTCGTCCCCGACCGCCACTCATAAGGAAGGCAATCAATAAATAAATCATGCTCCGACTTCATCACATAACGGTTCACCATACGTGCATGCTACGGGAATCACAAACTTCAACACAAGTATTTCTCAAATTCGCAACTACTAAACTAGCATGACTCTAATATCACCATCTCCATATCTCAAAACAATTATCAAGTATCAGACTTCTCATAGTATTCAATGCACTGTATATGAAAGTGTTTATTATATCCCTCTTGGATGCCCATCATATTAGGACTAGTTTTTTAACCAAAGAAAGTTACCATGCTGTTATAAAAGACTCTCAAAATAATATAAGTGAAGCACAAGATTTCATCTATTTCTTCAAAATAAAACCACCACCGTCCTCTAAAAGGATATAAGTGAAGCACTAGAGCAATGACAAACTACTCCGAAAGATATAAGTGATGATCAATGAGTAGTCGAATAGTTATGCAACTATATGAAGACTCTCTAACATTTAAGAATTTCATGTCTTGGTATTTTATTCAAACAGCAAGCAAAAGAAAAGAAAATAAAATGACGCTCCAAGCAAAACACATATCATGTGGCGAATAAAAATATAGCTCCAAGTAAAGTTACCGATGAACGAAGACGAAAGAGGGGATGCCTTCCGGGGCATCCCAAAGCTTAGGATCTTGGTTGTCCTTGTATATTACCTTGGGGTTCCTTGGGCATCCCCAATCTTAGGCTCTTGCCACTCGTTATTCCATAGTCCATCGAATCTTTACCCAAAACTTGAAAACTTCACAACACAAAACTTAACAGAAAACTCATAAGCTCCGTTAGTATAAGAAAATAAATCACCACTTAGGTACTCTAATGAACTCATTATTTATTTATATTGGTGTTAAAACTACTTTATTCCAACTTCTCTATGGTTTCTAAACTCTTTTACTAGCCATACATTCATCAAAATAAGTAAACAACACATGAAAAACAGAATCTGTCAAAAACAGAACAGTCTGTAGTAATCTGGATCAAACGTATACTTCTGGAACTCATAAAATTCTCAAATAAATTGCTGGACCTGAGGAATTTATCTATTAATAATCTGAAAAAATAATTAACTAAATATCACTCTCCAAATAAAAACGGCAGCAATTCTCGTGAGCACTAAAGTTTCTGTTTTTTACAGCATGATGAACAAGACTCTCTGCAAGTCTTCCCAAAGGTTCTACTTGGCACAAACACTAACTAAAAGCATAAAAACACATCTGAACAGAGGATAGATGAATTATTTATTACTAAACAGGAACAAAAAACAAGGAATAAAAATAAAGTTTGGTTGCCTCCCAACAAGCGCTATCGTTTAACGCCCCTTGCTAGGCATGATGATTTCAATGATGCTCACATAAAGGATAAGAATTGTAACATAAAGAGAGCATCATGACGAATATGACTAGCACATTTAAGCCTAACCCTCTTCCTATACATAGGGATTTTGTGAGAAAACAACTTGTGGAAACAAGAATCAACTTGCATAGGAAGGTAAAACAAGCATAACTTCAAAACTTTAAGCACATAGAGAGGAAACTTAATATTATTGCAATTCCTACAGGCATAAATTCCTCCCTCATAATAATTTTCAGTAGAATCATGAATGAATTCAACAATATAACCATTACCTAAAGCATTCTTTTCATGATCTACAAGCATAGAAAATTTATTACTCTCCACATAAGCAAAATTCTTCTCATTCGGAATAGTGGGAGTCTCATAGGAAACTCGAATACTATAAATTGTTTCCACATTAAAAGAGTAATGTTTAGAGAAGGGGTAATCATAATCATGACAATTTTTATAAATATAATCACTAATTTTTGTAGCATAAGTATCATCACAATAATCATCATAAGTAGGAGGTATGCTATCATTATTATAAACTTGCATATCAAAACTTGGGAGACTAAAAATATCATCTTCATTAAGCGTAGCATACCCAAGCTTGGGACAAACATTAATTGCAGAAAATATATTCTCAAAAACATCATCTTCATCAAACATAGCATCCTCAAGCTTGGGCCTTTTCATATCATAAGCATAATCACTCTCATCATTAATAATATGGATAGCACCAATAGTATAACAATTATCATATTCTTCCAAGCAAGTGCCAAAAAGATTTTCAAGATCACAAGAAGTATCATTATCTTCCACAATTATATTTTCATGAGGCACATTAGTAATAGGAGCACCATTATTTGGGAGGGGTACCTTTTTACCTCTCTTCCTTTTTCTTTTCTTCTTCTTCACCACATCATGTGTGGGTTCAATCCTATTTTTGGAGCTCCTTATTGATGAGATTGGTTGAATAGGAGGCTCCTCCTCCTTACCTGATTCATCATAAGAAATAATAGGAGGATATTGGGAAGTATCTTCCCTTTCATTAGTACTCTCTTCATCTTCTATTTGTTTTCTTTTCTTTATGTAATTGGCAATATAATGATTTTCAATGCAATTTACCGCACAATACATATAAATTTCCTCTAGATCAAAGCCAAGCAATTTATAACAGGAAAATTCTGGAAGATAATTAGTTATACGTTTCATTTCTTTGTAACTCATAAGCAAACTAAGTTCATTATGATGTGCAAGGGAAATCAAGTCATCACAATTTTTGGACACGATATGATCATGAAACAATTTGCATTGGGTATTGAAATGATCATGTTCATTGCAAAGCTTACAAGTATGGCCAATATAATTTAAATTTTCAGCACATTCATCTAGCCTTTCTTGCAACAGTTTAGTTTCTAAGTACTTATGCCTCTTGCAATATCTATCTTCCCTGTTTGCTGTGTTCGTACAAACACAATGTACTCCACAAAAATTGACATGTTTATAGGAGACATCATAACTAGTGTAATCATCATTAGTATCATGGATATTCAAAGAATTCGTACTAATAACATTGCAATCATGCTCATCATTCAAATATTTAGTGCCAAACATTTTATTGATTTCTTCTTCTAGCACTTGAGCACAATTATCCTTTCCATCATACTTACGAAAGATATTAAAAAGGTGAAGCGTATGAGACAAACTCAGTTCCATTTTTTATAGTTTTCTTTTATAAACTAAACTAGTGATAAAACAAGAAACTAAAAGACTCGATTGCAAGATCTAAAGATATACCTTCAAGCACTCACTGCCCGGCAACGACGCCATAAAAGAGCTTGATGTCTACTACACAACCTTCTTCTTGTAGACGTTGTTGGGCCTCCAAGTGCAGAGGTTTGTAGGACAGTAGCAATTTTCCCTCAAGTGGATGACCTAAGGTTTATCAATCCGTAGGAGGCGTAGGATGAAGATGGTCTCTCTCAAGCAACCCTGCAACCAAATAACAAAGAGTCTCTTGTGTCCCCAACACACCCAATACAATGGTAAATTGTATAGGTGCACTAGTTAGGCGAAGAGATGGTGATGCAAGTGGTATATGGATAGTAGATAAAGGTTTTTGTAATCTGAAATTATAAAAACAGCAAGGTAACTAATGATAAAAGTGAGCGTAAATGGTATTGCAATGCGTTGAAACAAGGCCTAGGGTTCATACTTTCGCTAGTGCAAGTTCCCTCAACAATAATAACATAATTGGATCACATAACTATCCCTCAACATGCAACAAAGAGTCACACCAAAGTCACTAATAGCGGAGAACAAACGAAGAGATTATGGTAGGGTATGAAACCACCTCAAAGTTATTCTTTCCAATCAATCAGTTGGGCTATTCCTATAAGTATAACAAACAGCCTTAGAGTTTGTACTAGAATAACACCTTAAGACACAAATCAACCAAAACCCTAATGTCACCTAGATACTCCAATGTCACCTCAATTATCCGTGGGTATGATTATATGATATGCATCACACAATCTCAGATTCATCTATTCAACCAACACATAGGACCTCAAAGAGTGCCTCAAAGTTCTACCGGAAAATCACGACGAAAACGTGTGCCAGCCCCTATGCATAGGTTCATGAGCGAAACCCGCAAGGTGATCACCAAAACATACATCAAGTGAATCATGTGGTGTCCCATTGTCACCACAGATGCGCACGACAAGACATACATCAAGTGTTCTCAAATCCTTAAAGACTCAATCCGATAAGATGACTTCAAAGGGGAAACTCAATTCATTACAAGAGAGTAGAGGGGGGAAGAAACATCATAGGATCCAAATATAATAGCAAAGCTCGCGATACATCAAGAATGTATCACCTCAAGAACATGAGAGAGAGAGAGAGAGATCAAACACATAGCTAATGGTACATGTCCTCAGCCCCGAGGGAGAACTACTCCCTCCTCGTCATGGAGAGCACCGAGATGATGAATATGGCCACCGAAGAGGGATTCCCCCTCCGGCAGGGTGCCGGAACGGGTCTAGATTGGCTTTAGGTGGCTACGGAGGCTTCTGGCGGCGGAACTCCCGATCTATTGTGCCCCCGGATGTTTTTAGAGTACATGGAGATATATAGGCGGAAGAAGTACGTCAGGGGAGCCACGAGGGGCCCATAAGGGTGGAGGGCGCCCCCAGGGGGGTGGGCGCGCCCCCTACCTCGTGGCCTCCTCGAAGCTTCCCTTACATGGACTCCAAGTCTCCCGGGTTGCTTTCCTTCCGAAAATAAGTTCCGTGAAGTTTTAGGTCAATTGGACTCCGTTTGATTTTCCTTTTCTACGATACTCTAAAACAAGGAAAAAACAGAAACTGGCACTAGGCACTTGGTTAATAGGTTAGTCCCAAAAATCATATAAAACAGCATATAAATGCATATAAAACATCCAAGGTTGATAATATAATAGCATGGAACAATCAAAATTACAGATACGTTGGAGACGTATTAGTACATGCGACAAAAGTTACTACCCCTCCCTCACCTATTGCACGCTCGGCAAAACATGCACCCTCGGCGCATTCAAACGCCTCCATTAAGAGACATATTCCGGCCACACCTCGGTTCACGAGCGGGTCTGTATTGGTACTATAATAACAAGTGTTAGTGGTCACTTTACTTAAATTTAATTAGCTTTAATAGAAATTTATTCTTAAAACAAGCAATGCATTGGCTTGTTCTATCATTGCCACTGGATCAACATGCACAACAATTAGAATTATTATTCTCATGACGCACATGATGAGCACATTTGTCGCACTTACACACAGATAATACTACCAAGTTTGGACTGTTTGTTATGGTTGTTGTCCTCTACATCATCATGCCATGTTTCCTAGCTTGCAAGATTCAAAACCAACAAATAAGATTCAAATAATAAGTACAACAAAGATGCCTACACATCTCATTGATTCCCATCTTGCAAGATTCAGAACCAACAAATAAGATTCAAATAGTAAGTACAACAAAGATGCCTATACATCTCATTGATTCCCAGCTTGCAAGATTCAGAACCAACCCATTAGAGCCTTTTGATAAAGTGAATATCGGGATTAAATCCATCTTGGCTAGTCATGTCATACAACCCAAGAACTTGGCGAATGCTCTTGACCATCACAACATCTGTAGTTGAGTATTCCTGTTTGCACAACACAGATAATAAAGAGCATGATTACTCTAATAGTGGCACTAGTGGAAGTCAACCTGCAGCTCCACTCGATGATTCAATTCATGCCACTTTTTCTGCAGTTCACCTGAAATGAAGCAAAGATTGCATCATTCAGCTAGCAAGAAGTACTTGCTCTGGTGAGCTGGCAGGTTCTTCTTTAGTAGTTGCATAAAAATTGAGCAACATTAAGCTTGGCTATCCTACTCATGTAAGGTGCAACTATAATTTGCTTATCCTTTTGTGCAGTTCAACTAAAATAAAGTGCCATTGTGGTGACAGTGACGGCTCATCTTGCAAAGGCTAATAAAATGTTGCATGGAATTACCAGCAGAATTTGACGGAGATTTTGGAAACTCCAATCACCATTTTGTGCAGTTCCACCAAAATTGAGAGATGTTGGCCACGTGACATTTTATTTGAACTGCACAAGACACTCACTCCAAAAAAGTGTTTTGTGCAGTTCACCAAAAGGTCACAAGAGCAACAAGGTGAAATGGATATCCCTATCTGCACAAAAAGATAGAAAGTAAACAGTTGCCAGTCAATAGGAAGATACGAAACATACACGAAATGAAAAGAAGCATCTTAATTATGTTCATGGCAATCACGCAAGGACAGTAGAAATTTTAAAACGTCAGCAATGCTTCATGTTACCGGAAGCATTACGATCAACAATGACATTCGTCAAATATGGGATTACTTTAATGGTGGCATTGCTTGTTACCAGATATAGTAAATTAGCAATAGCTAAAGAGTTGGTTTAAGGGAATGGGACCGTGGGGACACCAAGACACTCAGCAGCGTAAATAAGCAACTTACTCATCACACTAGGGGAAACAACATGAGTACCATTTGTAACACGGTTTAATTGCATCATATCACTGGAGGCATTAGATTAACAATAACACTAGTTAGACATGTCCTTAAGGTAACAGTGTGATTGCTTCATTTTACATGCGCCCTTATATTAACAACAGCAAAAGGTTGGTATAAGGACATGCGACAGTGGATGCATCAGCACAATGTACCTACAAGGAGGCATAAAGTGGTGATGCCGAGTTTGTTCATGCGAGGTGAGGGCAGAAAATCTAATCCCGGAGACCTTTTAC
The DNA here is from genome assembly GCF_002162155.2 of Triticum dicoccoides. Classification (NCBI taxonomy): domain Eukaryota; kingdom Viridiplantae; phylum Streptophyta; class Magnoliopsida; order Poales; family Poaceae; genus Triticum; species Triticum dicoccoides. Next base: position 287,574,175 of record NC_041392.1, on the reverse strand, counting down.
TATGTGAGGGCAGCAAATCTAATCCTGGAGACCTTTTACTATGTGAGGGCGGCAAATTTAATTGTGGAGACCTTTTACTATGTGAGGGAAGCAAATCTAGTCCTGGACATACTCTGTTGACTTGTCCACCAGCTGCCACTTTCTATCTTTTTTTCAACAAATAATAGATATGTTCCTTATCCAGTTTGTATTTCATTTTCCCAATATTTCCCTTTTCAACCAAGAGACTGGTTGGGTATCCGCTCTCTACTACTTTCCCCCTGTTATTTCCTCTTTGAATCAAGTCCTAGATTCATGCTACGACTTTCCCCCTTTCTTCGTTGTTTGAACCAAGTCCTGGATTCGAATGGATGAAGTATCTTTACCTCTAATAATACAAAAAAATTAGGTGGCTTTGGAAGAGCTGATGGAAGTAGAAAAAGATGCACATGCAGACACGTGGGGAGCTGGGGCAGTAGAGCAAGGTCACTTTCGAAGAACTTATATTTGAGGGTCATCGGGATGTCGACGGCGGCAGGTCAGATCTGCGCACAATACGGTAGGGAGAAAGAAGGGTCGAAGGACCTCCCGAGCCGGCGATGTGTCGGAGAGAACGACACGGGCATAGGATCGGGGCCCACCGCCAGCTATGGGTTTCCTCCCTTGCCGGTGATGACCGCATGAACGATGCACCTAGTCCTCTACACAAACCGGCCGACGGGATACAGCCCGGATCTGTGACCAGCGGTGAGCAAAGAGAAAATGTCGCTACCGCTATCTTGTTTAGATCTGGAGAGGATGAGAGAATGAAGAGATAAACCCTTGTAAAGCGAGCGCTCAGGCCCCTGCCTACATATATAGTGGAGTGATTATCTTTTTCTCTCCACAACAATTGTTTCAATTTGTGTACGTGGCATTAAAGAAAAGAAAATCTTATTTAACATGACTAAGAGTATGGTTAATAATATAGCCAGCTGCTGGCTCTTTAAAGATGCCATGTCATCAAGAGTTAGCAATATTAATTACTCGTACAATAGAGTTGGCTATAAGGTTGGCTATAAGCCCACAACTTTTCTTCACTTTCTCTCTATCTCTTTCTTCGCATTAAATGCTTTTACGTAGGAGCACGCATAGGTCCTAACTCTTGCATGAGAGCCCACTCCTTCACTTTTTCCTTGTCTCTCTCCTCCACATAGGCAAAAGTGCCATGTAAGCGGGCTTATAGCCCACTATTGTAATTGCTCTAACTGTACGACTCCTACTTACTAGTAGTAGTATTGTCTACTTGTGCTCCCCGGCCCTCCATTCATTAACAACCCCACGGGTGAATAAACATGCAGTACTAGTATTTATATAGAATGAACAAGCTTGAACTATTTTCGCATAGTTAAAAGTTGTGGGTGGGGCTTTTCCCGGGCAGTATGTGAGGCAGTTTTCGCATAGGCAGTTTGACAGAGAGGCAAGGAGGGTGAGGGAGTAGAGGATTCAACTTACTTATTGCTGGAAAGGTCGGCTGTGCAATTTGATGGCGCGTTACTGCTGGAAAGACTTGTGATATGACTACTCACTATAGTCATGAATTACTAGCGCTAAGACTGGGGTGATGCCCCCTTCCGTTCCCCACTCTAATCTAGTGCATGACCCGTCGACCCGGATGCTGGCTCTCCCACATGTTGGCGAAGTACGTAAGAAGGAGCAAAGAATCATGCGGTATATAGTGTATATACTAGTACTACTACTCACGTCGGAGGAGTGTGAACCATGGTAGCCCAATGAACTAGCAGGCGATAGGCCATACTCCTCTTTGTTTGGATCCCTGAGTGAACCAGCAGTGCGAACCACGGCAGCCCAGTGAACTAGCAGTAGAAAACAATGTGGTGATATGGCCATAAAAAACAATGTGCTACAGTCCAGCCCGTAGCATGTACAATACTCTCTTTGTTTGTATCCCCGAGTTAGAGCTAGTTTGGGTTGAAATAGCCTCAAAGTATCCAAACATGAGCGGTTAGTTTGAGCTAGTTTGCTCTAACCCATCTAAAAAAACTAGCATGGTGCAGAGGTTCTAATTGGGTTAGTTCTCCTCGGGCCCACTAAAAGAGAACTAAAAAACTCTCCCCTGCCCACACGAGATCGCTCCCTCCGACCCCCCCCCCCTTGCATGACTCCTCTATTTTCCCCATCCCGCCGCCCGCCCAAGTGCCGCTACGCCACTCACCCTCTCCCTCATGCCTCCGAAGCTCGCCCCGCTCCCCCTTCACCGGTCATTTTTCTCCCTCTGCCATGTGCGGCGGCGGCGCATCTACCAGGGAGGTCGCGAGAGGGGTGAGTTTGTTCGTTCCTTCTCTGTCTCAAAGCCATATCATTAATATTGGTCGCTCTACCGCTAATTCTGATTTGAAAAAGTAGATCCTGATTAAATTTGGTATAGATTTGTGGTGCATGCATGGAATTGTTTGATGCTGCTTGAGGAGGTAATAAATCTTTCTAGAGGCCCAAAGATTCAGTTCACCTTTCTATGTATTTCAGTTTCAGGCTTGCATTATTTCTAGAGTCCCAAAGATTCAGTTCACCTTTCTAGGTATTTCAGTTTCAGGCTTGCATTATTTCTAGAGGCCCAAACGTTCGGTTCGCAGTCGTCGGCAAGCTGCCCTGGTACCCATGCCGGCCATGACCTCAACTCGCAAGCGCCAGCGTCGGAGGAGTTCTCGGGGCTTGGGATCTACAGAGCCTTCCTCTAGATCGATGATGATGAGATCCTCCCTGGACGCGTGAAGGGCTCCGGGCTCCCTCCCTATCGTGATTGACTTTCATGATGAGTTAGCTCATGCTTTGTTTCAAGGAGTGTAATTTATTTTTGTGAAGCTTGATTAACGACTTGTATGTTTAAGTGGGACATCTCATTTGTATGGACAAAATAAAATTTATCATGTTTTGCATGCTTGATTTGTAAAGATGGTTCGTTTATGTCAATTGTGAGCGGGAGGAGGCCACACAAGAGCTGGCCACACCAAATCCGGCAAGAAATAGGGTCCAAAGTAGTCAAATGATTGAGAAAGAGTATTTATTGTCAATCTAACCCTGCCATCCAAACACCTCCTTGGTTAGAGTTAGTTCAGGGTTAGAATCTAACTCTAACCTCTAACTGAGTTAGAGTTCTCCTTGTCTCAGTTTATCGCCATCATACTTTCCCCATTCCTGTGTTTTCAGTATCCTGTGAATCAAAGAGGCCCTTAGACTGGTTTAGGTCCTGTCATTTTTTATAAATGTGATATGTCCAAAAGTTAATGAACGTGCTCCGGTTTCTATGAAAGTAATCCGGTTTGATGTAGTAATTCATTTATATGTTTATTCTTCCGCGGGGGGTTTGTGATGTAGCTTGAAGCTACGTCGGTATTTCCCCAAAGAGGAAGGGATGATGCAGCACAGCGGCGGTAGGTATTTCCCTCAGATATGAAACCAAGGTTATCGAACCAGTAGGATACCCAAGAAACACAACATTATCAGCCCCTGCACACAAATAACAACCACTCGCAACCCGACGTGTTAAAGGGGTTGTCAATCCCTTTCGGGTAACGGCGCCAAAAATGGTGTGTTGACGGGAGAGAGTTGTAAATATTGATAGATCGAATGCCAAATAAAATAAATTGCAGCAAGATATTTTTGGGTTTTTTGTTTAATAGATCTAAAAATGTAAGCAAATAAAAATAGATCGTGAAGGCAAATAATATGAGAAAGAGACCCGGGGACGTAGGTTTCACTAGTGGCTTCTCTCGAGAAATATAGCAAAGCAGTGGGTGAACAAATTACTGTTGGGCAATTGATAGAACCTTAAATAATTATGACGATATCCAGGCAATGATCATTACATAGGCATCACGTCTAAGATTAGTAGACCGACTCCTGCCTGCATCTACTACTATTAGTCCACACATCGACCGCTATCCAGGATGCATCTAGTGTATTAAGTTCATGGAAAAATGGAGTAATGCAATAAGAATGATGAAATGATGTAGACGAGATCCATTTATCTATGGCGGTAGATATAGATCCCATATTTTAATCCTTAGTAACAACGATACATACGTGTCGGTTCCCTTTCTGTCACTGGGATCAAGCACTGTACGATGGAACCCACCACCGGGCACCTCTTCCCATTGCAAGATAAATAGATCAAGTTGGCCAAACAAAACCGAAATATCATAGAAGAAATACGAGGCTATAAGAGATCATGCATAAAAGAGATCAAAGAAACTCAAATACTTTCATGGATATAAAAAGATAGATCTGTTCATAAACTCAAAGTTCATCGATCCCAACAAACACGCCGCAAAAGAGTTACATCATATGGAACTCCAAGAGACCATTGTATTGAGAATCAAGAGAGAGAGAGAGAGATGAAGCCATCTAGCTACTAACTACGGACCCGAAGTTCTACAAAGAACTACTCACGCATTATCGGAGAGGCACCAATGGAAGTGGTGAACCCCTCCATGATGGTGTCCAAGATTGGATCTGGTGGTTCTGGACTCTACGGTGGCTGGATGAATATTTCGTCGACACTCCTAGGGTTCTGGGATTTTTGGGGTATTTATAGAGCAAAGAGGCGGTCCGGGGGCACCCGAGGTGGGCACAACCCACCAGGGCGTGCCTGGGCCTCCTCGCGCGCCCTGGTGGGTTGTCCCCTCCTCGGGACTGCCCTCAGGTGCAACCAGGGACCAACATCTTCCTTCTGGTCCATAAAAAATCTCCATAAAGTTTCGTGGCATTTGGACTCCATTTGATATAGATTTTCTGCGATGTGAAAAACATGGAAAAAACAGTAACTGGCACTTGGCACTATGTTAATAGGTTAGTACCATAAAATGATACAAAATGACTGTAAAATGATTATAAAACATCCAAGATTGATAATAAAACATCATGGAACAATCAAAAATTATAGATACATTGGAGACGTATCAGTTTGCATGTAATTCGTGAGATCTGAAATGTAAAGTACCCCGGCATGGTTGCATATGCTCCGAGTCGTGCATGCACTACAACCCAGATGCTCTATGTCCCACATGTCGGCAAAAGGGAGCACGTGGAAATAGCCTAGGAGTACATATAGGAGGATAAATGCGTGAAAAATATGTACTATGAAGTGTAGCTGCTGTTCGAAAAGGAGCCATAAAGTGATGACAGGTATAGGTCGCATGCACCCAACTAGTGGTACTAGACGTATGACTACTTTTTCCCTCAAAAAAGAGGTACAAGTGCTCAGTAGTCCTATTCCATCAACATGAGTCCCATCTGACAACGACGTCCGTGCTACAACTAGCTCTTCTCCCTCGTTTCTCTTTTCTAATTCTAAACTCAGCCGACGCGCCGTGGGCGGGGCGGGGATTTGCCGATGGTCGGTTTGCTCAACTGCGGCCCCACCTCACAGTGAAAATGTTACGACTGGAATAAAGATGCCATATACCACTAATAAAACATTGGGGCCACGAGGTGATGCAGTGCTGGTTACAGGAGGCAAGAAGAAAGATGCATCCATCGACGACGTCCACCTCCTCGACTCAGGGCGCCGGCCCATCGAACGGCGGCTAAGTAGCAGCGGCTTTTGTGACTAGGTTGACGTGCTTCCGAACAATGGCGTCCAAAGATTCCAGCCGCTGGAAGAAGCCCAACGTCTTTCTGCCCTCGCTGGCCTTGTAGTGGCCTATGTAGACGATTTCCTCATAGACGTTGATGTGCAGGTCAACGATTTCTTGCATGGTGAGGCGCTGCGCGGCGTGGCCTCGAGGTGCACATTCTTCTTCGCGACCTCCGACACCTGCAGGGCCACTAGGGCTTGAAAGAGTTCGTCTCCATGGAGGTCGATGAGGGTGGCAGGCAATGAGGATCCTGGTTGCGCAGGCTGGAGCAGTACGGCAAGGTCGTCCGCGTGCTTCTTGATGGCGGTGAACTTGCGGATGAAGTGGACCATCATGTCGTCCATGCGAGAGGCGAAGCCAGCGTCGGCGAAGGCTATGACGCTGGCGGTCGCCAGCACCGTCTGGAAATGCTACGCGATGCAGGGCCGCAGGCCGACATCTTGGATGATCTGGCACAGCCGACTGCCGATCGCGTCCATCGCCTCCATAGGTGCTTGTGGCTTATGGTCACTTGGTATTGGATTGTAGTGAGCACTATTGCGTAGAGACTAGGAGTAGATGGATTGGAGTGGTGGGCGCCTTTATATGAGAGTCCAAACTACGTTGCATTCACATCATGCTGGCTCCATTCTGCTTCTCCAATTACTTACTCCTACCTTTGCATGGTAATTGAATGCGGAGGCATCATTAACCGTTCGATGTTTCGGGAACAACTACTCTCTGCGTTGTTGGCATTCAAGCCGTATCAACGTAAATGTGTGTCAAAAAGAGACTAGTCGGTAGTAGTATACTCAGGGCTCCTTTGATTCAAAGGAATTCTTTAGGATTTTTGGAGGATTGAAATCCTTAGGAATTTTTCCTATGTCGGCCCTTTGATTCATAGGATTGGATCCCATAGGAATTTATCCTATGGAATCTTTTGTACTAAATTTCATAGGAAATCTAACATCCACTCCAACCTCTTTTTACAATTCCTTTGTTTTTCATGTGGCATCAAACACTCTTTGCTAATCCTATAGGATTCAAGTTGACATGCCACTGCAATCATATACTTTTCCTATTCCTACATTTTCAAAATCATGTGAATCAAAGAGGCCTTCAATATTCTGCACCGCGGCCAAGGTAGAGAGGAAAACGAGAGAACTACATATTTATTTACGGTATAGCTTCACTCATTTTGCTCCATATGTACTAATTTAGGGTGTAGTCACGTGTTGAAATATCTAGAAAGGCAAATACTCCTTTCTGGTACAGGGCTATACTAGCACGTACTACAATATTGGGCTTATAGCCTACTTACATAGCAATTTTGTCTCATGCAAGAGCCTGGCTATATGCGTGCTCCAAAGCTCCGCACCACGCCCCATGTTATGCCCCGAGACCGATGCGCTAGGTGTCTCGCAGTTGTTCGCCGTCGTTGCCATGTCATTCGCTTGCATGTTGCATCTTGTCATTGCATCATATGCATTGCATCATCATGTTTTCAAAACTTGCATCCGTCCGGGTTCCCCTAGTTCCGTCCGTTGTCCGTTCCGAGCCCAGACACACTTGCACGCGCCCGCGACACGTCTGAAATAGTATTTTTTTAGTGGCCGGGAAATGTTCTCGGAATGGGTTGAAAGTTGGCATGCGGTGTTGTTATAGTGTAGATAGGACGCCTGCCAAATTTCATTGCATTTGGAATTCGCTTGTTGGCCCAACCATTAAACTATAGCGACAATATAGTCGGTCAAAACGTCGGGCGTTTTCGGTCTCCGGAAACAGTCACCGGGCCTCTATCTCTTTTCTCTTCTCTCAGCTTGAGACCGTCTACACAGTCCACTACCTACCCCGAGGCCCAATCTAACCTCTCTCGTCAGCCCACGGCCCTCCTCGCGCGCGCATCTGAAAGCTGTCCCGGACCCGACCCGGGCAGTCGTCACCGTTGGATTCGGATCATGCCCAAACATCTACAAAACATCACTGTTTTCTTATTTGGACTCCTCTAACCTTTTATTCTCGATCGTCCGATTACGATCGGAGGGATCCGTTAGCCCCTAACCTAATCCACCAGCGTATATAAGGAGGCAACCCTAGTTTTTAGGCCACTTGTCCATCCATCCCCCTGCACGCCGCCACCTACCTGCCTTCTCTTTCCTCGGGATATCACCCCGATCCAATCCACCAACCAGCGCTCCCCCATGTCCCTCCTCGATCCCGAGCACAGCCACCTGCAAGGCCACCGCCACCTCACCTCCCTTCACCTCCATCGCCCACGCCGCCGGAGCAAGCTCCACCGGCGACCAGAGCCACCTCGTCTCACAACTCTCCTCTGCTTCTCCTCGAACCCGCAGCAACAGCAACCTCGAGCCTCCCCACGCCAGCGCGTCACCTCCTCCTATGCTCCGGTCGTCCTCGCCGTTGACCAGACGCCCCCTACTCCCTTCTCCTCGTTGATGGCTCCGCCCGCGCCGGAGCATGCGAACAGCAGCTGCAACTGAGCCCCCTGCTCCTGCCTCCTCCTCCCGTCCTCTTCTTCGTCTTTCCCTCTCTCTAATCCATCTCCCTCCCAGGTACTCCGTCACCATGGATGCCCGACGTTGCTTCGTCCTGGAATGGATCCTCGCGCCTGAGCTCTGCATCAACCCCGCGTCACCGGAGTCAAGCCACCGTCGGCCTCCGCCTCCAAAGATCCGTGCCCTGCCTTCCATTCCCGCACCAGGACGCCCCTCCTCCGGCTCGACCCCGTTCACTGAGCTCCCTGCCGCGCCGGAGGCCCGCCGCTTCCCTTCCCTGCAACGTTGCCAGGCCTCGTCGCTGGAGTCCCGTGCGTCGTCGTGCCAGTTGATCTGGACCGCTGCTGCGCCTTCCTTTCGAGGGAGATGAGCATTGCGACCTGGAGCCTGCGTCCCTCCCTTGCGTTGACTGCGGATCGATCCGAGCCAGCGTGGACGAGCGCCAGGACCCAGCTCCCCCTGCCTCGCCCACGGGCCTCCTCCTCGTTCGTCCCAGCCAGATCTGGCTGTTGGGTGAGCAGCCTCCCGACCTTTTCAACTGTTGGGCCAGCCTCTGTTTTGGCCCAACGCATGTTTTTTTCTGTACGTTTTTGCTAATTATTCCAGACTTTCCAGTTTTGCATAAAACCCCTTCGAGATCATGCATTTAATAACTAAATAATCGTGCATCGGATTAAAATGATCTATATATGAAATATGACTAGAATTTCATCTAGTTTCATAATATGGCACTGTCATGAATGTTTAAAATGTTTAACATGTTGTTTGTTTAAATTTGCCATATTTCCATGCTAAAATTCTTTATTTCATAACTAAATAACCGTAGCTCCAAACTTAACAAACTTTATTTGTAAATGGGGTAGAAAAATGCCTAGTTTAACATGGTGATTCATCTTGCATGTTTAACAACTCTAAAATATGGTTTAGGACAGAACAATACCAAACCTAAAATATGCACAAGAGGTTTTTCCGTACTTGTTGCTTGTTGTTCCGGCCTCATTTAAACTTGCCTAAATGTGTAGTTTTCATTTGCTTCACCTCTTTCCATGTTAATCAACATTTAATATTGTTGAGTACCTAACCGGGAGTGAACTAAATAATTGATGTGGTGTTCCATCAATATGCAACTCGTTGCATATTGGGCTCCACTTAACTTGTAGCTTTGTCTGTGCACTTTGTCATGCCATGCATATTTAAATCGGACATGCATCATACTTGATTGTGCATCATGCCATGTTTATGTGATGGTTGTTTATTATGTTGCTTGCTTCTTTCCAGGTTGCTCCTCTCGTTAGCTTCGGTTACATTTCGGAGTTGTGAGGATTCGTTCGACTACGTTCGTTTGTCTTCTTCATGGACTCGTTCTTCTTCCTTGCGGGATCTCAAGCAAGATGACCAAACCCTCGAAATCACTTCTATCTTTGCTTGCTAGCTGCTCGCTCTATTTCTATGTCGCGATACCTACTACTTGCTATATCATGCCTCCCATATTTCCATGTCAAGCCTCTAACCCACCTTTTCCTAGAAAATCGTTGTTTGGCTATGTTACCGCTTTGCTCAGCCCCTCTTATAGCGTTGCTAGTTGTAGGTGAAGTTGAAGTTTGTTCCATGTTGGAACATGGTTATGTTGGGATATCACAATATCTATTACGTTAATTAATGCATCTATATACTTGGTAAAGGGTGAAAGGCTCGGCCTTATGCCTGGTGTTTTGTTCCACTCTTGGCGCCCTTGTTTCCGTCATACCGGTGTTATGTTCCTTGATTTTGCGTTCCTTACGCGGTTGGGTGTTATGGGAACACCTTGAAAGTTCGCTTTGAATAAAACTCCTCCAGCAAGGCCCAACCTTGGTTTTACATTTGCCTAACAACCTATTACCCTTCCCTTGGGTCGGCCAACCCAAGGGTCATCTTTATTTTAACCCCCTTGGGCCAGTGCTTGTCTAAGTGTTGGTCCGAACCGGGCAGCCTACGGGGCCACCTCGGGGCAACTTGAGGGCTAGTTTTACTCGTAGCTTGACCTATCCGGTGTTGCCCTGAGAACGATATATGTGCAGCTCTTATCGGGATTGTCGGCACATCGAGCGGCTTTGCTGGTCTTGTTTTACTATTGTTGAAATGTCTTGTAACTGGGATTCCGAGACTGATCGGGTCTTCCCGGGAGAAGGAATATCCTTCGTTGACCATGAGAGCTTGTGATGGGATAAGTTGGGCTAAGTTGGGATAGCCTTGCAGGGTTTGAACTTTCGAAAGCCATCCCCGCGGTTATGGGCAGATGGGAATTTGTTAGTGTCCGGTTGTAGAGAACTTGACACTTAACTTAATTAAAATGCATCAACCGCAGGTGTAGCTGTGATGGTCTATTTCTGGCGGAGTTCAGGAAGTGAACACGGTTCTTGTGTTATGCTTGAACGTAAGTAGTTTCAGGATCACTTCTTGATCATTTCTAGCTTCTCGACCATTGCTTTGCTTCTCTTCTCGCTCTTATTTGCGTATGTTAGCCACCATATATGCTTAGTGCTTGCTGCAGCTCCACCTCACTACCCTTTCCTTCCCATAATCTTAAATAGTCTTGATCTCGCGGGTGTGAGATTGCTGAGTCCTCGTGGCCCATAGATACTTCCAAACAGTTGCAGGTGTTGATGATGCTAGTGCAGATGACGCAACCGAGCTCAAGTGGGAGCTTGATGAAGCTCGTGTTCGTTGTGTTGTTTCGTTTCCAGTTGATCAGTAGTGGAGCCCAGTTGCGACGATCGGGGATCTAGCATCTGGGGTTGTCTTCTTTTATTTTGGTTCCGTAGTCGGACCCTGATTGTATTCTGTATGATGTATGTTTAACTTGTATTGTGTGAAGTGGCGATTGTAAGCCAACTCTTTATCCCTTTCTTATTCAGTACATGGGATTGTGTGAAGATTACCCCTCTTGCGACAAACCTACCATGCGGCTATGCCTCTAAGTCGTGCCCCGACACGTGGGAGATATAGCCGCATCATGGGTGTAACACCATCTCTACAAAAAGACTACCGCGCGAGCATTCGCAACTGCCACGTTTGGGTTGCACTTGGCTCTTCGCCTCTTCGAGAAAACGAACAATGATGTTACTACTTCTACAGTATCAAATCAACTTCCGCATGTCTGTCCATCGTGTGCGGGAGGGATAACTTGTTGTAGTAAGCAAAAGCCCGTCCTCTTCTGTGAGCCACCGCGCACATGGGCGAGGGCGAAGGCGTGTAGTTGTAAAATCAAGCTTCTCCTTGTTGTACGAGGTCATGCGACACAACATAGCACTGGCCCCACATGCTTGCCTCTAAACTTGGCTAAAAGACCTGCAGTGTACAATATATTTGCTTTAACCTTTAACATTTACCCCACCTCAAATTAAAATATATATATTCCTATCTTGACCAGATGAGCGTGCAAACTACAATCATCAGGATGATAGGTAGGGTCAGAAGATTATTTTAATCAAAAAAATGCTTCGAGACAGCCTCATAGCATGGAGCCAACCCCAACGATTTTAAGCTTAGAGGCACGGTACATGCTATCCTAGACTACTCTACACATGAAACAGCCACACGAGCGTTCGGGTTGCGCTTGGCTCTTCGCCTCTTCGAGAAGTCGAACAATGACGGTACTACTGCAGTGGAGTACTATAGTATGCTTGTGGCCATCTGACACCGAATGAATTGCTGCATGTCTACCACGTGCGAGAGGGAGAGTGTGTAGCGAAAGCTTCTCCTAGTCCTGCGAGCCACCACGCTCATGGGCGAGGGAGAGGGCATTGTAATCAAACTTCTCGTTGTTGTACGAGTTGATGCGACACGTCAAAGTGGTGCACTCAATATATTTCAATAATTTGCATTTATCAATGCATATTGCAATGCATGCATGCTTGTCGAGACTTTCCTTTTTATACCTACATGTGTTGATTTAATGCACCTTGAAGTAGTATAACTATGTGACGGTAAAGCTTTGTAATGCCCCGGCCCTAAAGCGAGAGATGGTTATATACGAGGAGGGCGAGATCATGCCAATGGAACAGGTTCTGACGATGGAGCTCTCTATGGTCTCTATGGACCTCACCTTGCTCCACTGACCCTTGTGCTTCCGCCCCTTGAAGCCTCCAGCGTATGAGGTTCGAATACACCTTGTCCGTTCGGCTGATCGAGCAAGGTGCAGGTTTCTTGATTGATGTGTCGTTCGATTGATTTGTGCAGTGCAAGGGAGGGCACCTGACCTGTGCGGACTACCGCGGCGAGTGCCCCGGGAACCAGTGGCAATGCCAGAAGTGCGAGCGCGGCATTGGCTTTGACGTGCGGAACACTGCGGTGGACACCGTCCTCTCCTCGATGAGGGTGGAGTGCCCCCACGAAGGCTGTGGGCTCTACATCACTTACCACAAGTTCGCCGATCACCAGAGCGTGTGTCCGCTCGCGCCCTACAAATGCCCCATGCCTGTCTACGGCTACGAGGGCCTGCCGCCGGCGCTCTCCCACCACATCAGCAACGTGCATCCCATTCCCATGCGTAGGATCCGGTACGGCAAGGTGCTCTAGCTACAAGTGCCACTGTTAGAGCCATGGCTCTTGCTGTTCGCGGAGGAGGACAGCCGCATGTTTTTCTTGGCCGGCTGCGTGCTCAACATCGGCGCACCTATCGCCATGTTAGTCATCTGCATCAGAGCGGGGGCGTCCCCACTGTCACACTACATGGCCAAGCTGTGGACGAACTGCCCGCCGAGGGAGCCCAAAGGCAAGACCGACGCTGTCAAGGTGTAAATGGAGGTGACAAGTAGCAAGGACCCCGGCGACATCGCCGTGCAGGAGCTGGCCTTCTTCATAGTTCTGACCAAGTTTCTGGCCAGGGCTAGGTTGTCGAGGACGGTGTCCCTCCACATTCAGATTGACAAGCTCACCTCCTAAATGATTCTAAAGTGCCTTCTGTTTATCTTAGTAATATGCTAATATAGGGGTTAGCTCTGTCAACTGTAGCTTAAGAGATGGTTGGTTTCGGTGGTGATGCAGCAATTACTTCGACATCAGATCAACAATTAAAGTAATTTCCAACAGTCGAACGGATATTTTGTGTTTGTTGGATATAAAGATCCTTTGGGTAAGAAGTATAACAGCTTATATGCTTCTTTGTTCAGGAAGTGTTGCATACTTGTGCGAGTTGATGCGACACACCAAAGTAGTACTACTGCTAGTAGTACTCCCTCCGATCCTAATTTCTCTGCGCATAAGTCGAGGCATAGATACCAAGGAGGGCCTGGTTGTGTCTATACTTGGATAACTCACCCAACTGCGCACCAGGTAGACGAAGCTCACGTCGTGTTGGTGCCGTATGTGGCCCGCACATTAACCAAAACCTCGCGCCTCCAGCTTAGCCTTCGCATTTTACACTTCTCAATCTCAAGGCCAAGGAGCAATGGGAAACCTATGATAGAGCCAATCGGATAGTTGAGAACACTACAATTTGTAGCTACAGATGCGTGTGTGAGAGAGGATGAGTGCATGTGTGCACCTCTTATCTTCCCATATAACGTACTAAACTCAGAGTACAAGTGTATGTGGGTGGCATCGACCTAGGGAGCTAGAGATGGTGTGTGCGAGATGTCCCGAGAGATAGGTGTGTGTGTGGGAAAGAGGGAGAGAGATGATATTGTCGGTGTCCTGGGAACAGGGGTGCTACCTCTGGAGCACTGCGTTGGATTTCCCCAAAGAGGAAAGGATGATGCAGCAAAGTAGCATAAGTATTTCCCTCAGTTTTTGAGAACCAAGGTATCAATCCAGTAGGAGGTTGCATGCGCGTCCCTAGTACCTGCACAAAACAAATAACTCCTCGCAACCAACGCGATAAGGGGTTGTCAATCCCTTCACCGTCACTTACGAGAGTGAGATCTGATATATATGATAAGATAATATTTTTGGTATTTTTGTGGTAAATGCACAAAGTAAAATAAAAGCAAAGTAAAAAAGCAAAGGAAATAACTAATTATTGGAAGATTAATATGATTAAGATAGACCCCAGGGGCCATAGGTTTCACTAGTGGCTTCTCTCAAGAGCATACATATTTTATGGTGGGTGAACGAATTAATGTCGAGCAATTGACAGAATTGAGCATAGTTATGAGAATATCTAGGTATGATCATGTATAGGCATCACGTCCGAGACAAGTAGACCGACTCCTGCCTGCATCTACTACTATTACTCCACTCATCGACCGCTATCCAGCATGCATCTAGAGTATTGAGTTCATGAAAACAGAGTAACGCCTTAAGCAAGATGACATGATGTAGAGGGATAAATTCATGCAATATGGTAAAAACCCCATCTTGTTATCCTCGATGGCAACAATACAATAAGTGCCTTGCTGCCCCTACTATCACTGGGAAAGGACACCGCAAGGTTGAACCCAAAGCTAAGCACTTCTCCCATTGCAAGAAAGATCAATCTAGTAGGCCAAACCAAACTGATAATGCGAAGAGACTTGCAAAGATAACCAATCATACATAAAAGTATTCAGAGAAGATTCAAATATTGTTTATAGATAATCTTGATCATAAACCCAGAATTCATCAGTTTCAACAAACACACCACAAAAAGAAGATTACCTCGAATAGATCTCCACAAGAGAGGGCGAGAACATTGTATTGAGATCCAAAAAGAGAGAAGAAGCCATCTAGCTAATAACTATGGACCCGAAGGTCTGAGGTAAACTACTCACACTTCATCGGAGAGGCTATGGTGTTGATGTAGAAGCCCTCCGTGATGGATACCCCTTCCGGTGGAGCTCCGGAACAGGCCCCAAGATGGGATCTTGTGGATACAGGAAGTTACGGCGGTGGAATTAGGGTTTTGGCTCCGTATCTAATCGTTTGGGGGTACATAGGTATATATAGGAGGAAGGAGTACGTCGGTGGAGCAACAGGGGGCCCACGAGGGTGGAGGGCGCGCCTGGGGGGGATAGGCGCGCCCCCTACCTCATGGCCTCCTCCGTTTGGACTCCGTTTGATATTCCTTTTCTTCGAAACCCTAAAATAGGCAAAAACAGTAATTCTGGGCTAGGCCTCCGGTTAATAGGTTAGTCCAAAAAATAATATAGAAGTGGATAATAAAGCCCAATAATGTCCAAAACAGTAGATAATATAGCATGGAGCAATCAAAAATTATAGATACGTTGGAGACGTATCAGGGGGTACCCAGACTTGCCTGTCTATGGCCCAGGGCGTGGCTCCACCAGCGGCCTGGTACGACCCATCTTCATCAGCAACCACTCAAGACCCTCGTGAGGGGCCAAGCCTCGTGAGGCGGACGACACAAGACCTCCTCAAGGGCGGCCTCCCTAGGCTAGCTCCCAAGGGGTAGAGAGATCTTTGCAAGGGGCACCTCGCGAGGTTCTCATGATGTGAGCCATGACAACCAAGGCCAGGCGGGTGCTAGCGGGCGCAGAGTACTCGTTGCCTCTTTGGTACTAAAGGGGCAAGCGTAGGCGAGGAATCTCGAGGTATCAGGCAAAGGTTTCCATATTGGTGCAACGAGACCAAGACCCGTAGGACGACAGGACGGAGGTCACCATGGAGCCCATGATGGCGTCACCACTAGAGTCTTTGGCAGGAGAAGACCACCTTTCGTCAGGATAAATTGTACTAGTTGTCCCCCTTCAAATTGGCTGTTGTGGGTGAGGGTGTCCTGGATTAGGGGTCCTCGGACAACCGGACTATATACTTTGGCCGGACTATTGGACTATGAAGATACAAGATTGAAGACTTCGTCCTGTGTCCGGGTGGGACTCTCCTTTGCGTGGAAGGCAAGCTTGGAAATTCGGATATGTAGATCTCCTCCCTTCTAACCGACTCTATGTAACCCTAGCCCCCTCCGATGTCTATATAAACCGGAGGGTTTAGTCCGTAGGACGAGAACAATCATAATCATATGCTAGCTTCTAGGGTTTAGCCTCTACGATCTCGTGGTAGATCAACTCTTGTAATACTCATATCATCAAGATCAATCTAGCAGGAAGTAGGGTATTACCTCCATCGAGAGGGCCCGAACCTGGGTAAACACTGTGTCCCCCGCCTCCTATTACCATCAGCCTTAGACGCACAGTTCGGGACCCCCTACCCGAGATCCGCCGGTTTTGACACCGACATTGGTGCTTTCATTGAGAGTTCCATGGTGCCGTCATGATAAGGGCTTGATGGCTCCTTCGATAATCGGCAATGATGCGGTCTAGGGTGAGGTTTTTCTCCCTGGACAGATCTTCGTATTCGGCGGCTTCGTACTGCGGGCCAACTCGCTTGGCCATCTGGAGCAGGTCGAGAGCTATGCCCCTGGCCATCAGGTCAAGTTTGGAAGCTTGAACTATACCGCTGACATCCACGGAGACTTGATCTTCGACGGGTTCGAGCCCATGTCAGGTGCGCCACACAGTCACGATGAGCATGACTTAGCTCTACCGTCGGATGGTGTTCGGGAGATCACACCCGTGGCTACTCCGGCCCTCAATCCGGAGCAACTCGTGCTGTCTGAGGAGGGGTGGATAGACCCCACCACGGAGGTCGCACCCTCAGCGGCGATAGAGCCGAATACTGACTTCACCTGCTATGAGACATGTGTTACTGGACCCTTGGATTCATCCCTAGCCACAGGCTCCGAACCGCTTGCGTCCGTGCCTATCGAATCTGACTGGGCACCGATTATGGAGTTTACCTCCGTGGATATCTTTCAGCACTCGCCCTTGGGCAATGTGTTAAATTCAGTGAGGTATCTCTCCTTGTTAGGAGACCCTTGGCCGAACTATGTACGGCTTGAGTGGGAAGCGGATGACGAAATTCTTTCCCCACCCACCACCCACTTAATAGCCACTGTCGACGACTTAACCGACATGCTTGATTTCGACTCTAAAGACATCGACGGTATGGATGACAATGCGGGAGAAGAAAAGGAACCACCGCCCACAGGGCGCTGGACAACCACCTCATCATATGATATATACATGGTGGACACCCCCAAAGAAAGCAATGGAAATACGGCAACGGAGGATAATCCCCTCGAGAAGCAATCTAAGCACCGGCATCATCGACGCCGCTCTAAGCCCCGCCATAGCAAAAACAGCGATACCGGCACAAGAGACAATAACGCTGTGGACTGTGCCGAAGACGAAGACAATCCCCTCCAGCCAGGCTTCGAGCGGTAGGATGGGCATACGAGCCCTAAGGAACAACTACATGCCCCTTTCCGACGATGAAGCGAGCCTCGGCGACGAAGAATTCATCGTGCTTGAGGATCCCGTCGAGCAGGAGCACTTGAAGCGCCGGCTTATAGCCACAGCAAAAAGCCTAAAGAAAAAGCAGCAGCAGCTTCAAGCTGATCAAGATCTGCTAGCGATAGATGGACCGAGGTCCTGGCAGCCGAGGAACACGAACCCGGGCGCCCAACCAAAAGTTACCCAAAGTGCAGGTTGCTACCCCAACTTGAGGAGGAAGCAATAAAGCCTACACTACCAGCATATGATGCGGCTGACCGGCCACCTCGTGGCCGAGACAAAGCGGCATATCAGCCCGAAGTCCAGCCCGCACCCCATCGCCAGTCAAACAAAAACACCAAGGCCCGAGGCTACACGCAGGACCCGCGAGACATATTGGAAAACAAAGAAGGACATACAAGATCGATCTACGGATCACGGGGGCGTGCCCCAAAGCGTGACGATGACCATCACGCCAGATATACTGAAAGCAAATCCGGCCAGGCCGAATACGGCAGACAAGACTTGTACGAACTGCGTCATGATATAGCCCGGCACAGAGGTGCCGCACAACCCCTATGCTTCACCGACGAAGTAGTGGATCATGAATTCCCAGAAGGGTTTAAACCCGTAAACATTGAATCATATGATGGTACAACAGACCCCGCGGTATGGATTTAAGATTTCCTCCTCCACATCCACATGGCCCACGGTGATGATCTATATGCCATCAAGTACCTCCCACTAAAACTCAAAGGACCGGCTTGGCATTGGCTGAATAGCCTACCGGAAAACTCCATTGGCAGTTGGGAGAACTTGGAAGACGCATTCCTTGACAACTTCCAGGGCACTTATGTGCGACCACCAGATGCTGATGACTTGAGTCACATAACCCAACAGCTCGGGGAGTCAGCCAGGAAATTCTGGACTCGGTTTCTAACTAAAAAGAACCAAATCGTTGACTGTCCGGATGCCGAGGCCTTAGCGGCATTTAAACATAACATCTATGACGAGTTGCTCGCCCGACTCCTCGGCCAAGAAAAGCCGAAGTCCATGGCAGCCCTCACGACACTCATGACCCGCTTTTGTTCAGGCGAGGACAGCTGGCTAGCTCGCAACAACAACACATCTAAAAATCCTGGCAATTCAGATGCCAGAGATAGCAACGGCAAGCCACGTCGTAACAGACACAAGCGCCGCAACAACGGTGACAATGCCGAAGACATGGCAGTCAATGCCGGATTCAGTGGCTCTAAATCCGATCAGCGGAAAAGCCGTTCAAAAGAAGCAATCCGGGCCCGTCCAGTTTGGACCACATACTCGATCGCTCGTGCCAAATTCACGGCACCCCCGATAAACCAACCAACCACACCAACAGAGAATGTTGGGTGTTCAAACAAGCCGACAAGTTGAATGCCAAAAACAAGGAAAAGGCGCTACATAGCGACGACGAGGAGGAGCCCCAGCCGCCGAACACAAGAGGACCGAAGAAATTCCCTCCCCAAGTGAAAACAGTGAACATGATATACACAACCCATATTCCCAAGCGGGAACGGAAGCGTGCGCTACGGGACATCTACGCGATGGAGCCAGTCGCCCCAAAGTTCAACCCATGGTCTTCTTGTCCGATCACTTTCGATTTCAGGGACCACCCAACCAGTATCCGTCCTGGAGGTTCTGCTGCATTGGTCCTTGACCCCATCATCGAAGGATTTCACCTCACTCGAGTCCTTATGGACAGTGGCAGCAGCCTAAACCTGCTATGTCAGGATAGAGTGCGCAAAATCGGTATCGACCCCTCAAGGATCAAACCCACAAAAACCACCTTTAAATGTGTCATACCAGGTGTAGAGGCCTGTTGCATGGGCTCAATCACACTGGAAGTGGTCTTCGGATCCCCAGACAACTTCCGAAGCGTGGAGTTGATCTTTGATATCATCCCCTTCCGCAGTGGCTATCACTCACTGCTCGGACGAACCGCATTCGCCAGATTCAATGCGGCACCGCATTATACATACCTCAAGCTCAAAATGCTAGGACCTCGCGGGGTTATAATAGTTAATGAAAACACAGAACGCTCGCTCTGTACGGAGGAGCACGCTGCGGCCCTCGTAGCAGAAGTACAAAGCAGCCTTCTGAGGCAAACCGCCAATTCGGCGATAAAGCCCCCGGACACCTTCAAGCGAGTCTGGAGTACCCTGCAACAGGATCGCCCGGCACATTCTGAGCTCGCCTAGCAATCCGGCCTCCGTCCCAGTCCCAGTCAAGCGGTGAAATTTTTGCCACGCGTCCATAACTACGCACTCAAAATACCATGGGCATAGGCGGGGGCATGACTATGGCACGGACCACAATGGGGCTCAACTGCCTCAGGACAAGTATACCTTTACCATTTTCTTCCTTTCAGGACCCTATTCTCTGAAGGCCCTCTCCGATACCCTGATTATCGGACCCATCACGGGAAGGAAACACCAAGGAAGCAAGAAGCTTTGACGTACAAGGGAATCACCAGGTGGTCTCTAATAACGATCGCTATACCTGTTTTACATACCCACACGCAGACTGCCCTTGGATAGGACATGTTAAATAGTCCTATTCTTGCTTATTGCACTACTTGTATACATACGCTTCGACGTATCATTTAAATAAATAGCGTTAGCTTATTATTTCTTTTTTCTCTGTCGGCTCATTTACGAAAAATTGCAACCGTACATTCTGGTACGTCCAGTGTGCCAGGGGCTTCAGTGTACCCCATAACACAGCAAGAAAAAGTCCGAACACTTTCGACAGTGCGGCACCCCGAACTTATAGCATTATATGCATCAGCTCCGAATCATGTCTTGGGTCAATAGTTGGGTTTGCCCGGCTCCCATGTTTTGGTACCTTATGTTCCGCTATATTGGCTAAGGTAGCACTGGGATAACTACTGTGATTGTGTCCCGGTTCTTCCGGACGAACACCTCAGTAGAGAATGCCAAAAACTGACTGTCATGATGCAGCGAGAGGTGGTCGCTGTTCGAGAGGTCTTAAATCCTTCAAGATTTTTTCCGCTTCGGGCGAGGAATCAGCCTTGTCCGATTTAGGCGTATATAGCGCCACAAGTTCGGCCTTCCGAATACTAGGGGCTTTGCCAAAATTTAAAATTGTAGACTTCTATGGCTAAGTGAGAGTGATAAAGATGTATAGTCCGATTGCGTTGTTCGCTGCGCTAAACACCTCCGTAAAGGAATGTTTTTTGGATAAAGAGTGTTTAAGATTTATCCCGAACACCTCAGTACTAGTTACATGGGGGCAGAAGCCGAAGACTGGCCAACTCTTAGATTTTATAAACGACCACACAGAAGGTAATGTTTTAAATCAACAAGTGTTATGTAGCGCACATGAACTCGTTTTCATATTACAGGAACACATGAGTACATTCATTCAGATATTACATCCTTAGCACATTCCTCCGCCCCAAGGCAGGCACCCGTCAGGACAGTATCATAATACTTTTCGGGGTGACGATGCTCCTTGCCCTCGGTGGCCCCTCCTTCACCAGCTTTTCGGCGTCCATCTTCGCCTAGTGCACTTTCGCATGGGCAAAGGCCCTGCGCGCACCTTCAATGCAGACGGACCGCTTTATGACTTCAAGCCATGGGCAGGCATTCACAAGCCGCTTTACCAGGCAGAAGTAGCTGCCAGGCAGGGGCTCGCCAGGCCACATCTGAACTATGAGACCCTTCATGGCCAGTTCGGCCGCCTTGTGAAGCTCGACCAGTTGCTTCAGCTGGTCGCTCAAGGGCATCGGATGTTCGGTCCCAGTATATTGAGACCAGAACAACTTTTCCATCGAGCTCCCTTCCTCAGCCCGGTAGAACTCCACAGCATCCGATACACTGCTGGGTAGATCTGTGAACGCTCCTGGAGAGCTCTGAATTTGGGTAAGTAAAAGGAAAGTTTCCTTCAGATGCTTGCTTTGCATAATGAATGCCTTACCCGCCGCTATCTTCTTGGCCGCATGAATCTCCTGCAGGACCTTTTGAGCTTCGGCCTTGGCATTTTGTGCGTTCTCAAGGGCCTTCGCAAGCTCGGACCCCTGTGTCTTAGAGTCACGCTCCAAGGACTCATATTTTTTGACGAAATCCTGGAGCTCTTGTTGAACCTCGCCTACGCGGGCCTCTTGCTTCTCACGCTCGATGCGCTCCTGGGCCGCTCTGTCTTCGGCCTCGGATAGCGCCTTCTTCAGGGCCGCCACTTCGGTCATGGCCCCTAGCAAAATTCATGATGATCCCATGATCTAGTAACCACCTTTTTTTATCGATATACAGACGGGGTATCACTTACCTTTGTTCTCTTCGAGCTGCCTCTTGGTAAGGCCGAGATCTTCCTTGTACCGCTCAAGGTCTTGCTTCAATCCGGAGACCTCCGCCGTACGAGCAGCAGTGGCCAGCAGCGAAGCCTGCTTATTCACATAGACATATTCTGATTAGACTCCTGTGATTATTATTTGATCCTCTTTTCGGCCTTTCTTTGCGAACACCAAACAGAGTATCAGGGGCTACTATCTATACTATGGTATTTTCTCATAATTTGATTACTTACCTCAAAGCCTGTTAGGAGGCTGGCACAGGCTTCGGTCAGTCCGCTTTTGGTGGACCGAACCTTCTCGACCACCGCACTCATGATAGTGCGGTGCTCTTCGTCAATGGAAGAGCCGCGAAGTGCTTCCAGCAAGTCGTCTGATGCCTCTGGATGGACAAAGGCCATCGGCACAGATGGCTCGCCCCCCGTAGCGAGGGGTCGCCTGACAAAATCCGGAACCACTAGAGGTTCCGGCGCAGTATCCGGCTAGGGGACAAACTTGCTGCGGCCCCCAACATTAGAGCCCACGGGAGTCTTGCCCCCCATGCACCCAGTCGGTGCCCTTTGAGACAAAACCTCGATGCCGTCCATAGGCCGGGGGGAGGTGGCTGTCGGGAGTGAATCGCTGTTCATCGCTGACTGGCCCAAAGACTCATCCGAAGAGGATACGTCGATATGGGCTTTGGATGGGCTGCATGATCATGTTTGACATGATAAGAAGTAATAAAACAAAACATACCAGAACTATTATAGTATCCGGATACTTACGACTTCGCCAGGGGCTTGTCCCTGGGCAACCACTCCTCGTCGCTGTAAGCGGCTATTGTGGAGTAGTCCGGAAGGAGCGTCCTTCCCTTCTTGGACCCTTCGGCCTCCCCAGATGGGGAGGCCTTCCTTTTCTTGTCTCCCCAGCTGGGGGGGGGGGAGAACTTTCCTCTTCCTCCTCCTCGTTTTCGTGGGAGGAGTGCACCTCGGTGTTTTCGGACGATGAGTCCGATATAACCTTGTGCTGGAGACCTTTTCTGGTCCCCGCAACCTTCTTCTTGGCCTTCTTCTCCGGCGCTTCATAGGGCCCCGGAACCAGCATCTCCGTTAAGGGAGCCCTTGGTGGATCTTTGGGCAGGGGGGCCGGACAATCCATCTGCTCCACTGTCGCTACACAGTCCTGTTAAAATGGCGTGGAGGCTCAGATCCTTCACATGATTATACTGGGGAAAGGAACATTTTATGAGACATAAAGAGCTTACCGGGTTGGCAGGGCGCTTTGCGCTGGGTCCGCGATCCTCGGTAAGGGGAGGAGGTACCTCGGCGGCCTTCAACAACACCCTCTGTAGCGACCAGACCTCAAACAGTCTGATCTCTGTGCTCCGGTGTCATCCCTGGATCAGTAATGCTGACACCACACAGTACTCGGAGGATTTATAGCAGAGTAGCAATCACACACTTATTACATCGAGTGTCTCCATAGAGAACTTATTACAATAAATATGGCTTAAGGCCATCTAATAATGATAACAGCGGAAGGCGTGGAAGATAAGTGAGTCCATCAACTCCAACGGCATCACTGAGTATAGAACCACGACCTAAAAACTCCTTAATCATTGTATGAAAAGTCTGCAACATTAACGTTACAGCCCGAAAACGGGTCAGCACATGGAATATGCTGGCAAGGTAACACATAGAGAGTAATGGAATGAAACAACTATACTATATGCATATTTGGCTGGTGGAAAGCTCTATGGTTACTGTTTTTGCGTAAAGCCAATTTTTCCCTACTTCAAAGGAATAAAATTTAATTACTATCATGGTTGTTGTTAAACATTGAGAATGGTTGACAGAATTCTCAATCCCAATTAAGCATCATCATTAAACATAACCCAACAAAATTAATTTAGAGTAACATGTTGAGATTCACATGAAAATCTAAGTACTAGATACTCAAGATGTCCATAACCGGGGACACGGCTAACCATGATTAGTTTATTACACTCTGCAGAGGTTTGCGCACTTTTCCCCACAAGACTCGATCGTCTCCATTTGGTTTCTCGGACTACATGGTGTTTGAGAAGACGGATGACCGAGAGATAGTCTTTCAGAAGCGCTAGCACCTTACGATGGGTAGACCGTACCACCTACATCCCCTACATCTGCTAGTCTACCACTATAAGAGTTCGCACGACTTAGTCAACTATGCTAGAGCCCATAATAGCTTGTGGCTGCACACGGAAGTTTCTAGTATGAATAGTCTCATGATCCCTTTGAGCCTGGGTGGCGGTCCAAAAGAAAACAGGCAAGTCCTGGAATACCCAGGTGCCTCAATCAACCTAGATGTATGTTTAAGTTGCCACCTTAGATAAACCATTAATTAACAATCTCACATCTGTCATGGATTTCACTCACCCAATCCACATCTACTAGCATAGCATGGCATAATAAGCAAACGTAGAAATAACTCCCAAAGGTTTGATAATAACAGGTAATAGGTACTACCTCATCTACTTCCCATCCCACAATTTAATTAGATCCTAATCATGCAATGTGTGAGGATTGATCTAATGCAATAAAACTGGATAGTAGAAAAGGTATGATCAAAGTGTTACTTGCCTTGCTGATGATCCGCGAAACCTAACGATTCGAAGTAACAGGCGGCGCACTCCGGGTATTCTATCGCAGACAAACAAACAAGCATACAATAAGTACTCATCTAATGCACAGGTAAAACTCAAATAAGAGATCTAACCAGAAGGTTCAACTTAAGAACTCCACTTGGCAAAAAGAATCAAATCGAACGAAGCAACGAAAGACAAACGGCGAAAGAAAACAACTTTGTTCTACTAATCTAGATCTAGGGCAAATTTTGCTGTAGCAAATCCTTGTTCAAGTTGGTTAAACGGGTAGAGGGTTTCGAGACGAATCCCTAGGCGCTTGAATCGCCTGATTCCGATAAACGAGCAAAAAGTTAAACTAAAACGAAAATCGGATCAGGAATCGCGATCAAAAAATCGCGGATTTAATCCGAGAAAAAGAAAAACGACGAACGCAGAATTTTTTTCAGCACGGAAAACGAGGCGCGACGAACCTCGGGCGGCGGGATCGTCGGCGGTGGCGGCGGGATCATCGGCGGTGGCGGCGGCTCCGGCGGCGCGCGCGGATCGAGGCGGGGCTGATGCGCTGGGGCGGCTCGGGGTGGCGCTATTGAAAGGCTGCCCCCGGGCAGTGTCCCGCTCGGGTACGACCCGAAGTCGGTTCGTTTTTTTTAATTATTCCGCTCGGAAGAAAAATAAAAAGAAATACTAAACAGACTCCAAAAATTCCGAAATAAATTTTCACGGGCTTCTAAAATCAAGCCACACAAGGTGAACATTTATTTGGGCCCTAAATGCAATTTTGAAAAACGCACTTTTTTCCTAAATTCAAAAAAACACCAAAAAAACTCCGAAATAAAATCTTATTTGATTTTTTTTAAATCCTCAATATTTCTTTATTTTGGGAAAGTCATTTTATTCCCTCTCTCATATTTTTGTAATAGACATAATTGATGATAAAATAAATAAAATCAAATTATCCTATTCTCAAAATTTGAGAGAACTCAAATATGAAAATAATGAAATCCCCAACTCTCTCCGTGGGTCATTGAGTTGCGTAGAATTTCTAGGATCAACCAAAATGCAAATTAAAATATGATATGCAATGATGATCTAATGTATAACATTCTAAATTGAAAATTTGGGATGTTACAAACCTACCCACCTTAAGATGAATCTCGCCCTTGAGATTCGGGTTGGTTAGAAAATAGGTGAGGGTGGTCCTTGAGTAAATCTTCCTCTCGTTCCCAGGTGGCTTCATCCTCTGTGTGGTGGCTCCACTAAACTTTGCAAAACTTGATAACCTTGCTGCGAGTAACTCGGCTGGCAAATTCGAGGATCTTAACTGGTTTCTCCTTGTAGGTCAAATCGTTATCCAACTGAATAGTTTCCAATGGCACTGTGTCTCTCAACGGTATGTCAGCCATCTTCGCGTGACATTTCTTTAACTGAGAAACGTGGAACACATCATGTACTCCTGAAAATCCTTCGGGCAATTCCAACTTGTAGGCCACTTCTCCCATACGCTCCAAAACTCGATATGGTCCTACAAATCGTGGTGCTAACTTCCCTTTAACTCCAAAACGCTTTGTTCCCCGAAGTGGAGATACTCAAAGATAAGCTCTGTCTCCGACTTCGTAAACTGTCTCCTTGCGTTTAGAATCTGCATAACTTTTTTGTCTGGACTGGGCTACCTTGAGCCTATCGCGAATCAATTTCACCTTCTGTTCAGACTCTTTAATCAAGTCAGGACCAAACAACTGGCGGTCTCCAACTTCGTCCCATGACAACAGTGTCCTGCACCTCCTTCCGTACAAGGCTTCAAAAGGGACCATCTTTAAACTGGTTTGGTAACTGTTGTTGTAAGAGAACTCTGCATATGGCAAATTGTCGTCCCAACTCAGCATATCCTCCAAAATCTGATTGACTCTCTCGGTTTGTCCATCTATGTGTGGATGAAAAGCTGTACTGAATTCTAGCCTGGTTCCCAAAGTTTCGTGCAACTGCTTCCAGAACTTTGAGGTAAACTGGGTTCCTCTATCCGATACGATACTCCTTGGAACTCCATGCAAACATACAATCCTGGTCATGTATATCTTTGACAACTTAGCACTGGTGTAAGTGGTCTTTACTGGGATGAAAATGAGCTACCTTCGTCAATCGATCCACTACAACCCATATCGAGTCATAGCCTGAACGAGTCCTGGGTAATCCCGTGATAAAATCCATGCCTAACTTATCCCACTTCCATTTGGGTATCGGCAATGGTTGTAACAATCCTGCTGGCTTCTGATGCTCTGCCTTTACTCTCTGGCATACATCACAAACTGCTACATACTCCGCTATATCCTTCTTCATTCCGGTCCACCAGAAAATATCCTTCAAATCCAGATACATCTTGGTATTTCCTGGGTGAATTGAATACGGTGAGTCGTGTGCCTCTTGCAAAATCAACTTCCTGATCTCTGGGTCATTGGGCACATAAACACGATCTTCAAACCATAGGGTGTCGTGCTCATCCTCACGAAATCCTTCAGCTTTTCCTTTGCTCAGCTTCTCCTTTATAGCGGCAATCTCTTTGTCAGCTTTCTGAGCTTCCTTGATTTTATCCACCAAGGTTGACTGAATCTCCAATGCTGCTACATAGTGTCGGGGGACTGATCCACGAACACCTATGGGACCGGCGGGCCGAGTCCCTTTCAATTCGTGAGGGCGGAGGTCGCACGAAGAGCGGATCGAGGCGAAGCACACGAGCAGTTTACCCAGGTTCGGGCCGCACGGATGCGTAAAACCCTACTCCTGCTTTGTGGTTTGTATTGAGTTCTTGCTCGGGAGCGCGGAGTGCTACAGTACACACCAGCAGCTAACTAGACCGAGCATGAGTGGTCTTCGAACCCGCTAACCCCCTCTACGTTGCGCATGGGCCTCCTTTTATATGCTCAAGGGGTCACCGACAGGTGGCAACGTAGACAAGGGTAAAAATGTAAAGGTGCTGTGGTAGGTACAACTATCTGCTACAGTGTATCATACCTAACCCTGACGGTAGGGGACAAAGGCATTAAATGCCCGTCTGCATCGCCTAAACAGTGCAAAAGGGACCGTCAGGGACGCCACCGCTTGCCACGATGGCAATCTTGTCAGCGCCGCTTGCCATCGCGCACCCCTGGCTGCACAGCCTCCCGCCACGTACGCTTGGAAGGGTCCCAGAGCGACACGTTGGTGGATGTGCTGGAGCGCGGGCACAGAGTGGTGGTTTGCCGCGGCAAGCGCCTTGCCGTGGTCATTGTCTTGTCACGTCCGGGAGCTTGTCGCTTACCGGGCCTTGCCGCGACGCGCGGCGTGTCGCGGCAAGTTCCTTGAAGTGCCTTGGTTGGCCTTCCCGGCAAGCTCCTCTCGCCGGGGTCTTGAGGTGCCTTGGTTGGCCTTCCCGGCAAGCTCCTCTTGCCGGGGTCTTGTCTCCTTGGCTTGGATACTTTGTTCTTGAATGGCTCCAAAGGAACCACGGAGGACCTTGGCGGTCACCCGGCAAGCCTTGCCGCGGGACGCTGCGACTGCCCGTGCACAAGTTCGGGATACTAGGGTACCCCTACTTTAGTACACCGACAGGAGCCCCCGGGCCTGGGCCATACACGATGCCGAGCGCTGTTCGGCCAGGCCCAAAACAGGGCACGGGCACGCGCGGCCTGGGTTACGCCGTACCTCTCTCCGTATCTGCCGCGCCCACCCCGAACGGCACGCGTTGAATGTGGCGTCGTGGGAGAGATCGTGGGTGGTTTCTTTATTCGGAAATGCGGAACGTCCGCCCCCTCCCTCTTTATAAGCAGGGGAAACAGGGGAAGTTCGCCCATTCGCCCGTTGCTGCTCCAATCTCAGAAATCTCCGCCGCTCCCTCATCTTCCCAAAGCCGCAAGAGAGCGGCGCTCCGCCCCCCATTGCCACCAGCACCACCAACGCCGTCGATATCTTCCACTACTTCCGCCATGGCTCCAAAAGCCGACAAGGGGAAGGTCGTGAAGTCGACCGAGGCGCAGCGGCTTGCGGCGTTGTAGAAGGAGCGGGCAGTCTTCCCCCCCAAGCTTGCCGCGAAGGAGCTGAGGGAGAACTACTACCTCTTCTGGTCGACGGAGACATGAGAGCATCCGCGCACGAAGGTACTCCCCGCCGCCGCTTGGAAGAAGGCCCCAAATGGATACCCTTTCTTCGCCTTGTTCTTCTACTGCGGGCTCTGCCCGCCTTTCTCTGAATTCTTCTGCGATATCATGAACACCTACGGGTTCCACCTCCTTGACTTCACCCCCAATGCCGTTCTGACCATGGCAGTTTTCGCACATTTCTGCGAAAACTTTGTCGGAGTCCACCCCAGTGTAGCCCTCTTTCGCCATTTCTTCATACCCCGAGTAGGGAGAGGAGAGCCTCTATCCGGCGGAATCTCCTGGATCTCAAGGGCCGGCAAGAAGGAAACTTATCTGGAGGGAGAATTCCGCGGCAAGTGGGAGGAGTGGAGAGCAGACTGGTGCTGGATTGACGAGGAGAACCCGCAGCCATTCACCACCCGGCGCCAAACCCCAGTAGCACGCGGCAGCAATTGGAGTGACGTGGCCCCGGAAGACGACAGGCTGAAGATTTCTGTCACCCGGATCCTGCGCCTCAGGCTTGCCGGGCTCACTGTAGGCGTTGTTGGTGCAGACTTTCTTCGCCGCCGCATCGCCCCCCTGCAGGAACGGGGGAGACCCACCTGGGAGTTCAAGAATGCGGCAGATATCATGAGGCTGCGTCCGGGCCTCAACTTCAACTTCACGGTTCTGGAGCTCAACGCGATGCTGCAGGAGCTGTTCAAGTATGACCCCCAACATCCTGAGGTGTTCCGGTTGCCGGGGGGTGTCGTTCCGCTGTGCAACAACTCCGCGCTCGACCGCATCCATGCAATGATGCCGTTGTGCGACTCGCATGGAATTGTCCCAACCTGGCAAGAGCCTGCAGACGATGTCGTGCAGCAATTCTTCTATGGCTTGGTAGAAGTGCCGATCCGCCCCGACGAGAAGGATAGCCTCACCCGCGACACCACCGATGCGGAGATGACGCGCATCGCCACTAGGCTGGAAGAGGCGGCGGCAGCCGCTGCCGCGGGCGTTTTTGGATTCACCGTGGAGGAGGCAGATGCAGCAGAGGCGGCAAGCCGTGCCAAGCGAGGGGATCCTGCCGGCAATAAAGAGCTTGCCAGACATGGCTTCGAGTCGAGCGAGCGCGCCAAGGATACGAGCGGCTCGCTGGAGATCAACTCCTCTTCCTCTTCTTCTTCGGGCAGCTCGCCGCAAGCAGAGCCTCCATCCCCACCAAGAAGGCGTCTCCGCAAGGCCGGTGACGTAGCGGAGCGGCAAGCGGGTCAACAGTCGCCGCGCCGCGTGACACGCTCCACCGCGGCAAACATCGTTGCCGCGGGAGCACCTCATGCTGCAACGGCAACTGGAGCGGGGTCTAGACGGACCACCGCTTTAGTTCCTGCCGCTACTCACGCTGCGGCCGGCAGCCGGAGTGGGGTCGTCTCAGACCACCGCCACTGCTACCGCCAAGCGGCCAAGGGAAGCTTCTCCTCCGCCTCCTCGTGCCGGGCGCGCGCCGGACTTCGACTTCTCCACGTTCAGCTCCGACGAGGAAGAAGAAGAAGAGTAAGCTTCTCTTGCTGTACTTGCAGTTCTTCAATTCTTGCTGTTTTGTCTTGTATCTCATTTTCTTTACTCTGAACTTGTTCCTTTTTAGGACTCTGGCCCAGAGAGCAGCAAAGAGGACCAAGGTCCCGGTGATTGTCATCGAGGACGAACCTACTGCGACAGCAGGAGGTGCGCCCGAGACAACCTTGCCGGACCCGACAACTTTTCTCCAGAGCAGCCCCCAACGTAAGTATATGGTTTGCTTTCCGCTTGTGAGGTGCGCATGGATACTCTGTCTTTGCTGATATTTGATTGCTGATTTGTGTAGGAGCACAGGAGCCCCACCAGGAGCCAAGGGAGAATCCCCCGACAAGGGAGAACTCTCCGGCAAGGGAGGGCTTCCCGGAAAGGGACAGCACCAGCGGCCCCCCCAACGGCGGGGACTACGACTGCAGAACCCGGTACAGGTAATCCTTTTGCTGCAAGGCTTCCCTTGGATTCTTCTTCTTTTGATCTTCTTGGGTTTTTGTTGGATTTTGCTTGATCTTCTCCCTTTTCCGGCTGTCAGACCCATCTACTACGGAGCCGATGGAGACCGAGGTTGCTGCCGACGAAACAGCCGGTGCTGACGATCCCGCCGGTGCAGAGGCCGCCAAGGCTGCCGCCGCAGCAACTGGCGAGGGGTCCGGCGATTGCACTGACGGCCCTGAGGCCGCAGGAGCGCCAGGCGCTGTGCCGACCGCCAACCAGTCTGCCGCTGCCGCAGCGCCAGGCTCCGAAGAGCCCCAGCCCGGTGTCTACTTGAAGCCCGGCGATGACGTCTTCATCAACCTCCCCTGGGTGTCAAGCTCCAGGGCTCCGGTCGAGGGAGAGATCTTCGACGGGGAGGTGCTCGCCTCCGCTGGGCTGACACTGGTTGACGCGCCAAGCAGCAGCAGCAACGAGCCTGAGGAGGAGCAGCTGCTGCGGAAGTTGTTGTCGCTCTACCGCGCTCGGCAAGCCAAGCTGGAATCCCGCGAGGCACTTGTCGCGAAGGCGGGAGCGGACATCGAGAAGCGCGCGGAGGAGCTCCGGGGTCTCCACCAGGAAGCTCTCCGGTCCTTGGCAGAGGAGCGGGAGCAACTTGCCGAAGCGCAGAAGGCCTTCCTCCTCGAGAAGGCTGAAATCAGAGAGCAACAGCGGCTTGCCGCTGAGAAGCTGTCTACGCAGGAAGGCGAGCTGGCGCAGCGGAAGGTCAATCTTGACGCCCACGAGGAGGAGCTTGCCGCGCGCGAGGAAAAATTTGGCGGAGCCCTCAAGCAAGCGGAAGATGCTGCCGCAGCCGCCGAGGCCGCCAAGAAGGAGCTGGAGACGAAGGTGGCGCAGCTGGAGGCCGATTTCATCGAGAAGGGCAAAGAGCTCAGTGCCGCCAAGGTCTCCAACATGGATCTTGAGTTGAAGCTGACCACTTTGACCAAGACGCTGGACGGCGCCAAGGAGCAAGAAGCGGCCTTGAAGGAGGAGATCAGGGCCGACAAGGCGCTGCTAGAGAGTGCTGCCGCCACCCAGAATGCTTTCATGGAGACTGTGGAGCACTGGACGGAGAGTCTTGTGAGTGTTGCCGCAGACATTGACAGGGAGCTGGCGCAGCTGGGGATGGAGGATCTCGGGTATCCCTCCGACGAGAACCTCCAATCCAGCGCCAAGCTTGTCTTGTTCTTCAAAGGCGTGGCGACGGCCCTCCAGCGACTCCGGGAGAGGATCCCAAAGCAGCTGGCCGACGAGTCGCGCAAGATCTGCGCGGGAGCTCTTCAGAAAGTATTGGTGAAGGTAGCCTTCCGCAATCCGGGCCTCAACCTCACCAACGTCCTCAAGACCCTGCCGCCGGATGCTGATCTGGAGGCGCTCAAGACCCTTGTCGCACCCATTCTGGACAAGGTGAGTGGGATCAAGAGGATCGAGGGTGCTCACATAGACTAGGCCGCCCACTTCTTCTTTTCTTGTCGCTGTTTGTCATGTTATGAAAACAATCTGTTAGAGCCGCGACAAGCTATCTTTGTTATATAACTCTATTCTGGGTAATGATTGCAATGTTATTCCCTTTACTTGATTCCTCTCTTTGTATGTTTTTGCCCTACGCTTTTAGGGAACTTGCCGGTGCAGGCACCTGAGCCGCGAGCGCTGAGTGCGGGACGTCAGCAGCCTGCTGGCGGTGCCGCTACCGACAAGAAACCTTGTCGCAACCAGTTGCAGCTCACTTAAGTTGTTGAGCGGACTCGAAACAAAGTAAGGGCGCAACTAGCTACTAGTTGGTTCCTCCGCGCACAGGTTTTCCATACAAAGTACGGTCGTTCAAGGGAGATAACTTAAAAATTTAAAAAATCTGATTGCTCAAACTTTGGCGACTTAGCTTTTCTGTTGTTTGCTTCCCGGTAAGGCGAAACTTTCTTGAACGACGCCTGGCCCATACCATTATCTTCTCCTTTCCCCCCCGGCAAACTTGTGGGCGAGGGAACCTTCCTTTCCTTGAGAAAAAAGAAAGAATAGAAAATAAAGATATGGAGCCTTACGGCTCGTTATTGCTTACCGGGGAGTAGGTGTTGCACAAAGTGTCAGATCACATATGCAAAAAATAGAAAGCATGAAATTGACAAGATGTGCGGAGCACATGAGCTTTACTTATGCACGGGGTCTGCGCCCGGCTTTGTACAAAGGATTACATGCAACAGCGGCAAGACTTGTACAAAAGGTGGTTGCCGGAACAGGTTCCGGCAACCGGCCTTACGGGTAAAACTTACGAAGGTGCTCAATGTTCTAGGAGTTGCTCACCGGAATGGCATCTTCGGTCTCAAGGCGGACAGCGCCAGGCCTAGTGACTCGTTTCACCCGGTAAGGGCCTTCCCACTTCGGCGTCAACTTGTTTGAATTCTTGGCGGACTGAACATGCCGAAGAACAAGGTTGCCTTCCTCGAGACTTCTGGCATTAACTCTGCGGCTATGGTAGCGGCGCAAAGCTTGCTGGTAGCGAGCAGCTCGTACAGCAGCCTGAAGACGGTCTTCCTCAAGGAGCAGCGCGTCATCTTGTCACAGCTGCTCTTGTTCAAGCTCATCATAAGAAAGCACTCGAGGTGACCCGTATACGAGTTCTGTGGGGATAACTGTCTCTGCTCCATAGACTAGAGCGAAAGGTGTCTGGCCAATGGCTCGATTTGGCGTCGTCCTGATCGACCAAAGAACCACCAACAGCTCCTCGATCCAGTTTCTTCCACACTTGTGCAGCCTGTCGAAAGTTCTGGTCTTGAGCCCGTGCAGCACTTCAACATTTGCCCTCTCCGCTTGACCGTTGCTTCTTGGGTGAGCAACAGAAGCAAAGCAGACCTTGGCGCCAAGATCTTGGACGTACTGCATGAAGGTGCGGCTCGTGAATTGTGTGCCGTTGTCGGTGATTATCCTGTTAGGGATTTTGAAGCGGCAAACAATCGACCTGAAGAACTTGACTGCTGACTGTGCTGTCACCTTCCTCACTGGTTCCACTTCCGGCCACTTTGTGAACTTGTCGATTGCTACGTACAAGTACTCAAAGCCCCCGACTGCTCGGGGAAAGGGGCCGAGGATGTCGAGCCCCCAGACCGAAAATGGCCAGGATAAAGGGATCGTCTGGAGAGCTTGAGCTGGTTGGTGTATCTGCTTGGAATGGAACTGGCATGCTTCACACTTGGTTACTTGTGCAGTTGCATCCTGGAGGGCTGTCGGCCAGAAGAAACCTTGCCGGAATGCTTTGCCAACAAGTGCTCTTGCGCCAATGTGGTGACCACATATCCTCCATGTATCTCTGCCAACAACTTTTGTCCGTCCTCCCGGTGAATACACTTCAATTTCACACCGTTGAGTCTTCTTCTGTACAGTGTCTTGTCGACAAACTGTTACATACTTGACTGTCGGGCTACTCTTTCCGCTTCTTCTTGCTCTTCGGGAAGTTCTCCTGTCTGAAGGAAACGGACAATCTGCTGCGCCCATGCTGGAGCTCGTGGTTCGACAACAAGGACTAAAGGCAAATCTGCTGCTGCGGGACCATCCGCTTCTACGGCGCGAACCTGTGGCTCCGCCGGAGCTTGACGTTCCCCGGCAAGCTTGCCGGAGAAAAACTTGTCGGGAGCTTCTGCTTCAACGGAACAAACCCTGGGGCTTGCCGGAGCAGATTGCTCCTTAGCGCAAGGCAAATCTGTTACTGCGGGAACGCCCGCTTCTACGGCGAGAACCTGCGGCTCTGCCGGAGCTTGACGTTCCCCGGCAAGCTTGACGGAGCAAAACTTGCTGGGAGCTTCTGCTTCAACGGAAGAAACCCTAGGGCTTGCCGGAGCAGATTGCTCCTCAGCGCAAGGCAAATCTGTTGCTGCGGGAACGTCCGCTTCTATGGCAAGAACCTGCGGCTCTGCCGGAGCTTGACGTTCCCTGGCAAGCTTGATGGAGCAAAACTTGCCGGGAGCTTCTGCTTCAACGGAACAAACCCTAGGGCTTGCCGGAGCAGACTGCTCCTCAGCGCTTTTGGCGTTGATCTTGGGGACTTTCTTGGCGGCGGCTTCGGGAAGCTCTGCCGGAAAATAGTCACCAGAAAACAACTTCCTCTTCTTGCTCTGTCCAGTTGATGGCATTACAGACGGTTGAGTCAGCTTGAGCACAAAAATCCCTGGTTCCACAGGTAATTTAAGTGCGGCGCACTTTGACAGGCCATCGGCAATGGCGTTCTGAGCTCTTGGAACATGCTCCATTTGTAGGCCGTCAAAGTGCTCTTCTAGCTTTCTCACTTCGTCGACGTAGACTTCCATCAACGGACTCTGATAGTTCTTGTTTATTTGGCGGACGACAAGCTGTGAGTTACCCCTGACAATGAGCTTCTTGATCCCAAGGTCTGCCGCGATACTGAGACCGGCAAGCAAGCCTTCATACTCTGCAGTATTGTTCGTCGCTTGCTCCTTGGGAAAGTGCATCTGGACTACGTACTTGAGGTGCTCTCCGGTGGGTGCGACAAGCAGCACACCAGCACCGGTGCCTTGCAGTGAAAAGGCACCATCAAAGTACATCAGCCACTCTTTGCTTGCTTCCTTGACGGGGATGCTCGTTTCTGGAATTTCTTCATCTGGTGTTGGCGTCCATTCTGCTATGAATTCTGCCAATGCTCTGCTTTGGATAGTTGAAGTACTCTCAAACTTGAGGCCAAAGCTTGACAGTTCCAGTGCCCACTCAACAATCCTGCCTGTCGCTTCTGGATTTTGTAGGATCCTCTTCAGCGGAAAGCGAGTGACAACTGTGATGTCATGTGCTTGGAAGTAATGGCGCAGCTTTCTCGAGGCCATGAGAAAGCCAAAAAGCAATTTCTGCACGCCAGAGTACCTTGACCTAGCCCCCTGCAGAAGGGAACTGACAAAGTAAACCGAGCGCTGCACCATTCTCTTCTGTATCTCCTCGCGCGTCTGCGCAGATCCAACCTTGTCGGGACCAGAGCTTGTCGGGGAAGCCCCCTCCTTGTCGCTGGATGCGCCTGCCGTGGTTGCTGGCTTATCATCTGCCTCCCTCTCTGCCACTAACGCAGCACTAACCACTTGATTGGTTGCCGCTATATACAGCAGTAACTTCTCTTGTGACTTAGGTGCGACAAGTGTTGGAGCGGAGGACAGGTATCTCTTCAAGTCTTGCAGCGCAGCCTCCGCTTCCGGAGTCCATTTCATTGGACCTGCCTTTTTCAATAGTTTGAAAAACGTCAGGGCGCGCTCAGCAGACCTAGAGATAAACCTGCTGAGAGCAGCCACGCAACCGGCAAGTCTTTGTACATCCTTGACGCGCTTTGTTGCTTCAATTTGCTCAATGGCCTTCATCTTGTCGGGATTGGCTTCGATTCCCCGCTGAGACACGAAGAACCCGAGAAGCTTGCCGGAGGGGACTCCAAACACACACTTCTCGGGGTTGAGCTTGAGGCTAATCTTGCGCAGATTTGCAAAGGTCTTGTCTAAATCTTGAATCAGAGTTGCTTTGTCTTTGCTCTTGACCACTATGTCATCCATGTAGGCTTCCACATTTCTGTGTATTTGTGGCTCAAGAGCGACATGGACCACTCTTGCAAATGTTGAACCAGCATTCTTTAATCCGAAAGGCATCCGTATGAAACAATACGTGCCACATGGAGTAATGAATGCGGTCTTCTCCTCATCTTCTTCTGCCATGAAAATCTGATGGTATCCTGAATATGCGTCAAGAAATGAAAGCAAGTCACATCCGGCCGTGGAGTCAACAATCTGGTCAATGCGCGGCAAAGGAAATGGGTCTTTGGACAAGCTTTGTTAACATCGGTAAAGTCGATACAAAGTCTCCATTTCCCGTTCGCCTTGCGCACGACTATAGGATTGGCCAACCACGTAGGATGGAGCACTCCTCTGACAAGGCCTGCTGCTTCCAACTTGTTGATCTCTTCTGCGATGAATTCTTGGCGCTCCACTGCTTGTTTCCTGACCTTCTGCTTGACGGGCCGCGCATGAGGACAAACGGCAAGATGGTGCTCAATTACTTTCCTGGGAACACCGGGGATGTCAGGCGGCTGCCACGCAAACACGTCGACATTCGCCCGCGGGAAAGCAATGAGCACGCTTTCCTATTTAGGGTCGAGAGTGGCACTGATGGTGAAGGTACCACCAGTGCCGTCCTCCTTGGCGGACACCTTCTTCGTCTCTGGCGGAGCTGCCATTGTCTTCTTACACTTGCCGGTGGAGCTCGATGGTGCATCCTCGACGGCAGCGCAGCACACCGAAGAGGTGCGCTTGCCAGAGTGGGCATCAGAACTCTTGCCGGACTTGGTCTTCTTCTTCCCCCCGGGAGCTTCAACGGCAGGTGACTTGCGGTCTGTTGCGACTGCCGCTTCCCGGTAGATCTTGTTGGCGCAGATAAGAGCATCCTTCTTGTTGCCAGGGACAGAGATGACGCTTATCGGGACTGGCATCTTCAGCATGTTGTATGTGTAGTGAGAGGCTGCCATGAACTTGGCGAGTGCTGGATGGCCGAGTATCCCATTGTAAGGCAATGGAAAATCGGCAACGTCAAAAGTAACCCTCTCAGTCCTGAAGTTCACCTCATTCCCAAATGTTACTGGCAATGTGACCTTCCCCTTTGGCTTGCTCCTTCCCGGGTTGATTCCTTGGAATGTGCCGGTCTCTTCAAGCTCGCTGTCAGGGATCTGGAGTTTCTGGAGTACAGCGGAGGAGATCAGGTTCAAGCCGGCCCCGCCGTCAACTAGCATCTTAGTGACCTTGAGGTTGCGGATAGTTGGTGAAACCAACATCGGCAAGCACCCGACCGCAGTTGTGCGATCAGGGTGGTCCCCAATATCAAAGATGATAGGCGTGCTGGACCATTTCAGAGGTTTGCGTGATTCGACGGGTGGTTCTGTCGCATTGACTTCCTGCACCCACTGCTTGAGTTGGCGGTGCGAAGTATGCAGAGAAGCACCGCCGTCAACGCACAAGACCTCTGTGGCTTTCTGGAACTCCTGCTCACTGGTCTCGACATCATCCATGTCTTCGTCGTCGTCGTCATCTTCATCCTTGTCGCGGCCGCAGGGAGGTCTGTCTCCTTGGTGCTGCTTGGCCTTGCTGCGGTGTCCTCCCCGGCCGGCGCGCTTCTTGCCGGATTCTCCAGCGCCACCTTTTGTTGCTGGACAAGCTGCTCGACCTTCTTGCAGCTCTGGAGGTCATGGCCCTTGGTGCGGTGGATCTTGCAGTACTGCTTGTCGGTGCCGTCCTGCTTGTCGGCGACCGCCACAGCCTGGCAGTTGGTGCATGCGGCAATCTCCTTGCCAGAGCTACCAACTTTGGCTTTGTTGGCGCCACCTTCGTTGCCGGACTACTCAACGACTAGCACATCTTTGCCTTTCTTCTTCCTGTTCTTCCGCCGCCGGTTTTTCTTTGCCGGGGCAGCATCCTCGCTGTCAGATCCTTCTGCTCCTGTATTTTCTCCGGGGAGTTTCCTCCCTTCCTCAGCATGTGCACACTTGTCGACCAGGGCATACAGCTCACTGACGTCTCTGATCTTGCACATCGCCATTTCCTCCCGCATCCTGCGGTTACACACGTTCTGATGGAACGCGCTGATGACCGCGACAGGGTGGACATCTGGGATGTTGTGCTGTACACGGCTGAATCTCTGAATGTACTTGCGCAGGGGCTCTCCTTCCTTCTGGGCGAGCAGATGAAGGTCACTCTCTTGGCCATGAGGTTTGTGGCCGCCTGTAAAGGCGCCGACAAACTGATGGCATAGGACTGCCCAGGAGGATATGGAGTTGTCCGGCAAGTGCATGAGCCAGGACCTGACGTTGGGCTTGAGCACCAGCGGGAAGTAGTTGGCAAGGATCTTGTCGTCCCGCCCCCCGGGAGCCTGCACCGCGATTGTGTAGATGCTGAGGAACTCCGACGGATGCGACTTGCCGTCGTACTTCTCTGGCACGTCTGGCTTGAAATTCTTCATGCTGGGCCACTGGACTTGCCGCAGCTCACGAGTAAACGCAGGGCAACCTACCGCGTACGGCAAGTCGCCTAGTTCCCCTGGCGCATGCATGTCGATAGAGGGCCCAGCGCACTGGTCTGATTGACATCGCGCTTCTCTTTGGCGCTCGATGCGAGTACGAGCGTCTTCTTACTGTCATTCATGAAGAACTTGGCGCTGATCACGACGAGCTCGTGGATCTGATGACGCGGTGGAGTCGCTGTCGAGGTGGATCCGGCGAGTCGGCGATCTTGGCCTTCGGGGCGGAGAGTGCACAGTGGTTGCACCCCCACCGGTCTTGTCGCCACCGGCTCGTGCCTGGCTGACTTGCTGCGGCTGCGATGTGCTTGGCTGCCGTTGAGTGTCGTCGTTGGCGAAGCCGATGAGATTCCGAATGGTGGCCCTCCAGTCATCGATCTTGTCTGCCGTTGGAGGGTAGTCCAGGAGTAGTTGAGCTCACGCCAAAGCTTCTGCTGGAGTGGCGGGTGGCGGTGGCAAACGGTGCGAGGAGCGAGATATGCTCGGACTTCTAACTATGTTAGAAGGAGCAGTACCCCGTCCAGGCAACCGTGCCTCGCTTGTGCCAGCATGCTGGCATGCATGCTGGTCTTGAGCACTCCGAGATCCACCAGCTCGATCTTGGTCCAGCAAACGCATGGTACCGTGAGTACCATGACGCTGCCGGTCCCGCGCCTCCTGAGATGGGCGCGGTGCATGCACGGATGCCGAGGTCTTGGAGTGCGCTCGGTCATTGTGGGAGCCCGCCACACTGCCGATGGGCAGCACAGCCTTGTCCTTGGACCTGGCAGCACCGCGAGCTCCCTCGTCGACGCCCGTTCTTCCGCCAACGTCCGCCTCATCAGCCGTTTGCTCCGGCGGTGGTGGGGCGGACGGAGCAGCCGCCTCCGAAGCCTTCTTCTTCGGCGGCATGTCGATGAAGATGATGAAGATCTAGCTCGCGTGGATGCCGGATCTGGTTCACACAACCTCGACGCCCCCTACCTGGCGCGCCAAAGATGTCGGGGGACTGATCCACGAACACCTATGGGACCGGCGGGCCGAGTCCCTTTCGATTCGGTGAGGGCGGAGGTCGCACGAACAGCGGATCGAGGCGAAGCACACGAGCAGTTTACCCAGGTTCGGGCCACACGGATGCGTAAAACCCTACTCCTGCTTTGTGGTTTGTGTTGAGTTCTTGCTCAGGAGCGCGGAGTGCTACAGTACACACCAGCAGCTAACTAGACCGAGCGTGAATGGTCTTCGAACCCGCTAACCCCCTCTACGTTGCGCATGGGCCTCCTTTTATATGCTCAAGGGGTCACCGACAGGTGGCAACGTAGACAAGGGTAAAAATGTAAAGGTGCTGTGGTAGGTACAGCTATCTGCTACAGTGTATCATACCTAACCCTGACGGCAGGGGACAAAGGCATTAAATACCCGTCTACGTCGCCTAAACAGTGCAAAAGGGACCGTCAGGGACGCCACCGTTCGCCACGATGGCAATCTTGTCAGCGCCGCTTGCCACCGCGCACCCCTGGCTGCACAGCCTCCCGCCACGTACACCTGGAAGGGTCCCAGAGCGACACGTTGGTGGATGTGCTGGAGGGCGGGCACAGAGTGGTGGTTTTCCGCGGCAAGCGCCTTGCCGTGATCGTTGTCTTGTCACGTCCGGGAGCTTGTTGCTTACCGGGCCTTGCCGCGACGCACGGCGCATCGCGACAAGTTCCTTGAAGTGCCTTGGTTGGCCTTCCCGGCAAGCTCCTCTCGCCGGGGTCTTGAGGTGCCTTGGTTGGCCTTCCCGGCAAGCTCCTCTTGCCGGGGTCTTGTCTCCTTGGCTTGGATACTTTGTTCTTGAATGGCTCCAAAGGAACCACGGAGGACCTTGGCGGTCACCCGGCAAGCCTTGCCGCGGGACGCTGCGACTGCCCGTGCACAAGTTCGGGATACTAGGGTACCCCTACTTTAGTACACCGACACATAGCCTCTCGGAACTATTTCCAAACATAGTTGACGAAGATTTTCTGCTAACTCCTTGGGTATTTCTCCCGTCATTAATGTATTGGCATGGCTCTTACGGCTTAAAGCGTCAGCTACTACATTAGCCTTTTCGGGGTGATAATGCAATTTCATATCATAATCCTTGATAAGCTCCAACCATCTCCTTTGTCTGAGATTTAACTCCTTCTGTGTGAAAATGTACTTCAAACTCTTATGATCCGTGTACACCTCACAATGATTTCCAATGAGAAAATGTCTCCATGTCTTCAATGCATGCACTACGGTTGCTAACTCCAAAACATGCATGGCATAATTCAACTCATGAGGTTTCAGTTGTCTTGAGGCATATGAAACAACTCTCCCTTCCTGCATAAGCACTGCTCCAAGTCCTCGACATGAAGCGTCGCAATACACCTCATAATCCTAGGTCTGGTCTGGCAAATTCAACACTGGTGAGGTAACCAAACGTTTCTTCAACTCCTGGAAACTAGCCTCACATTCCTCTGTCCATATGAACTTGGTATCTTTCTTCAACAACAACTCAGTCATAGGCTTCGCAATCTTTGAGAAATTCTCAATAAATCTCTGGTAGTATCCTGCGAGTCCAAGAAAACTTCGGATCTCTACAACTGTTGTTGGGGCTTCCCACTTGGTCACAGTTTCAACTTTAGCGGGATCTACTGCTATACCTTCTCCTGATATAACGTGTCCGAGGAATCCTACTTCCTTCAACCAAAACTCACATTTGCTGAACTTGGCATATAATTGATGTTCTCTGAGCTTTCCAAGTACCAAACGCAAATGCTCCTTATGCTCCTCTTCATTCTTCGAATAAACCAGGATATCATCATTGAACACTACGACGAACTTATCCAAAAACTCCATAAACACTTTGTTCATCATGTTCATAAAATAGGCAGGTGCGTTAGTCAGACCAAATGACATAACGGTATACTCATACAGACCATACTTGGTGGTAAAAGTTGTCTTCGGAATATCCTGTTCTCGAATCTTCAACTGGTGGTATCCTGACCGCAGATCGATCTTGGAAAATACCTTACCTCCTTGCAATCGATCAAACAGATCGTTGATCATCGGTAATGGGTACTTGTTCTTGATCGTTACTTCATTCAATCCTCGATAATCAACAAGCATCCTTAACGATCCATACTTCTTCTCCACTAGTAGTACTGGCGATCCCCAAGGTGAAGAACTTGGGCGAATATATCCCTTATCCAGTAACTCCTTAATCTGCTTCTTAATTTCCGCCAAATCCTTTGCTGGCATCCTATATGGTCTCTTTGATATTGGCCCTGTGCCTGGCAATAGCTCAATCAAAAACTCAATATCTCTATCCGGTGGCATGCCTGGCAACTCCTCTGGAAATGCATCAGGGAAATCTCTTACCACTGGTACTTCCTCCTGCACAACTCCTGTTAGGCAATTTACTTGAGTCCTCTTTGGCACATGCCGGGATACATATTTGATCCTTCTCCCTTCTGGGGTGGTAAGCAAAATTGACTTACTAGCACATTCATTATTCCCTTCATACTTTGATAAACAATCCATGCCTAATATCACATCCAATCCTTGAGATTTCAATACTATTAGGTCTGAGGGAAAAACATAGTTACCAATCCTTAATGGTAACCGATCACACAATAGACTAGCCACATACTCTGCTCCGAGCGAGGTTACTAACATGGGTGACCTAAGGGCTTGGGTTAATAGGTTATACTTATCCACAAATCCCCTTGAGATGTATGAATGCGATGCGCCAGTATCAAAAAGAACGAGTGCAGTAAATGACTTGACCAAAAACTTACCTATTACTGCATCGGGCTGAGCTTCAACCTCCTCCACGCTAACATGGTTCACCTGTCCCCTGTTAAAAGGGTTTGGCTTCTTCCCTGAACTTCCATTGCCATTTTGGCCTTCAGGACATTCATTGGCATAATGTCCGGTCTTCGAACACTTAAAGCAAGTGACTTGGCTCAGGTCCTTCTTGGCTGGGGTTGAGGGGTTGGTGCAGTTCTGGCCGTTGCTTCCTCCGTTGCCATTACCATTCTTGGTGCCATTGTGATTGTGCGAGCTACCTCCTCCATGAGTATGCTGAAAATGTCCTCCCGGTCTAGGGGTAAAACGTGGCTTCTGCTGAGCTCCTGAATTGTACTTTCCTTGTCCATACTTCCTCTTGCGATTCTCAATTTGCTGCTGCTTCCCTTCAATCATAAGAGCATGATCTACCAACTCCTGGTAGTTGTTGAAGGTGGCTACCATCAACTGCATGCTCAACTCATCATTCAGTCCTTCCAGAAACTTCTCCTGCTTCCCTGCATCCGTAGCGACGTCATCTGGGGCATAACGTGCTAGGTTACTAAATTCCTCCACATACTGGCCAACTGTCTGTCCTCCTTGGCGCAAGTTGCGAAACTCACGCTTCTTCATGGCCATAGCTCCTGCGGAAACATGGGCAGTACGAAAAGCCTGCTGAAACTGGTCCCATGTGAGAGTGTCGACGGGGAAAGTGGCTGTGAAATTCTCCCACCATGATGCTGCGGGTCCTTCTAACTGATGTGCGGCAAACTTCACCTTCTCCGCATCTGTGCATCCTGCTGTGGTCAACTCCCTAGCTGTCTTGCGGAGCCAATCATCTGCTACTATCGGCTCGATGCTACTGGAAAACACCGACGGATTCAGCCTAAGAAAACGAGCTAAGTGGTCAACAGGTGGTGGTGGTGGTGGGTTGTTGTTGTTGTTCCCCTGATTCTGATTCTGGACTAGCAATTGCATCAATGTGTTCTGCTGCTGGATCAACTAGGTGAGCTCCGGTGGAAAGGCAAATCCGGGGTCACGTCTCGGAGGCATCTGAGGGTTTAGAAAAGATGAGATATAAGAATGGAGGGGGTCTAAAGAGAAAACACTACCCATATGCACATGAGGCAAAACAAACAATTCACTTCAATCAATCAAACAAGGGCATACAATCGATCTATCTATCGCAAAAGTGCTCGGACTACTATATTTACATGGTGGACTACTACTACTGATGAGGTGGTCTACTAGAAATATTCTACGGTCGTTGACTCCATGAGATCTGCTCCAGCTTCA
Source organism: Triticum dicoccoides (assembly GCF_002162155.2). Lineage (NCBI taxonomy): Eukaryota > Viridiplantae > Streptophyta > Magnoliopsida > Poales > Poaceae > Triticum > Triticum dicoccoides. The sequence continues at coordinate 287,530,626 of NC_041392.1, read as the reverse complement.
TCAACATAGTCATCATCGCTACTATCTGCTTCCGAGTCGGTGCCGTCGATGATGATGTAGTCTTCCGGGCTAATCTCCTGAGGTTCTTCGTCTTCATCTACTGGCGTAGGGTCTCCCATAAATATTCCAATCTTCTTGATCAGGTCGTCATTCTTCTCCACCAATACTTCAATTTCCTCTTCATAATCTTCACGTGTAGCCTTGAGTTCTTCCTCCAGTTCCTTGATTATAGTCTTAGCCTTCTTCAGATCTATCATGTCGGCGCACATCTGGTTCTCCTGTCGTTGAATGTGCTGATTTAACTCCTGGATAAAAGCTGCGATTGATCTATCCTTCCTGGTGCTGATCATCTCCCAGTGTTCATCTTGGCACCCACAAATCTGGTAGATAGTATCCTTGAGATCCTTGCGGTAGACTTCTCCAATGCGTCCCATGGCGATGTGAGCTGCCATGCTCTTTCCTAGACTCCAAGTTGGTGCATCAAAAGAAAATTCTATGGGCTCAGTGACTGGCATGAACGTCCTTCCTGGAACTTGAACTTGAATCATCCAACGCTCTTCTTGAGGTAAAGTGGCGTTGTAGGTTCCCGTGAAGCTTGGTACTCCTATATTCAGGTATCTAGTGACTTCCTTCAAGTGTCATCCAAAGGGTGTATCTTCATCCGGTTGCGTGAACTTGTTCCCTGCATCCGCCATCCTAAAGAGTAGAAAAGATGAGAGGTCAGAAGAGAAGAGGGTGAATAGTGATCTAGGTCTTGTGCTTAGTAGTCGTGTCCTACAGTCAACGTGTGCTATGATACCATCTCTGTAGCAACCAGACCTCAAACAGTCTGATCTCTGTGCTCCGGTGTCACCCTGGATCAGTAATGCTGACACCACACAGTACTCGGAGGATTTATAGCATAGTAGCAATCACACACTTATTACATTGAGTGTCTCCATAGAGAACTTATTACAATAAATATGGCTTAAGGCCATCTAATAACGATAACAGCAGAAGGCTTGGAAGATAAGTGAGTCCATCAACTCCAACGGCATCACTGAGTATAGAACCACGACCTAAAAACTCCTTAATCATCATCTGAAAAGTCTGCAACATTAACGTTGCAGCCCGAAAACAGGTCAGCACATGGAATATGCTGGCAAGGTAACACATAGAGAGTAATGCAATGAAACAGCTATACTATATGCATATTTGGCTGGTGGAAAGCTCTATGGTTACTGTTTTTGCGTAAAGCCAATTTTTCCCTACTTCAAAGGAATAAAATTTAATTACTATCATGGTGGTTGTTAAACATTGAGAATGGTTGACAGCATTCTCAATCCCAATTAAGCATCATCATTAAACATAACGCAACAAAATAAATTTAGAGTAACATGTTGAGATTCACATGAAAATCCAAGTACTAGATACTCAAGATGTCCATAACCGGGGACATGGCTAACCATGATTAGTTTATTACACTCTGCAGAGGTTTGTGCACTTTTCCCCACAAGACCCTATCGCCTCCGTTTGGTTTCTCGCACTACATGGTGTTTGAGAAGACGGATGACCGAGACATAGTCTTCAGAAGCGCTAGCACCTTACGATGGGTAGACCGTACCACCTACATCCCCTACATCTGCTAGTCTACCACTATAAGAGTTCGCACGACTTAGTCAACTATGCTAGAGCCCAAAATAGCTTGTGGCTGCACACGGAAGTTTCTAGTATGAATAGTCTCATGATCCCTTTGAGCCTGGGTGGCGGTCCAAAAGAAAACAGGCAAGTCCTGGAATACCCAGGTGCCTCAATCCACCCAGATGTGTGTTTAAGTTGCCACCTTAGATAAACCATTAATTAACAATCTCACATCTATCATGGATTTCACTCACCCAATCCACGTCTACTAGCATAGCATGGCATAATAAGCAAACGTAGAAGTAACTCCCAAAGGTTTGATAATAACAGGTAGTAGGTAGTACCTCATCTACTTCCCATCCCACAATTCAATTAGATCATAATCATGCAATGTGTGAGGATTGATCTAATGCAATAAAACTGGGTAGTAGAAAAGGTATGATCAAAGTGTTACTTGCCTTGCTGATGATCCGCGAAACCTAACGATTCAAAGTAACAGGCGGCGCACTCCGGGTATTCTATCGCAGACAAACAAACAAGCATACAATAAGTACTCATCTAATGCACAGGTAAAACTCAAATAAGAGATCTAACCAGAAGGTTCAACTTAAGAACTCCGGTTGGCAAAAAGAATCAAATCGAACGAAGCAACGAAAGACAAACGGCGAAAGAAAACAACTTCGTTCTACTAATCTGGATCTAGGGCAGATTTTACAGTAGCAAAACCTTGTTTAAGTTGGTTAAATGGGTAGAGGGTTTCGAGACGAATCCCTAGGCGCTTGAATCGCCTGATTCCGATAAATGAGCGAAAAGTGAAACTAAAACGAAAATCGGAACATGAATCGCGATCAGAAAAATCACGGATTTAATCCGAGAAAAAGAAAAACGATGAACGCCAATTTTTTTCTCTTTTTTTAGGCACGGAAAACGAGGCGCGACGAACCACGGGCGACGGGATCGTCATCGTCGGCGGCGGCGGCTCTGGCGGCGCGCACGGATCGAGGCGGGGCTGATGGGCTGGGGCGGCTCAGGGCGGCGCTATTTAAAGGCTGCCCCCGGGCGGTGTCCCGCTCTGGTACGGCCCGAAGTCGGTTCGTTTTTTTTAATTATTCCGCTCGGTAGAAAAACAAAAAGAAATACTAAACAGACTCCAAAAATTCTGAAATAAATTTTCACGGGCTTCTAAAATCAAGCCGCACAAGGTGCACTAGGAAGGCTCGCTAGCGCCAGCACGACCAGTGGTGCCGGACATCCGGCCGCGCCCTTGCCTCCCCCGGGTGGCGTAGGTGCGGGCGTTGTTCCTCACGATCCCAATCGAGCGCCACCCTACAACTACCAGGGAGGCGCATTGGGCTTGGCGGCATGGGGCACAGGGCGCCTCGGCGGAGGTTCCGGAGAGGCAGCTCAGGAAGCCTATGTACCCCGCATGGTGGATCAGGAGTACATGCCAGAGGATGACCCCTGCACGTTCCTCGAGCCAGGCTGGGAAGAAGAGATGCTGGAAGCCGAGGCCTTCCATGAGCCACCCAGGAGCCTCGCTGACCCCGCCAACAACAACCACCACAGGGTACCACTGATATCTTAGGAGCAGGCTTACGCTAACCTTGGGTCGCAGGTGGACCAGGCTGCAATGGCAGACGGCAACCCTAGTGCGGAAGCCCCACTCCAATCAGGGGCGGCCCACTGGGGGCTGCATGGAAGGGGTCCGGAGCAAGGCGCTCCCTTATGTTGCACGGGGCAAGGCGTCGCCCGGAGGTAGGTCCTCTAATGGGGAGGCGCCGGCGAGCCCTCCCCCGGTAGAGGGCCCATGGTCGCCGAGGGCGCCGCTAGCGTCCCCTTTGCCCCTTGGCACCGTCTTGGTTTCCGAATGCCCCAACGGTGGTCGAGGGTGCCGCAAGGCGGGGCCCTCGTCTGGCGATATGAAGCAAGGCTCGCGCTTGTGAAGGTCTCCGCCCGTGACACTCTCACGTAATAATGAGTGGGGATGTACATGCCCCGAAGTCTCCGGAGAGCCGCCCTCGGGCCTCGGGGGCTCCCGCCCACGTCCTAGTGGAAGCACCATGCTCAGCGCTAGAGGTCGACACTGTCCCCCAATGACTATGCTCACGGCCAGTGAAAGCACTAGGCTCCGCGCTGGTGAGAAGACAAGAAGACTAGCTAGGTGCCGGACGCGGCCATTTGCTTTCAACCCCTTTTCTGTAGCTCGATTTGCCGCCTTTTGGATTTGAACTCGCACTCGTATTTTCATTGGCAAAGCATGGGGGCATATTTTCTCGTTCATGTTGATTTCTTGAGTTTTTTTGGCTCCATGCCTTGTTTTGAGGCCAGCGCCTACTGCCCCTCCCTTATGAGCACCTCACGAGCGGGGGCTGGGCATGGTATGTGCGCGCATCTCACCGCGATCTAACGCTCGTATCTCGCAAGGCCCTCTCGGGCAGACCAGCGGCTCCTCAGAAGCCCGAAACCTCGCAAGCCCACGGAGGACTCCCCTCAGGAGAACTACACATCGACAACTACAAGGCCAGTCTGAGGCCCGCCTAGACTGAGGTAAGTTACAGCAGCAAGCTTACAGAGGAACTTGATAACTCACAAAGCACGCCTTATGTCTGGCTTAGGGAATAAAACAAGTCTGATTACATGAGGGGCTCCCCCTCCCCAAAATGCACTTCCATATGCATGGGCCATGCCCAAGCTTTTGAGTGCGGGTTCAAAACAAGGAGCGTGGGCTCAATCGGACATGTCGCTTGCAACATCTTCCGAATCGCTCCCGGACATGCTACTGGCGTCGTCGCCAGCATCGTTTTCACCATCATCGACCACGCCGCCTTCATCCGCCACGACAACCACTGCATCGTCGTTAGAAGCGAAAGCTCTAACCAGAGCATCCACGTTATCATCCACCCAAAGCGCCAGGTTGTCCCAGATAGCTCCGGGCACTGGGGCGATGGCGGCGTCGAAGTCGAAGTTGGGGTCGGCATTCTGAAGATGGCTGAAGACGCGGGAGAACGCATCTCCAAGGAGGCCTCGGCTCTTTTCGTCCACAATCTTGTGTGCCCTCTCGGCCCGGTCCTCCAGGCGCGTTACGACATCAGTGAAGAAGCGGAGGTGGCTGGCGTAGTCTTCTGCGTGGGGATGAGGGGCATGTTCATCACAAATGGCGCCCAACGCCTGGTTGGCCCTCGTCCTGAGGTCTCGGAACATGGGGGTGTGCTCATGCTGCAATGTCTGTCAGTGGATCGCCTCCTCCCTGCTCTGCTGCGCGAGGGACTCCGCAGCAGTAACTCGCTGCTGAAGCGGGAGCAGCTCAGCACGGGCGGAGGCCAACTTGACCTGCACGGAGATCAAGGCAGCCGCAGCGACCTTCTCGCGCTGCTCCGCCTCTGCCAACCTTGACCTGAGGGCGGTGGTCCTGCCCTTAGCTTTGGCTTCCACGAGCTTCAGCTTCAGGTCATACCTATTGGCAAGATCAGCGCAAGCCTCCGCCACCCTGCGGTCCACTTCCTCCTGGATTCTGGCCTCACGCGTGCTAGCGGCATCTTCCGCCTGAGCAACCCGACGCTCCCTCGTCTCTAGCCACTCAAGCTCAGGGCTGCGCTCTGTGGCCTCCAGCATTAGCACTTCCTCGCGCTTCAAGATCTCTTCCTCGTCAGACGGCGCCCCGTTCATCGATGCCAAGGCAGCTCTACGTTGGAAGTTCTAGTTATGGACTAGAGGGGGGTGAATAGGTGATTTTTATGAAAGTCTTCAAAACACGGAGGCTTTGAAGACAAACAGAAGAATTGAACCTATTGATATGCAGCAGAAGGTAGACTACACTAGACAAGCCATAGTCAAGTAAGCAATGAACTGAAAGCACGAAGACTATCAGCAGCTTGGTAGTATGGATCATGATGGAAGGTAGTATGAAGCCAAACAGTAAATAGTCTTCACTCAGTGAAGTCAATCAGATCATACAGGCAAGCAATGACTTCACAAAGACAACTGTAAAGTAAAGGGAAGTGAAGGATAGAACCAGTAGCTTGATGAAGACAAGGATTTGGTAGACTAGTTCTAGTTGCTATGACAACTGTACGTCTGGTTAGGGAGGCTCAGATTCAACTCAGAAGACCGCATCTTCACCTTATTCCCCTTGATCTAAGGACACACAGTCCTCGCCCAATCACTCTGATAAGTCTTCAAGGTAGACTTCCAAACCTTCATAGACTTCATTCACCGATGATCCACAATGACACTTGGATGCTCAGAACACGACACCTAACCAGCTGTAGGATTCAGTCCTCAAGTGTAACAAGTCTTCAGGTCACCCAGATAGAAAGACTTCAGTGATGCCTAACACTCTTTGGCTCTCGGTGTTTTGGGCTTTGTCCTCACAAGGATCTCTCTCTCTCTCTCAAATGCTTTGCAGGTGGGTTGCTCTCAAACGACAAAAGCCGTGCACTAACTCTCAGTAGCCACCAATTTATGGTGTAGGGGTGGGCTATTTATAGCCAGGAGGCAACCCGACCTGATTTGTCAGAAATGACCTTGGGTCACTAAGGAACTAACACGTGTCCAACGGTCGGATTTCAAACACACGCGGCAGCTTGACTTGGGCTACAAGTAAAGCTGACTTATCCAGCTCTGGATAAGATTTGCTCTCATTGTCTTTGCTCGAAGACATAAGATTTGGTTGATCATCACATCAGTCACTCTGACTTTTTTCACTTGGACCCCACTTAACAGTACGGTGGTTCCTATGACTCAACAAAGAAGAAAAGGAAACTATGAAACAACTATGTTTTCGTACTCCATAGTCTTCATACGATGTCTTCTCATGTCATAGTCTTCAATGTGAATCTTTTCACAGAACACCATTGTCTTCAATGTCTTCACACATTTTTAGGGGTCATCTCTGGTAGGTAAACCAAATCAACATGGGACTACTACCTGTGTTATCCTGCAATTCACACAAACACATTAGTCCCTCAACCGAGTTTGTCGTCAATACTCCAAAACCAACTAGGGGTGGCACTAGACGCACTTACAATCTCCCCCTTTTTGGTGATTGATGACAAACTGGTTGAAGTTTTCTACGGGGATAAAAGTATGTGAAAGTTGACAATTACGGCATTGTCTTCATAAGTAGCAAAAGGCTCCCCCTGAAGATGTGCATATAAGTAGTTTGCCTTTGAATGCAAATGCACATGGCAGGTTTTACTTTGTGGAGGTCCTCTTCAACTTATGAAGACAATTCATCATGCATATAAATATATAACAAAGATAATGACATGCATAATGAAAAGTGAACGTCTGCGGAATGACTTCATGCGGAATTTATCATCGCATCACAGAGTAGAGAAAAATTAGCATACGACTATCGAGTTTAAGTGTTACAACCCAAAGAACCAAGTGTATCAAAAAACGAGAGTTGTAAACACTTGGCAAAAATAGTGCAACCACCCCTAAGGACCCGCTTGAATATTATCAACTTATATGCTTCTCCCCCTTTTATCAGTAATGACCAAAAAGGTTTGAACACATAGAGCATCTACTCATTCCCATCAGGAGTAGATGTAGGTGCAGGGTCGACGTTGGAGTTCGGTGGTGCAGAAGGGCCTGGTGCAGTGTTAACATGCAGTGAAGCCGTGGTTGGTGAAGTGGCATCGTCTTCTTCATCGACGACTCTCGCAACAACAGTTGTAGCTGAAGATGAGTACTCGGACTCTTCTATTGATGGAGTGTGGCGCCAGCTTGCATTGCATGGAGGTCTATAATCATATTTGAAGCCCTCAGCGAAGCCATCTTCGCGAAGATCTTCTTCAGGGCATAGTAGTGTGAGACTCTTCCAAGACCGCTGACAGGCTTCATGGGCAACGAACGAGTTCTTGGTGGCCAAATTTCTGATGTGATTGATTTCCACCAAGATGCTCTACATCTGACGCTTGAGCCAGTCGTGATGCTTATCCTGCTACTGATGTAAGGCCACAAGAAGCTCTCGGTCATTGAGTGCACGAGAACGCTTCCGAGGCCTTTGAGCAATTGTACTGTCAGTGCCTTCGGTGTTGGCACGATGAGGCACACATATATTGCCAGCTAGAGGATAAGCAGGAGGGGCATGAACTCCTTCTATTGGTTGCGTGAAGCTTTGATGATCAACATTGTGAAGATATAGCGGCTCCTTGGCAGGCTCTGGGTGGATGGCTTCGACGGCCAGATCAACCTCAGGCAGAAAGACAAGATAGTTGCGCGCTGAGGGTTGATAGTCAACAGAAGAGTGGAGCTTGATCAGGCACATCACCCATGGAGCATAAAACTTCAGGCCAAACAGATCAATCCCAGATGCAGCAAGTTGTCTGATGAAGAAATCCTAGGTGTTGAATCTGATGACGTTTATGATGTAAAACACCAAAGTCTTCATGGCTCCTTCAAGTTTGGCTTCAGCATTATACCCCTTGATTGGCCATAGAGTATGCCTCGGAATATGATAGACTCTGCGTGGCAAGTACTCGAGGTCTTTGAAGAAGAATTATTTGGGGTAATCAGCATCTTGGGGCAATGGCTTCATCATGCTGAGCATCTCGCTCATATTGGGTTCAGGCCTCTAGAAAATGCTCTGCAGTTCCTCGCGATGACGTTGACAACCAGGCTCATAGAACTCGCCTGGAGTGGGCAGGGAAGTAAGCTCAATGATGTCTTGAGCTTTGGCTTCATGATGTACATCTCCTGACATCCACTCAAGGAACCTTGTCTTCAGATCCCTCTTGTAGCCAAGAATGTGAAGAGTGGCATAGAACTGCAACAGAAGCTCTTCATTCTAGTGCTCCTTGCTAGTAATGAATGGGAGAAGACCAACCTCCCTGAAACAGTCAAGGGATTCTTCAAGACAAGGTAGCCCAGCAATAGCTTCACAATCAAGGCGCATGTGTGGAAAGATTCGTCCCTGATTGTATGGAATGCAAGAGTAGTAGTTGTGCTGCTGATAGCTCCAAAATCAATCGGATGAGATCTTTGGCTTCGAGTATGGATTCTTGGCACTATCGAAGAAGTTATTGTGTGCCCTTAAGTTGTTCACATTGAACGATCCTGGGGATGTGGCAGCACCAGGAAGCCTTGGCAGCCTGTACTTTGGCTTCTGAACTTGTGGCCTCTGCTCCACATGATAGTCATATTGAGGTCTGGGAGCAGTGGGAGGCACCATAACGGGCCAACGAACTATGACAAGTTCACCACGATTATAGGCCTGTTCAATGGTGTGCGACCTTGGAGGGAGAACTGGGGCTTTAGTATTCACAGTGGCTTCAGGCGCCACATTGTCTTTGGGCACCACATTTATTTCAGGCGCCACATTATCTTCAGGTGCCACATGGTCTTCAGCCATGACAGTATCATTGGCTTCAGCATCATTGTTTGTGGCCACCTCAATAGTTTCAACCTCCGTCTGTTCAATAACAGGAGGGTCAGGCACATAGTCATTCTCCTCGAGAATGACTGGTTCAGTAGGAGGGGGTGTAGCAACTCTTGGTTCTTCTTTTTCTTCATCGACTGATGTAGCCAGAATATCTTCAGCAGCTTTAGCTTCAGACTCAGAGACATTCACAGTTGGGGTGGCTTTAGGAAACACTTGACGTTCTACTGATCTTTGTTGCACTTCCCCTTCTGGAATGCTTGACATGGCGACCTGTAGCCTGGGGCCTTTGCGAAGCCTGCGGAAAGTGGGCGACGCCTGTGGTAACGAAGAGGTATGTACCATGTAGCTATCATCGTCAAGCACCGGAGTGGTGACTTGAGGTGTTGGAGTTTTGGGTGTGTCTTCATGAATGGGGGTGTCTTGTTGAGGGCGATCGGCCCATGAATCATCCTGACTAATTGGCGTCAAGGGACGACCAATGTTGATGAGTTTGTTGTTCGTAAGAACATGCGATGATACCACTTGATGCTCGAGTTGAGGAAGGACTTCATCATCTTCTACATTGTCTTCATGATCAATGTCTTCAGCTGTGGTGGGGTCAACAGCTAGAACTTCTTCATCTTTAGGAGCCTCTGTGAAAGCAGGCTCGTGAATCTCTAGGCGACGCTCTTGGTTAGTGGAGGCAGGATAGGTCACAGAAATGGGTTCAACCATAAGGGTCTCAGAGGCCGCAGCACACTCTTTCTTTCAAGACTTCGTATTCAGCTTCTTCTTGGATGGCACCTCGTCAGAGGTGTTGTTGTGCTTGTGCTTCCTGGCATCGACTTCAGCTGCCCTGGTCTTCTTCAGTTCTGAGGCTGCTGAGGGGAGCTTAGGCTTTGAGCCTGTCATGCTGGCAAGGAAGACAATGCGAGGTTCTTCCTCCCTTAATGCTTCAGTTCGGGCTACAACAGACTTCTTTGTTGGCTTGGCAGCCATTCTTGGGTCGATTCCAGGATGGCCAAGAGCTTTGCGCTTCTCAGCCTCATTGTGAGCTTGAACACATTTCTGCGAAAAGTACTTCATGCGCTCTCTTGAACCTTTTGCTTCTTCATGCTTCTTGTGAAACTGTTCCTTGAGCTCATGCAACATCTTCTTGAAGGTCTGAACATCTTCCACGCTGAGTTTGGCCATATTCTTCTTGAATTGAGCCTTCTCATAGTCAATTTTGTTCTTCAGCTCAACAATCTTCTGAGCCACGGCCAGCTCATTTGCAATAGCTCCGTGGAAGGTGACGCTGATATCCACAAGAAGCTGAAGATCATCAATGCTTATGCTCTAGTCGTCGAACCACTCGGCAATGAAGTTGTTCGGAATATCCACGTCAAATAGGGGGAGATCATTGAAGATCTCCGCCTCTTGCTTGCTCGTGATGAGTTGCTCAAGGGCGTCATCACCAAGATCTTTGTCACTTGAGAGATCAATGGTGTCTTCTTCATTCATGAGAACGGCAGCTGGAGTCAGTTCATGCCCGGAAATCTTCTTGGGCTTCTTGGTTTTCTTTGTCTTCTCGGCCTTCTTGGAGACATGAGATAAGTCTTCGGACTATACACTGGCTTTAGGAGGTGCAGTGGCTAATGGCTTCACACGCGAAGCTTTTGGTGAGGTAGGGGCCTTGAAGCCTTTGATTTCTTCTTCTTTTGCGGCTTTGGTGGAGCTGGTGCTTCTTTAGAGTCCGCGTCATCAGCAAAGTGCTCCACCGTAGCCCTTGTACAACTATATGAGCGAGAAGGTCATTGAGGTTGTAGAAGGGGCCGATGACATTTGGATTAGCATCGCGTGTGCCATCAGCCATTGGAGCAGATGGACCAGGGTTGAAGTTGAGTCCTAGGTCCTTGTTCTTGACAGCGGACTCCTTGGCAAACTGATAGTTGCGCTTGAAGAGATTGTCTTCACGACACCATAACAAGGATGATGGGTCGGCATCCTCTGCCTGTGGCCCTCGGAACATGCAAGGGTAGAAGCCTTGAGCAATGGCTTCAGACTTGGACTTGGGCTGCAGATTTCTGTATAGAATATCTCCCAGGGGCCCTTGATGGCGTTCTTTTTAGCATATTCGGCAGTCACAAATCTGTACATGAACCATTGATCTGCCAAATATCTTCGAATCCATTGGATTCGGGTCTTGCGCTCGCCATAGCTCTCCTCAGGATCTGTCTTGTATAGCTCAAATAGATCTGGTGGCAAATCCTTGGCCGTATCTCCACGGTGCTGCCTGCCGCCCTTTCTAGCTGGTTTCACTATTGCCATTGTATTCAGATTAAAAGGCTTCAAGATAGTGAACGGCTTCCTCTTGCTGGTCAAACAGGAACTGGCTTCAAGTGAGTGAATATGACGCTGTAAGAACTCTGCAAATGAATGCAGACTATGAGAACCAAGGGATTCTCCCACGGACATGTACTTGTGCCAACATTAGAGATGCGAGGGAAGGGGAAGAGGTCATATGCATTCTCAGAAGATTTTGAAGATAAATCAGTTTGAAGACATTGACCTCATAGCGGGAAGACATTCACTTATTTGAAGAGAGTCGGTTCCAGATTTGTATGAATCCATGAATAAGTACAAGTGAGGAATCTAACTAGTTATGAAGCATAAGTGAATATACTTGGCATGATATGAGATGTAGAAAAGGATGGATCCATATTTGGAAGTGAAGAAACCACTTTTGGTTAAAGTGGATGGATCTGACGGATCTAGAAGGCAGTAAAAAGTAAGATTTAATTACCGCTTGACGAACTGCTAGACGAGGTGGAGAGACAGGCCGAGCAGTTCAATCTCCCGCACCCTAACTTGGCGGTGGAAGACACCTACGGTGACGGCGGAGAGGACGAGGTCCGCGGCCGGCGTGAGGACAACATCGAAGAAGTCGCTGTAGCTAAGCGCTTTGTCTCCAGCGTCGAGGCGAGCTAGCAGAGGCACAAGGGTCTGTGCGAGGTGGAGAGGTGGAAGAAGAGATAAGGACCGCGGTGAGTTGTGTATTTATAAGGATAGGGACGGCACAACGCAATTACGCAGGTGCCCCTGGCGTTTCACATCTGAGGTACACGTGGCATGCATGCAACTTATTGAAAGTTGTACCATGTTCCCATCCACGCCTGGATTGTCGGGTGGTCGTTCCGGCTTCTCTGGTATTCAGGCAAAAAGGACATGGCATTAAAAACAGACTTAAATGTTTGTCACTTTGTCTTCTGCTGACAAGGACTTAGAGAAGAGAAATGACATGTTTCAATAGAATGCATATGATTTGGATAGATATAATTTGAGGTAGAAGCACATAAGAGGTTAGGGTCCGATCACATTCACTTACATCAATAAAAAATTCAACCATGAATACATAGCTATAAGTGAATGATGCAGAGGGCAGAACACGAATACATACATACATACACAGACACACACAGATATATATATATATATATATATATATATATATATATATATATATATATATATATATATATTGGACCAACTCAACATTGCAAAGATAAACCTATAGTCAAATCAGTGTTGAAGATAAACCAAATGCGAAGACTATGCAATTTTGACGCCACATGAAACACTTCGAAAAGATTGTGGTGGTGGTGTTACCCACCGTATAGGAAGTATTAGACCCAGACACGGCGCACAATTATCGTGGTGCTCTAAAGTCAAATTCCGCATTAATGTATTCACACTTAGAGTTTATGTCTTCATTGATTGAATATATACGTTTACTTTGTGTGTTGCACATCTAAATCATCAACATGCATAACGTTAGGATGTGTGTCCAATTACAGGACATTCGAGGATTCTAAGATATTTAGCTCACACCGCAACTTGCAGAACCTTTTCTCATCCAAGGGCTTTGTGAAGATATCTACCAATTGCTATTCAGTGTTGACGTGAATGATATCCATATCTTCCTTCATGACATGATCTCTGAGAAAATGCTGACGGATATGAATGTGCTTTGTCTTCGAATGCTGAACTAGGTTATTGACAATCTTTATGGCGCTTTCATTGTTGCAGTAGAGTGGCACATGCTTCAGGTGGATGCCATAGTCCTTGAGAGTTTGCTTCATCCACAGAAGTCGAGCGCAGCAAGATCCAGCAGCAATGTATTCAGATTTAGCAGTGGAGATAGATACACAGTTCTGCTTCTTTAAAGACCAACAAACAAGAGATCGTCCAACAAAATGACATGTGCCTGATGTGGAATTGCGATCAACCTTGGCACCAGCATAATCAGCATCTAAGAATCGAACTAGATAAAACTTTGAGCCCTTTGGATACCATAATCCTACTGTTGGGTGTAAGCTAAATATCAAAGAATTCGCTTCATAGCTAAGTGATGCGACTCCTTTGGTGCCTCTTGGAATCAGGCACACATGCAAACGCTACGCATTATATCTGGCCTAGATGCACATACATAGAGTAAAGAACCAATCATGGAGCAGTATACCTTTTGATCAAACTCTTTACCATTGTCATCGGGCCCAGATGACTTTTGGTTGGCACTGGCGTCGTGTATCCTTTGTAGTCTTGCATTCCAAACTTCTTCAGGCAATCTTTGAGGTATTTTTCTTGTGATATGAAGATGCCATTGCTCTGCTGACGGATTTCAAGACCAAGGAAGAATTTCATCTCAGCCATCATGGACATCTGATATTGCTCTTGCATCATGTGTCCAAACTCATCATTGTATCTCTTGTTAGGCAGCCGAAGATAATGTCATCCACATAGATTTGGCACACAAACAATTCTCCATCATATATCTTCGTGAAGAGTGTAGGATCCAGTGAACCAGGTTTGAAGGAAACCCCACCCGTATGGCGTCTGCACCTCCCACCCACCCACCCCAACTCCGACGATCTACTCCCTCATCCAATAATTTGTGGATCCTCTCTGATGACAAGATCTGGCGGCGTCTCTGGATCACGGCAATTCCCATTTTCCATGGGTTCCTCTGGTGGATCAACCCTAGACTTGGATTTTTCTAAGGGGTTAGCACTGGCAGATGAGATCTATAGATCTTCTCGTCTCACGGTGCACCCGATGAATGGCAAGAGCTCTTTCACCCTGGTGGTCTCATTTAGCCTCCATGATTTTCGTCTCTCTGAAGATTCAGTGGCGGCTGCTTTGGAATCTGCCCTTAGGGGGTCAGCAATTGATCTCATGGTTTCTCACGTCAAAGATAAGGTTTATTCCTTTCAAGTTTCATGCAAGCAAGTTGGTTTCTTTATTGTTGATCTTTGCTCCTGTGCATGCACACATTTCAAATGTTATTTTCATCTATGGGGCAATGGGGGCCCAACTGGGTTAGAGAACTCAAAATTTGGAGGAAAGAGTGTGATGCGGAGTGGATTCTAGTGAGTCCCTCAAAGCGTCGTTCAACCCTAGGGCTACTGGCCATGCATAAACCGCCGGTACGTTCTGCACTTAAGAGTGGAAATGCTCCCAAAAAGAAGCTCTCGTTTTCCACGTTCCAGAGGTATGATGTCTGTCATGGCTATAGATATCTGGCGACTCGGGTGTGCATTGACACGACGAATGATGGGGGCTATAATCTTCCTGCTCATGAAAGGGTTGTCATTCATCCTCCTCCTCCAGCAGATCTACAATGGATGATGGCTAGGCCACATATTTCTTTTGGGACGGTGGACATCTCACCGACGGGATCTGCTCCGGCGTCCGGTGATCATTCTTCCTTGACTCACGCTGCGCTGGCCGTCATTCACGTGGGAGATTCGGAATTACTGGTTTCCCGAGTTGTTGCTCTGGCCCATGTCCCAGAGGCAAAGATCAACAATCGTGGAACCTCATCTTGTTTGGTGGCCTCGTCTGACCCGCTTCTGAGCCCTATTGACCATCCCATCGTGGAACCTCAAATTCCAACCTCTCAGGAGGCCGCTCTCCAGTTTTACAATCTGCTCAATGACATGGTGGCCCAGATCATGACGTGTTCTGTCTACAACGAGCAGGGCCACCTGTCATCGACCTGTGGAAGGCGAATGGTCTGCTCGGCTTGCTCTCGGGTCAATCACTATATAAAAGAGTATTTTGATTACGCGCAAGCCAACTATTTGGTATGGAGGCCAATTAATCGCAAGCATAGCTCAGATTTCTCGGGGTATCCTACCGGCCTGGCAGACTATGCATCTGCAGTTGAGACGACGCCCTGCCCTGTCACCTCACCTCTGCCCAATACCTAGCAGCCTCAATCCTCATCCTCTGCTCCAACAGATCCCCTCTCCCCAACAATGGCGGTTTTGAGATTGATCATGAGCGCTTCGTCCCTGCTGGCCACCACATCATCGACGGTGGTCAGTTTTGTCTTCCGCGCACCTACATCACGCCTTCGGTGCGGGCGCCGCGCCGCCACGAGGACTATATGGTGGCGGAGGTGATGCCTCACCCGGAGGGGCCATTGGGACCAGTCAAAGAAGAAGTTGTTTATTTTCTGGAGAACAAAGGTATTGTCGTCCGCTCTGCTCAGCCTTGGTTCCATGGTGTTGGTCTTTTTCAAGTCAGAGATCCGATAGTCCGTTATGGCCTTTTTCAGCATGCCCCCTTCGATCTCGGAAACGACCGCTTTTGTCCGCTTTATGAAGCATGATGAGGGTGAGGGTTCTTGGGGTGCTCAGGGATTTAGAGATGGATGGCTTATGTTCATTGGCATTCCTTTGGATTATCGCAAAACAGAGTTCATCGCCCAGGCTGTTAGTACTTTTGGCAAGTTTCAATCTTGGGACAGTGAAGATCAGTATTTGGTTCGTACATTGGTCAGGGCCTCCTTCCCGGACACGCTGTTGATCCTGCGTAGTTTGGTTTTTGGTGACTATGCTGAGTGGGGGGGCTAGGGTTTCTTGGACTGCTGCTTGCTATGTTCTTGGGGCAGACTTTGCAGAGCAAATGCCCAATGATAAAGATCCGATGCCATTGGACGGCAACCCGCATCCGCTCCCTGGTCAATTTGTGCCTGACAACATGCTTTTTGTACTGCCTCCATATCCCTAGCTTGGGTGGAATGATGCACCAATGGAGCCTGAGCCTGAGCCCCCAATGCAGGCGCACAATTTTGATGGTTGGGGCCACGAGGTGTGGGAGGATCCGGCACCCCAGCAGCAAGAAGAATAGCAAGATCAGGTGTCTATGGTCATTGATCAACTGGAAGCGTCAGTTTCGGTTGAGCAGGTGCAACATCAGGAGAACATTGTTGCGCCGGTCCAGCCTGTCATAGAGGAACAGCATGCCGATCTCGCTGCCGAGGAGATGCAGCCTGAAGCAAAGCAACAAGTGGACCTTACACTTGTTGAAGTTGATCCCATTGTGCCCCATACAAATCTGGAACATGTTGAACTTGCACTTGAGGATGATGAAGTAGAAGAAATCAACGACCACCTTATTGCAGCTCTGGATCAATAGCTTTCTATTGTGCCCTATCAGCCACCTCTCATTCAGCCGCACCAGGTCTTCATTGGCATCGTGAGAGTGGTTGAGGGCCCAGCTCTCCCACCTGAGATGATATGGAAGAAATCATTCCTCACTCTTCTGCCAGAGTCTGATGTCTTGGAAGTTCCTCATCCTATCTCAAAAAAACCCCTGGGCCCAGTGATTTACTCCAAGCGTTCTTGGAACATTGCATTTGATGTGGACAGCATGATTTCCATGCTTGTCTAGTCTGATCCCCCAGCTATTGAGCATCGGGAGGTGCTCCCAACCACTAGGAGGCCTGTGGCTCAAGCTCTATTTGGTCCCCAGAGTACTGATGACGTTGGTGGCCAAGATTGCACGGTGGTCTTTTCTGCTGAGAAAGCCAAGCCTCTGAAGAATAAAGGGAGGAAGAAGTTGGCTGCGCCGGTGGTGGAAACTTCAGTTAGGCGCTGTACTAGGAGTTCTGCTCTGCGGGACGGATTTAAGCAGGTTTTTGAAGAGCTACCACAGCAGCCTAGGAAGAAGCGTCTCAGAGCTAAGCCCATTTCCTCTCCGATGGCCCAGCATGACAGCCCGAGTGGTCCCTTGGCCCAGGAGCAGCCCATAGTGCCACCTGAGATGCCCATCGAAGTGCTACAGGCTGCAGCTGCTAATCTGGAGATGGATCCGGCTCTGCTGACTAAGGAGAAGCTTATGGTTGCGCCTTCTGAAGATTCTCCCCCGTCGCCCGCAAAATGATGTGTTTTATCCATATTGTCCATGGGTTTTGCAAACCCAGTTTATCTGCGTTCTATATTCGGCTTGTCTTAATGTTGCTTGCCTGTGGACCAGAACTGTTTAGTTTGTGTGGCTTGTTGGAACTGATGTGCAACACTATGTGCTGTACTTTTGCTGCTTCTACTTTGCTTTTAAAACATGAATGTAAACTCTAAGCGAAGTTGGAAAGTTATGTGCTGGAATGTGCGTGGGCTTAATTCAGATTTGCGTCAGCGTGCAGTTAGAGAAAAGATTAATGAGAGCCAATGTGCGGTTATCTGTTTGCAAGAAACTAAGCTATCTGAATGTGATCGACAACTAATTAAGAAGATTTGCCCTGCTCAATTTGATCAGTTCATTGAGGCTCCTTCAAGTGCGGCCTCGGGGGGTTTACTTATTGCTTGGAGATAGGATTGTTTTACTGGTGCCTTAGTTGAAGTTAAACCTTATTCTATTGTGGTTAGCTTTACCTCAGTGCATAATAGTGCTTTCTGGACTCTTGTTAATGTTTATGGCCCTTGCCAAGGGGAAATGAGAGATGAATTTGTCCAGTGGCTATATAATCTGAACATTGGCCCCCAAACCAACTGGATGATCTTGGGGGATTTTAATTTTATTAGGTCACAGGACAATAGAAACTTGCCTGGAGGGGATGTTAATGATATGTTTCTCTTCAATGAAATTATTGGTCATCTGGGCCTTCTGGAGCTACCTATCAAAGGTAGAAAATACACATGGTCTAATATGCAGGACTCACCTTTGTTGGAACAGTTGGGATGGTTCTTTACATCTGCCAATTGGATTGATTCTTACCCTATGACCCAAATCGTGCCTCTTGCAAGAACCACTTCTAATCATGTGCCATGCCTTGTTACCATTTCCACCTCTATTCCAAACGCTCACATTTTCAGGTTTGAGAATTACTGGACTGAGCAGCCTGGCTTCTGGGATTGTGTGCAACAGTCATGGTCTAAGTCCTCCTCAAAGCATCATATCACTGCCATAATCTCAGATAAATTGAAGACTCTGAGGAAAGATTTAAAAGCTTGGCAAAAAGGTATCTCACATATCAAAACCCTTATTGAAAAATGTAACTGGGTCATCTGCTGGTTTGACACTCTAGAGGATTCTAGGCCTCTTTACAAATAGGAATTCAACTTTAGGAAGTTACTGAAGCTCCACCATGCTCATCTGGTGCACTTGCAATGTGTTTATTGGAAGCAAAGGTGTACAATCAGATATATCAAGGTGGGGGAGGAAAATTCCAAATTCTTCCAGGCCATGGCTTCTGAGAGGCATAGAAGAAACTCCATTGCATCCCTAACTCTAGGGGATGGATCTGTGACTTATCAGCATGAGGTCATTGCTGAGGCTTTTCATGCCGCTCTCAAGGGTAGAATGGGCCAAGCTAGGGGAATTTCTATGGGTCTGGATTTAGAGAATCTGATACGGAGGGATCCTGGCCTAGATGTGCTTGTTAAACATTTTGGAAAGGAGGAGATTGAGCAGGTGGTGAAGGAAATGCCAGTGGATAAATATCCAGGACTTGATGGATTTAATGGGTTTTTCTTCAAGAAGTGTTGGCACGTTATTTCTAATGAATTTATATCTTGGGCAAATGAATTCCGTGAAGGGAGGGCAAAGCTTGAGAACATTAATGACTCCTACATTGTGTTGGTTCCCAAATCTAATGCCCAGAGGGAGTGGGGGACTTCAGGTCCATTTCCCTAACTAGTTTTGGCCTTAAGTTACTAACAAAGATGGCTGCCAACAGATTCCAACTAGAGATTTTGAGATGTATTCATAAAAATCAGTATGGGTGCATTAAAACAAGAACAATTCAAGATTGTCTTGCCTGGAGTTTTGAGTACATTCATCAATGCAAACAATCAAAGAGGCCCATTATTCTCTTTAAGTTGTACTTTGAGAAGGCCTTTGATTCCATTGAGCACGAGGCCATTTTGGCCATTTTGCTGGCCAAAGGTTTTCCTCATAAATGGATTTCCTGGGTTAAGGAGCTGCTGTCTTCTAGAACCTCATCTGTGTTAGTTAATGAAGTCCCTAGCAGGCATTTTAAATGCAAATGTGGAGTCAGACAAGGAGATCCTCTGTCTCCCCTGTTATTTGTTCTTGCAGCTGATATATTACAGTCCATGCTGAACAACATGTCGCAGAGGGGTCTTATATCTTTGCCCATTCCTTCTCATGACCCTGATTTTCTAGTGGTGCAGTATGCTGATGATACAATTTTTTATACCTTTTTAGAGGGATCGGTTGGTAGTCCTAAAAGAGGCCCTTATGATTTTCTCTCAATCAACTGGGCTGAAAATTAACTTCCACAAATCCTCAATGATCCCAATCAATGTGGATGATTCCCTAGCTTCTGATCTGGCTGGAATACTGGGTTGTAAGATTGGTACCATGCCCCTTACCTATCTTGGATTGCCAATGGGAATAACAAGGCCAAAAATAATTGATCTTATGCCTGTAGTTGATTGCATGGAAAGGAGGCTCACTTACGGCTCCTGGTTCTTGCCACAAGGGGGAGATTGCAATTGCTTAATTCTGTAATCTCCACTATGCCAATTTTCTTCTTATGCAGCTTGCAAATCCCCCCTGGCATTTTGAAACAATTGGAAAGGTTGCAGAGGCAATGTCTATGGAGGAAATATGGTCAGGAGTCTGGACATTCTCTTGTTTGCAGGCCAAAGAATAAAGGTGGACTTGGAATCCTGAATCTCAGTGTGCAGAATGATGCTTTATTGCTCAAACACCTGCAATAGTTTTATAACAAAATGGATATTCCGTGGGTGAACCTTATCTGGAACTCTTACTATTTTGATAGAGTGCCTCATGACACCACCTTGTGTGGATCCTTCTGGTGGAGAGATGTCTCCAAACTTATGGACAAATTCAGAGCGGTTTCTATAATCCAAGTTAACAGTGGAGATACTGCCCTATTTTGGAAAGATGGCTAGAATGGTACTTGTTGGGGATATTACCGCTGGGCGTAAACCGGCTTACTTGGGCCGGGTTAACGTCATAGTGGTATAAGCAGGTGAAGGCCCAAGGCCTATAGTCGGTTTAGAATCTGTATCAGTAAAACCGACCTGATGTATAGCTTGTATTGTAAGTTAGGAATAGAGAGATACCGACCGGGATACAAATATGAACCGGCTGGGACTCTATGGACCGACGGGCGTCACCCGTGTATATAAGGGGACGACCCGACGGCGGTTCAAGGGACAACCACAACTCGGGCCTAGGCGAAGCTTGTTTGCTCCCTAGCCATCGAGACCACATCAATTCTATCACAACTAGACGTAGGCTTTTACCTTCATCGAAGGGGCCGAACTAGTATAAACCCCACGTGTCTTTGTGTCCGCTTTAACCCCTTCAAGTAAACTCGTAGCGATGGCTCCACGACTAAGTCCTTTCGCTAGGACATCTGCCGTGACAAATCCACGACAGTACTCCTAATCTTTTGCTCCGGGATAAATATAAAAGGCTCTTTTCCTACTACTTGGACCAGAACATTTTTGCTCAGCAAGTGCTCAATACTGAGAATCGTTTGGGGCTTTTCCAGCTGCCTTTGTCTGAGCAGGCCTATATGGAGTTTCAAAGCCTTTCCCAAGCTCTAGAGGGGTTTGCTGGAGATAGGCTCCTGCCTGAGTGCTGGTCTTGGAATGATAGCAAACGGACAGAATACACAGCTAAGAAATATTATGACCTGGTACACAAGCCCATTGTGGCAAACCCTTTGTTGACCTGGATGTGGAAGAGTTGTTGTACTATGTCCATCAAAATGTTTGCTTGGCTAGTGATTATGGATAGAGTCAACACCAAGGATATGATTCAGAGAAGGCACTGGAGGATTGAGGATGGACCAAAATGTGTTTTATGCAGGGCTGGTTCATTGGAGGATAGGAATCATCTGTTCTTCGAATGTAACTTCAGTACCAGGATATGGAACTATTTGCAAATATACTGGCCTGCTAACTCTGACATGGTGCAGATCGCAGCTCAGGCCAAACTGGATTTTGCCAAACCCTTCTTTGCTGAAGTGGTCTTTTTATCTTGGTGAATATCTGGCTGGTCAAAAATGACAGGATCTTCAGAAAGATCAAACCAACCTTCAGCAAATGGAAGGTTGGCTTCATGCATGAGATTTCCCTCTTGGCACACAGGATAAAATCAAGGCATAAGGACGAGCTTCTTCATTGGATTGCATTCCTTCCTCCTTGAGGAATGCCAGCTATTTACTTACTTTCTTTCTTTTCTGTTCTTTATAATGAGCCTAGTTTTTTTCTTCTTATTTTTTCTGTCACTGCTTGTGACATTGTAATTTTCGATGTACCTTATTCTTTTTAATAAAATGTTGTGGGGCCAAGCCCTATAGTTTCCATTCACAAAAACCAGATTTGAAGCCTTTGTTCTTTAAGAAGTCTTTGAGTGTGTCATGCCAAGCACGAGGGGCTTGTTTGAGGCCATACAGTGCCTTGTTGAGATTGTATACCATATTAGGATGTTTTGGATCTTCAAAGCCAGGTGGTTGTGCAACATACACTTCTTCTTCAATCTTGCCATTGAGAAAAGCACTCTTCACATCCATTTGGTACAGGAGGATGTTGTGATGGTTGGCATAGGCCAGCAGTATGTGAATGGCTTCAAGCCTAGCCACCGGAGCAAATGTTTCATCGAAGTCAATCCCTTCAACTTGAGTGTATCCTTGAGCAACGAGACGAGCCTTGTTTCTGACAACTTGACCATGCTCATCTTGTTTGTTGCGATAGATCCATTTGGTGCCTATGATACTGTACTTGCGAGGATCAGGACGCTTAACCAATTCCCACACATTGTTCAACTCAAACTGTTGAAGCTCTTCTTACATAGCTTGAATCCATTCAGGTTCCATGAAGGCTTCATCAACTTTCTTGGGTTCAGATATAGAGACAAATGCAAAGTGCCCACAAAAATTTGCTAGTTGTGTTGCTCTTGAATGAGTGAGTGGACCTGGTGCATTGATGGTATCGATTATCTTCTCAATCTGCATTTCATTTGCAACACGAGGATGAACTGGGCGAAGACTTTAGTCTTGCTGATCATTGTCTTCATTATTGGCATTGACTTCAGGCTGAGCATTATCTTCGGGTTGATTAGGTGCAGAAATGATGAGTTCTTCTTCAGCCTGAGCCTCTGAAGGTATGATTTCTCAGTACCCATAAGCTCACATTTGGTAGGTGCTCTCTTTGCGAGCTGTCAGTTTCATGAAACCGCACATCCACAGTTTCAACCACTTTATAGAGAAAGAGGTTGAAAACTCTGTAGGAGTGCGAATCCTTTCCATAACAAAGCATAAAACCCTCATGTGCTTTTGGTGCAAATTTGGAAGTGTGATGTGGATCCTTGATCCAGCACCTAGCACCAAATACTCTGAAGTAACTGACGTTTGGCTTCTTACCAATTAGGAGCTCATAGGACGTCTTCTTTAGAAGCTTGTGAAGATAAACACGGTTGATGACGCGGCATGCAGTATCAATGGCTTCAGGCCAGAACTTCCTTGGAATCTTGTACTCATCAAGCATTGTCCGGGCCATCTCAAGAGTGTTCTGTTCTTGCGCTCCATGATGCCATTCTACTGAGGCGTGTATGGAGCAGAGAGCTCATGAGTGATGCCCAATGTATCAAGATAAGTGTCGAGGCCGGTGTTCTTGAACTCTGTGCTATTGTCACTTCTGATGTGCTTGATCTTGATGCCATAGTTCGTCATCGCATGATTGGCGAATCATCTGAAGACATCCTGCACTTCATTCTTGTAGAGGATTATATGCACCCATGTATATCTTGAGTAATCATCAACAATAACGAAACCATAGAGGCAAGCAGTGGTAGTAAGAGTAGAGTAGTGAGTAGGGACAAATAAGTCCATGTGAAGCAGCTCGAAGGGACGAGATGTCATCATGATTGTCTTCGAGGGATGCTTGGCCCTTGTCATCTTTCCAACTTCGCAGGAACCACACAAATGATCCTTCTTGAACTTGATGCCCTCGATGGCTACGGCATGTTTCTTCTTTGCGAGCATGTACAAGTTCCTCATGCCAGCATGCCCTAGCTTTTGATGCCTTAGCCAGCACTCTGAAGCTTTTGCTAGAAGACATACGGCCAACTGTGGTCCCGCTGAGAAATCTACCATGTACAAATCGTCTTTTTGATATCCTTCAAAGACTAGAGATTTGTCAGATTCCATAAGCACAAGGCAATGATATTTTCCAAATATCACAACCATGTTCAGATCACAAAGCATTGATATAGACATTAAGTTGAAACCAAGGGATTCAACAAGCATCACTTTATCCATGTACTGATCCTTTGAGATTGCAACTCTACCTATACCCAATACCTTGCTTTTACCAGTGTCAGCAAATGTGATGTGACTTTTGTGAGATGGACATAAGGTTGAGTCCATGAGAAGACTTCGATCGCCAGTCATGTGGTTAGTACATCCACTGTCCATAATCCACTCAGAAGCCTTTGGTACCGTATCCTACAGTGCAGTTAGGGGGATAGACTTCACCAAGGGAAATGTGAAGCATAAACATTTGACGAACAAGCATATTATCAAAGTTCAGATCCTGGTTAGGGCAGATAGGATGATTGTCAAGGAATCCAGGAACAAAATACATAGTAAGATCATTTGGGCATTTTATTTTTGGCCCTACAAGATGTCTTAGGTCCCCAGCATAAGCATCAGACGCCTTTGATTTTTGGCTGGAGACCTTTCCCTGCAAAAGAGAGTTAATTCTTCTTAACCACCCACATCTGCAGGGGTGGCTTAGAAGTAATGAGTCTAAGTGCAGCATCTTAGAACTTTGGCTTTGGAGCCCTAGCAAATAGCCTTGCAGGAGGAGAATAATACTCATAAGAATACGCAGAATAGTTCTTGGTCTTATGAACATAGCGGTTTGACGAAACACGCTCATATTCATAAGTCTGAGTATGGTTTCCCTGCAAAACATTGGCATTAGGGTGACTCTAGTGAGTCTTCTGTCCATATGAAGCCTTTGGACCATATGAAGCCTTTGGTCTGGGGTTTGTCTTCCTCCCAGGTGGTGTCATGATGATATTCACCTGAAGATTCTCAAGACAACTCTTGGGCACCCAGATCTTCTTCAAAGGGGGTCCATTCCTGCAGGTAGTACCAATATACCTGGCAAACACTTCACCATTCTGATTCTTAAACAGTTTATAGTTTGCATCAAGGGATTCATCAATGATAATAGGGTTAGCACAAGTGAAGCCAGATAAGGTAGATGGATCCACTAAAGGTCCCTTTGTAGCAACCCATGTGGTTTTGGGGTACTGCTCAGACTTCCAGTAGGAACCATCAACGTTCATTTTCCTCTCGAACCCAAGACCCTCTTTCCTAGGGTTTCGGTTCAGAATCTATTTCTTGAGGACATCGCACAGTGTCGGATGCCCTTTGAGGCTTTTGTACATCCCTGTTTCAAGCAATGTATTCAAGCTGGCATTCTCATCAGCAATAGTAGTGGTATCCTCAAAAGAGGGGTTAGTTTCCACATCAGCAGTTGAAGACATAGCAATAGTAGTAGCAGTAGAACATCCAGCAACAGAAGCAGTATTATCACGCTCAAGACATTTTAAACATGGTGGCTCAAAGTCTTCCTGAGCGGAACTGATCTGTTGAGCACGAAGTGACTTGTTCTCCTTTTGAAGATTCCCATGAGCCGATCTCAAGTTCTCAAGCTCTTGCTTCCTTTGAAGATAATCATAGGATAGCTTTCCATGAGTAGTTGAGAGCGTTTAATGACGACTTTCAAGTTCCTCGTACTGAACACGAAGACTTTTAATGTCTTCAATTAATGAATGAGTTCGAGTCATTTTCGCATCCAACAGGTCATCGCTTTTGTCTAGCAACTTTTGAATATGTTCCATGGCATTTTGTTGTTCTATTGCAATTTTGGCAAGTGTTTTGTAGCTAGGTTTAGGTTCACATTCAGAGTCATCTTCACTTGAAGTTTGAAAGTAAGCATCACGTGAGTTTACCTTGGCACCACGTGCCATGAAGCAGTAGGTGGGAGAAGAGTCATCCTCATCATTAGCATCAGTGTTGGTGACGAAGCCATTGTCTTCAGTGTTGAAGATGGACTTCGCGACATACGCTGAAGCTAGAGCCAGGCTTTCCAAGCCTGAATCAGATTCCTCTTCAGACTCCACCTCGGCCTCCTCAGATGCAGACTCCTCCTATAAATCCATCTCCTTGCCAACAAACGCATGAGCCTTGCTGGATGAGCTCTTCCTGTGTGATGAAGACCTCTACGAAGACTTGGAAGAAGACTTTATGTATTTCTTCTTCTTCTTGTCATCAGAATCATATTCCTTGCTCTTCTTCTTCTTCTTGATCTCATTATCCCAGTGAGGACACTCAGAGATGTAGTGACCAGGTTTCTTGCACTCTTAGCATGTTCTCTTCTTGTAGTCTCGTGAGGAAGTTTCATTGTTTCTTGAGTTGGATCTTGAGGACTTTCTGAAGTCTTTCTTCTTGGTGAACCTCTGGAACTTCTTCACAAGCATAGAAATCTCCTTACCAATGTCTTCAGATGAGGAAACAACTTTTTCCTTTCAAAGCACGAGTTTATCCATAGTTGGGACCATATATATCTCTTTTCTCAGCTTGCTAGAACTCATGTGTGTTGAGCCTCTCAAGTATGTCAGACAGATCGAGAGTCTTGAAGTCAGGGCGTTCTTGAATCATCAAGGCCAAGGTGTCAAATGAGATGTCAAGTGATCTCAGTAGCGTCTTGACGATTTTGTGCTTGGTGATCTCAGTGGCGCCGAGTGCGCGAAGCTCATTTGTGATATCAGTGCTGCGATCAAATGTGAGCTGGACAAAAGCCGTGCACTAACTCTAAGCAGCCACCAATTTATGGTGTAGGGGGTGGGCTATTTATAGCCAGGAGGCAACCCGACCTGATTTGTTCGAAATGACCCTGGGTCACTAAGGAAATGACACGTGTCCAATGGTCAGATTTCAAAGACATGTGGCAGCTTGACTTGGGCTACAAGTAAAGCTAACTTATCCAGCTCTGGATAAGATTTGCTCTCATCGTCTTCGCTCGAAGACAAAGGATTTGGTTGAGCATCACATCAGTCATTCTGACTTTGATCACTTGGACCCCACTTAACAGTACGGTGGTTCCTATGACTCAACAAAGAAGAAAAGGAAACTACGAAACAACTATGTCTTCGCACTCCATAGTCTTCATACGATGTCTTCTCATGTCATAGTCTTCAATGTGAATCTTTTCACAGACCACCATTGTCTTCAATGTCTTCACACATTTTTAGGGGTCATCTCTGGTAGGTAAACCGAATCAATATGGGACTACTACCTGTGTTATCCTGCAATTATCACAAACACATTAGTCCCTCAACCAAGTTTGTCGTCAATACTCCAAAACCAACTAGGGTGGCACTAGATGCACTGACATACGCGCCTGCACTTGCTGCTCTAGGGAGGCATTCAGGGCCTGGAGCTCCTGCCTGCGCTTCTCGGTGACCTCGCGGCGGTGGTCTGCCTCCCTGGACTCCTCCAAGGCTCGGGCGCTGGCCTCGCGCGAGGTTGCGAGGGATGCCTCAGCTTTCACATTGGCGTACTCACGCTGGAGGCGGCCGAGGTTGCTGGCCACCTTCAATTGACGCCATTCATCCACTAGCCGAAGACCCTCAGTTTCAAGGCGGGTGTCGACGTCCACGAGCTCTTCCCCAAGCCGGCTCAACGCACCCATCGCTTCCTGGAAGAGCTCATGATGGACGGCACCCCACCCACGCGCAAGCTCGAATGCATGATCGGTCCGTCCTTCACGACGGGAGTTGTTGAAGGTGCTCGAGGTGGATCGCCTCCTCCCAGCAGGGGGCTAGAGGCCAGCGCCTTTCCAGTCACCCTTTAGGCCCCATCGGGGGCCCGGAGGGGTGGAGACTCGTTACCCAAAGGAGAGGCCAGGGCCGAGGCCACCCAGCCGTGGTCAATAACCAGAGGAGGAGCCCTTGGTACACTTTCCGCTTCCCAGGCAAGGCCACGAAGGACGGATGGAAAGAACACGGGGTCGAGACGCCAAGCCGGCGTGCTTGCCTCTCCATTTGACCTCACTCGAAGTGCGGCAGGCTGGCTTGGGGTGCTAAAGGTCAGCAGAGAACTCGAGGCAGGAGGAGGTAGATCTCGGGAGACTTCGTCGCCTTAGCAGAAGGGACCCTGAGGAACCACAGTCAGGAGGAGAGGTGGCACTCGATAAATTACAAAGATAAGGTACTCACTCATCAATTGCAATGTACTTCCTCTGCTTCAATGGCCAGAAAGCGTCACCACTACATCTTGGAGACCCCCCTCCTCTTGCGGAGCGCCGCGAAGTTCAGTCGGAGCCAGCCAAAGCCATGGGCGCGGTCACCAAGGCCGGGCACGGATGGTGTGACTCCTGAGGAGGTGACCTCGGGTGTGCTGGACCACGCGGAGACCTCAGTACTCGCCTCATGGCGGTTCACCGGGGCCTCGGGGGCTCCGGCCTCAGGAGCATCGGACTGCATTGTCCCCCAGGCCGCTTCCTCAGAATGGCTCTCCAGGGTCCCGGGGGATGGCACCTCAGGAGCCCCGAGTGGTACCGGTTCCTTAATAGCAGCGCCGCCATCGCTCGACAGTGACTGCCCCCTACGCTAGCTCCTGGGGAGGGCATCGCGCTCGCGGCAGGCAGGGGGGCCATGAAGACAGGGCTCTCACGAGGCCCTTTAAGGTCAACTAGGCGTGGTCCCCATTCGTCGAAGAGGGGCATCTGCTTCACGAACTCCACCTTGTTCGAGCAGCAGTACCGAAGACAGCCCTCCTCCGGCAAGTTGGCTAGCATCGGGTCGGCCGTCAATAGCTCAAGCACCATGTGCCGCAGCTCGGGAGGAAGAGTCGGAGCCTGAAGCCGCATGCAGCCCTGGAGCCAGAGAAGGTCCACATTTGCCGAGAGTGGCGCTGAAGCGGAGCGATGCGACACCGGATGAAATCCTTCACCACCATGGGCGCCGCCACTCCAAGGTCCTTCAGCCTGGCAAGTCAGAGCCAGACATGGGCGAGCTGCCGATCGGTGAGCTTCACGTGCCCCCGACCGGAGCTCGGAGCAGCTGGAATCCGGGGGAGCAGCAGCAGGGGGCTGCGCACGCCAACGTCCACAAACACCCACCTCTTCCTGAAGCCTCCGACGACTGGCGAGAGCTCGAAGTCGACCCTCAAGCCGGCCGTCGCCACGACGGCCTGAAGGGATACACACCCTGAACGCTGAAGAGGATCTGTCAGGTGCAGCAAGAAGAAGTGGCGAAGTAGGGCCACGGAAGGGGCAATGCCCACCATGGCTTCGCAGACGAAGGCAAAGACAGCAAGGAGGATGATGGATTGGGGATTGAGATGCAGCGTGTTGATCTGGTAATGCGAGAGCACCGCATTGAAGAAAATGGAGAAGTGGGGAATCAAGCCATCATGTCAACTTCGACGCGGGAAGCAGGCCAGACCACCATTGCCCCCCCCACTCATTGAAATTGGCGTCAAGCGCCGGTCGCACCTTGCTCATTGCCCCTTGGTTGAGCACCACCGACCGTTTGATGGTGGGCTCAAAGACCGGCATCGCGAGGGCCGAGGTACGAGACTCCTTTTTTCCCTTCTTCTTCCGGCTTGGTGCCATGGCGGCGGGGGGAGTTGGTGTCAGATTGGACCGGGGGAAGAGATCTGCTGCCTTCCGAAATATGAGGGAGCGGCGGAGAGTGCTGCCTGTAAAGGAGGCGGAGGTACGAAGACGACAGTAGTTTCCTAGCCAGGCGGAAACTGAGACTACATGGGAAAGTGGAGGCGCCACGTCTTGTCAGTCACCACGCGTCGATCAAGG
This sequence comes from Triticum dicoccoides, assembly GCF_002162155.2. NCBI lineage: Eukaryota > Viridiplantae > Streptophyta > Magnoliopsida > Poales > Poaceae > Triticum > Triticum dicoccoides. The sequence continues at coordinate 287,501,478 of NC_041392.1, read as the reverse complement.
CCATGGGCTATTGGGGCCCGCGATGCTCCACACTTGACCCTTGGCTATGTCTCGAAGCTAAGTAAAAGCACGCCTTGGGCCCGGGGGCTACTACCGGCGTCCTGGGAATGGGGGTACCTAGACTCACCTACTTGCGGCCCAGGGCGTGGCTCCACCTGCAGCCCAGGGCGTGGCTCCACCAGTGGCCTGGTACGACCCATCTTCATCAACAACCACTCAAGACTGTCGGATCTCGGGTTCCGGCAAAACCCTCAAGGTTCGAACACTGGGGTGCGCGCGAAGATCTGCCCCTACCGATCTCCTCCTAGCTTCGCTAAGATCTCAAGGGCTAACTCGATGAACTCGCAACACAAAGGACACAAGATTTATATTGGTTCGGGCCACCGTTGTGGTGTAATACCCTACTCTAGTGTGGTGCGGTGGATTGCCTCTTGGGTTGAGGATGAGCAGTACAAAGGGGAGAACAACCTCCTGAGTAGAGGTGTTCTTGTGCTTGGTGAACTTGTGGTTGTTCGGATCCCCTCGCTAGCTATGGTGGGTGTGAGGATGAACTAAATGAGTTCGAGAGTCGTTCCTCTGGCTCGTCCCCTCCTACTGTGGTGGCTAATCCTATTTATAGAGGCCCTGGTCCTCTCCCCAAATATTGAGCGAGAAGGCAACCAACAATGGCCAATTCGAAAGGGGACAGCTAGTACAGCTTATCCTGACAAAAGCAGTCTTCGCCTGCAAAAGGCTCTGGTGGTGACGCCGCCTTGGGATCCATGGTGACCTCCATCTTGTCGACCTACTGGTCTTGGTCTCGTTGCACTGATATGGAAAACTTTGCTTGACGCCTCGGTACTCCGCGCCTGCGCTTGCTTCCTTAGCACCAAAGAGGAAACAAGGACACTGTGCGCGCTGGCGCCCGCCTGATCTTGATTGTCATGGCTCATGGCATTGAAACCTCACGAGGTTTGCCTTGCCTTGAACTCTCCGCCCCTCGTGAGCCAGCCTGTTGAGGGCGCTCCCGAGGAGGTCTTGTGTCGTCCGCCTTGCGAGGCTTGGCCCCTCGCTAGGGTCTTGGGTGCTTGTTGGTGTAGATGGGCCGTTTGGGCCCGCTCGCAGAGCCACGCCATGAGCCGCAGGCAGGCAAGTCTGGGGACCCCCATTCCCAGAACGCCGATAGTAACCCCCGGGCCCAAGGCGCGCTCGGGCTTGGCTTCAAGGCGAAGCCAAAGGTCAAGTGTGGAGCGCCGCGGGCCCCAATAGCCTGCGGCCTTGGTCGACGCGTGGCGGTTGATTGGGTGTGGGCATCTCCGCTTCCCCATGCTACCTCGGCAACTGCCTGACTTGACAACTCCCATTGCCGACACCAATGGCGCCCATCCGAAGGTTTTCCGCGGCGGAGAAAGGAAAGACTCCCCTCGACGGGCTGGTACCGCTCCCGCCGAAGAAGAGGCTGGCCCACCGCCGCGACGAGGCGACGACGCAGGTGGTGACGAGGCCTTGGTGTGAGCGGCCTCCTCCCGGGTATCTATTACCCCTGTACGCCCAAGCCGGGGGCTCAGGAGGGAGAGGCGATGAGCGTCGGCGCGCGTGCCATGGCCATGGTCGCCGTGCCGCGGTGGCGCGTGTCGCCGCCCCTGGAGTCCACGCCACAGACTCCTCGCGCGAGCTCATCCTGTCGGTGGTGATGCCCCCGAGCACTTGGATCCGCTTCCCTTCCTTCTTCTCAGCCGAGATGCCGCCAAGGGGGCCCCTCAAGCTTTGGCTACAGCACGCCGACTGCGACATGTCGGCGAGTGGAGCAGAGGTTGAGGGCATCTCCTCGGGGAATGTCTTCATGACCCGAGGTTGGGGTGAGGTCGCCCGAGTGCATTGTCCGGAGGGTGCCCTTGCGATCCACCTCATGTACGACGGTGCCTCCACGTTGTTCTTCAAGGTCTTCAACGCCGAAGGCCACCGTCTGGAGTGTTGCCCCAGGTGGGGTCATCAGGCTGGCGCCACAGCTGGGGCAGGGTCTGTTGTCCACGTCGCCAGTGGCTCCTCTGGTAGCAGTGGCGACACTTGGGAGTCCAGCGACTCTCCCGAGCTCTACGAGACCCTGGAGACGAGCGACGAGAGCTACGTGCCCCCAAGCTCCCGCCGAGCCCGGAGCAGGGCTACAGCATCAGGCCGCCGCCGCCGCTGATCTGGATGAGGTTGGCGCCAGCCTCTGGTGGCCCACTGTTGATGATGGCGTCATCCACAGGGGCACGTGTAGTTAGGATTCCCTAAGTTCCTTCCTTTTGTTCCCTGCGAGGAATCAAGAAATGCCCCATGGGGTGTGTAAAGGTTTTGTAATGCCTTCTGTCAATATTGTCCTTATTATGAACTTGCGTGAGCGCGAGTCCTACTTCAGCTAGGTCTCCCTTTCCGACCTCGCGACGACTTGGCGGTCTACGCTGATAGGTCCTGGTCCCAGGCAGGCTGTAGCCGTCACTGGTATGCCATGTCGCGTGTCATGGTCAAGGCCAGGAGGTGAGCGGCCCGAGGTCCAATAAGAGTTCCTGAGGCGCGATGCTCAGGAGGTCCCCTTTAGTGCTCAAGCAGCCATCAAGAGGTAAGAAAGGGGGGTGACGTTGCTCCAGCAGGGCTGCGGTTAGTATGGTTCTTAGTCCTTAGCGGTTTAGCCAACTGGGGCTCGGGACTTATCTTGACGGTCCGAAGTTTATTCCTCAGGATGCACCAGATTCGTGCATAGGCGCCCGAGGCATAGCTAAGCCAGGCCCATGTGAGCCTCCCCCCTTCTCCACGCTCTCCTTCATGCTCTGCGTCCTCAGGTCCCGGCCCTCGAGCGAGCTCAGCCGCCGCTGGTATGCCAGTTCGCGTGCCATGGTCAAGGCCAGGGGGTGAGGGCTGGAGAGCCAGTAAGAGCTCCTAATTCGCGATGCTTAGGAGCCCCCCTTTTAACGCACAAGCGGATTGCATGGGAGAAGAGGGAGTTCGCGATCCCGCCTGCCATCGCCTTCAGGAGATTCCTGCAAACCAGCACAAGGAGAGACATAGTTTGCCATTACGGTTGCCGGTCCTCCACTGGTCGTTCTGCGAGGAGATGAAGGCACTGAGGGCCTAGTGAGGTGACGTGCGCGGGGCATGCCGCGAGCCTGAGCTTGTCGGATTTCGGGTTCCGGCAGACCCTTGAGGCTCGAATACTGGGGTGCGCGTGGAGATTTCGCCTCCTACCTACCTGCACCCCTCCGCCATGCTTGGATCTAAACTAAGGAAAGAACAACACAAGAGACACAGGGTTATACTAGTTCGGGCCACCATTGTGGTGTAATACCCTACTCCAGTGTGTGGTGTGTGGATTGCCTCTTGGGCTGATGATGATGAACTATACAAGGAAGAACAGCCTCGCGAGGGTCTGTTCTTGGCTGGAGCGATGAACTTCTCGGAGGGGTTCAGTCACCTTTCTCTCTCTCTCTCTGCTCTCCTCAGACCGACCCTTCTAATGAGCCTCTTCCTTCCTACCTCTTTTTTGTCCTCCCCCCAGCTATGTGGGTGGCTAGTCCTATTTATAGAGGCCCTGGTCCTCTCCCCAAATATTGAGCGGGAAGGGAGCCAACAATGGCGGGCTAATTTGAAGGGGGACAGCAAGTATCAGCTATCCTGACAAAAGTAGTCTTCGCCTGCGCAAAGCTCTGGTGATGACGCCATCTTGGGCTCCACGGTGACCTCCATCTCATAGTCCTGCTGGTCTTGGTCTCGTTGCACCGAAATGGCAACCTTTGCCTGATGCCTCGGTACTCCGCGGCTGTGCTTGCCCCCCTTGCACCAAAGAGGAAAGGAGGACGCTGCGCGGGCTGGCACCCGCCTGGCGCCCTGAGTTTTGATGGCTTGCATCATGGGCTCCTCGTGAGGTACCCCGCCTTGATCTCTCCGCCTCCTCGTGAGCTAGCCTGACGAGGCCGTGCCTAAGGAAGCTCCGCGTCGTCCGCCCCGCAAGGCTTGGCCCCTCGCGAGGGTCTTGGGTTTGTGTTGGTGAAGATGGGTCGCGCTGGGCCCCCCTTTGAGCCACGTTGCAGGCCGCAGGCAGGCAAGTCTGGGGACACCCGTTCCCAAAACGCCGATAGTAGCCCCTGGGCCCAAGGCGCGCCCGGACTTGGCCGTGCAGGGAGGCGGAAGGGCAAGAGCGAAGCGCCGCGGGCCCTAACAGCCTACGGCCTTGGGCACCGCGTGGCGGTTGATTGGACGTGGGCGGCACTGTTCCCTCACGCCCTCCTTATCTTGATCCATGCTAGGCGGACCCGTAGTCGTACACAGCCGTTCCCCTTTTATCGCTCGAGCGCCCTCTGTCCTTCCTCCGCTCGAACTCCGGTTTCTGTTTTCAACTCAATCTCGAGCCTCCCTCCTTCCCATCGCCATGGCTCCGACGAAGAAGGGGAGAGGGAAGAAACCCGTGTCTCCGCCTTGCCCGCCACCGCCGGCGGCCCCCGCCGAGGGCTTGGGCAAGGTCAGCATGGCTCGGGCCACCATCTTCAATGAATGCGGGAGGACGACGGCCTGGCCCGCATCCCACTTCTCCGTCGACAGGACAGCCACCGAGGTCCTGTATCTTGCCGACACCCTGTGGGTGGGTCTGGTTCCCCCTTTTCTGATTTCTTCAACGCCGTGCTTTCCCACTATCAGATCCACATGATGCATCTGGGTCCTGAATCCATCACCCTCCTTTCGGTCTTCGCCTTTGTTTGCGAAGCTATGGTGGGAATCCCTCCTTCGGTTGCCCTGTTGCGCCACTTCTTCTCGTTGCATCTTGTCGACCCTACCCAATGCTGGGCTTGTGTGAGCTTCGTTGCCGCGCCTGAGACGGCGGCCTCTGGGATTGACTTGAAGCTCCCCCTGCCCGCGGTCGGGTTCCGCGAGCGGTGGCTGTATGTGAACGCAGGGGTGCCCAGCCCCCTGCTATTGGAGCCAACCTCGCCTGCCGTCCCCAATTCGGGCTGGGGCCAGGAGACGCTTGAGAGCCCCCGGCTCGTCTTCGTTTGGCGCCGCTTCGCGCTCCTGAGGTCGCTTGGCGTGATAGCGCCCAAGGTGGTGAAGGAGTTCCTGCTATGCCGCATTGCTCCTCTTCAACGCCACTCTCGCCGAATGTGGGCCTTCTGTGGGCGCGAGGATCGTATGAGGCTCCAGGAAGAGGACCTGACTCCTGAGGTGCTGAGGACGGCGCTCTTGACCCTGGCTGGGGACCCCAACCCCGGCAGCGTCCGGCAGGGAGGGGCCTTGCTGTACCTCTGCCAGAGCAGGGGCGACTTTGTGAAGCAGATGCCTGTCTTTGATGAGTGGGGACCGCGCCCCACCGGCCTTCAGGGGCCTTGCGAGAACCCAGTGGTGGTGACTGCCCTACCAGTCGGCCAAGGTGACTCATCCTCGAGTGGCGGAGCAGGGAGGCACGAGGCGCCAGAGGCCGAGGGGGCTCCTAGCGCGGAGACAGCGCCGAGTGAGGCTCATGAGGAAGCAGCTCTCGGGGCCCGTGCCATTGAGGCTGAGGGTGGCGATCAGCTGCTCTTAATGCCTGCGACTGGGGCCCCTGAGGCTCCAGCTGCGCCTCTTGGGGAGGCGATTGGCAGCGCACATCGGGCAGGCGCCTCTGCCGCAGATCGCCTTGCCGCTCCGTCTTCGTCGAAGGTTGATCCATGCGCCCAACTCTTGGGCCGCTTCCGTGTGAACTTCGAGGCTCTCCGGAAGAGAAGGGAGGCCCTGGGCGACAATTACCCCTGTCGCCTGCTGAAGCACAGGAAGTACTTCGCCACCGATGAGTAAGCCTTTTCCTTTCCCGGCTCCCGATCCTTCTGTTACTTGTACTGACCCTTGCTCCGCAGGCCCCTTCCAGCCGAGCTTGCGGAGACGGCTGAGGAGCCGTCCCCCTTGGCTTCGCCACCTCCATCGTCCTCGAGCGCCCCGAGTAGCGGAGCCCTTGTGGTGAGGGCGATCGAAGAGGCGAACCATCCCGAGGCGCACCGCGGCCCCGCGCACCTCGCGATCCTCCTTCGCGGGCCTTCTCGTGGCATAGCCAGCCTGCCATGGGCCTCTCGCCTGGTCGTGAACTGCGATTGGCTGAGGCGCTTCCTGCGCTCTTCTCCTGAGGACGGGCTGGCCCCAGGCCAGGCTTCTGACGCGGCGTGCCCGGCCGTCGCGAGGGTGCCAGCTCCCAGCCCCCAGCCCGGAGGGGGAGTGCTGACTCGCGGCCCCCGGCGCTTGCTTGGGGCGGATGATGGTGTGGAAGACGTGCTCGAGCGCGCTCAGGAGCGTCGCGCTGTCCGCCAAGGATTCCTTCGAAGGGCGACTGACGTAGTGAGCCTGCTTGGTGAGGAGCTTGCTGATGAAGACGCGCGCCTTGAGGCCGAGGGCCTGCGCCTGGCTGTAGAGAGGCGCGAGTTGGAGGGCGCCATCGCCTTTGCGCACCGCGAGCGTGATCTTGATGAAGCAGAGGCCAAGGCGTCGTTGGTGGCCTTTCGGGAGGCCCGGTCTCGGGCCGGTGAGGAGGCTCGGGAGGCTGACCGGCGGCGAACGGCTGCGGAGGAGCGGGCTCGGGAGCTTCTGGCCTAGTGCCACTCACTGGAGGAGTAGGTGGAGCTGCGCGAGGCAGCCCTCGCGTCGATGAAGGTGGCCTCTGGCGACTCAGCAGAGCTCCAGAGGCGTGAGGAGGCGCTGACACTGGAAGCCGCCGAACGTACCCGTGAGTACGAGTGTCTGGAGACGAGGGAGCGCTTGGTGATGCAGGCGGAGGATGATGTTGCTGCACAGGAAGCCCGCGTCCTGGAGGAGGTCGGACGTCGAGTGGCGATGGCACATTTGAACCTCGAGCACGAGTTCGAAGAGAAGCTGGGGTTAATCCGGGCCGAAGCTGAAGGCAGGACTGCCGGTTTGAGGGCCAAGCTGGAGGAGGCGGTGCGGCGGGCCGATGCTTCCCGGGCCGCCCTTGAGGTGGCGCGAGGTGAGTTAACCACCTCCTAGGCTGAGGTGCTCCTTCTTCGCCAGCGCGTGGAGGAGGCTGAGGCCGTCACGCGTTGGAATGCGGACGAGATACGTCAGCGACGGATCTTGGAGCATGAGCACGGCCCCGTGCTCACCACTCTCCGGGAGAGAGCCAACGCGGCCTTGCGCAACATCTGCAAGGAGGTCGTTGGTGAGCCGCACGCAATCAACTACACGGGCAATCTCCAGTTCTTCACTGATGTGGTGATGCAGCTGGAGGCGCGGTCGACGAGGGCTGACATGTTGGTGGAGGAGAGGAGCCGCGCCCTGCTCAGGCGCGCCTTTTCCCGCGTCTTCAGTCACCTCCAGAACATGGATCCCCATTTTGATTTTGATGCCGCCATCGCCCCAGTCCCCCAGGCTGTCCGAGGCGACCTGGCGCACTGGGTGGCGGACAATGTGGACGCTCTTATCAGGGCCTTTGCCTCAGACAAAGATGATGCGATTATGGCGGTAGACGAGGGCGGCGCGATGGGCGGCCCTGACGCCGCCGGCGGCGACGCGGACAGCGATGGCGAGTTCAGCGGCGCCAGCAACGGCCCAGGTGGTGCTCCTGAGGACGCATTGGGGGATTCATCCGACTGACTGTACATCGTTCCTGCTTCCTTACCCTTTGTTCCGTGCTGGCCCTGAGGCAGCCCGCGGGGGTTGTGGTGTCCTGAGTGTCCCCTGATTGAATCCATAGGATCTGCAGTAAAACACCCTCCTGAGAGGATGCGGCGGCGGCAGTCTGGGCTGCGCGCAAGCTAGGCCTGACCCGGCCCGCGAGGGGCTCGCGAGGGGAGGCGGCTGAGGCGAAGTGGTAACCAAAACGCGAGAAATTGCTCGAACGAGACTAAGCACCCCTCCCCGAACACACGCAAATCTCAAATTCGAATCCAACTTGAATCTAGCGGGGAAAAGTGACAACCAAGGGGAAGAGCAACGAAAGCAAACAAAAGGCCGCGTCCGGCACCTAATCTAGTCTTGGACGTCTTCTCACCAGCACGGAGCTAAGTGCTGCCACTGGGCGTGGGAGGGAGCCCCACGGCCTGAGGCCGGCACCCCTGAGACTCCGGTGCGTGTACAGCCCCACTCATTATTACGTGAGAGTGTCACGGGGCGGCGAGCTTCACAGGCACTGGGCGTTCTTCACAGGTACTGGCCTTGCTTCATATCGCCAGATGAGGGCCCCGCCTTGCGCCACACTCTAGTGCCATCAACGACGACCGGAAACCAGGACGCCGCCGATGGGGTAGAGCGGTCGCCAGCGGTTCCCCCGACGACCACGGGTCCTCCGCCGGGGGCAGGCCCTGGGGCACCTCCCCCGCGGAGGGCCTACCTCCTGAGAACACCTTGCTCCGAAGGCCGTGGTGGTGATGTCGAATCCCTGCCCCTCTCCTGCAGCCCCCTGCGTCCTCCTCCTGAGGGGTAGGAGGCTGTGGGAGCAGGGCAGCTGCCCGCTGCGGCAACCTGCACCTCCTGTGATCCATGGTTAGCGTAAGCCTGCTGAAGAATTAGCGGTACCCGATAATTGCCGCTTCCAGCGTGCCTAGTGGGACCATCCCGAGACTCCTGGAAGGGCTCAGCTCCTGGCGCCTCATCCCCCCGGCTCGGGCTGAGGAGCGAGCCTGGCTCGCCCTCGTGTGAGTGTCCTTGATCCATCATGAGGGGCACGTATTCCTCTGGCGCTGCCACCCCGAAGGCCATGCCGTAGTGCTCTGCGCGCCACGCGATCCTGCCTGATGCGCCTACCGTGGGGTGGCAGCGCGGCTGTCCACTGGGGCCGCGGGTCACGTCGAGCTCTTCTTCTTCGCGGACCAGGAGCGGGGGCTGCGCTGCCGCCAGTCCGGTGCTGACAGCCTCGCTGGTGTTGGTGTAGCCTTGGAGCCCGCGGGCGCTCGCGGGGCCCCCGCACGGGCTGCCCTGGGTTGGAGATGGGAGCTGGGTGCAGAAGGGGTGAGCCCCCGAGGCGGCAAAGCCCAGGAGCTCTGCCACCCGCTCCAGCAGCACGTCGCGGCCGCCCTCCAGCAGTCTGCACTACAGCAGCTCTCGAGCCACCGTGAGCGCGGCCCTTGAGTTCGCTTGCTCCCGGCGGGTGTACGGTGTCGTGGTCGCGGCGTGATTGGAGGCCCTTGCTACCGACCGCGCCTGCCGCGGTGTGAGAGCTGTCGAAGCCTGTCCGTGTCGCCCAGGGCCCGCAGCACCCTGCGGACTGCGAGCTGCCTGGGGCACGGGGTCACCTGAGGCGAGCGGCTCTGCGCGGGCGGGCCATGCCGCCCATGGGTCTGGGTTGCCCTCCTGGTCGCCGGGCATGGTGATGACGATGCGACGGGGCACGGAGCGGCGGAAGACGAATTCCGGCGCACCCCTACCTGGCGCGCCAAATGTCGGATTTCGGGTTCCAGCAGACCCTTGAGGTTCGAACACTGGGGTGCGCACGGAGATTTTGCCTCCTACCTACCTGCACCCCTCCGCCATGCTTGGATCTAAACTAAGGAAAGAACAACACAAGAGACACAGGGTTTATACTGGTTCAGGCCACCGTTGTGGTGTAATACCCTACTCCAGTGTGTGGTGTGTGGATTGCCTCTTGGGCTGATGATGATGAACTATACAAGGAAGAATAGCCTCGCGAGGGTCTGTTCTTGGCTGGGGCGATGAACTGCTCGGAGGGGTTCAGTCACCTTTCTCTCTCTCTCTCTCTCTGCTCTCCTCAGACCGACCCTTCTAACGAGCCTGTTCCTTCCTACCTCTTTTTCGTCCTCCCCCCAGCTATGTGGGTGGCTGGTCCTATTTATAGAGGCCCTAGTCCTCTCCCCAAATATTGAGCGGGAAGGGAGACAACAATGGCGGGCTAATTTGAAGGGGGACAGCAAGTATCAGCTATCCTAACAAAAGTAGTCTTCGCCTGCGCAAAGCTCTGGTGATGACGCCGTCTTGGGCTCCACGGTGACCTCCGTCTCGTAGTCCTCCTAGTCTTGGTCTCATTGCACCGAAATGGCAACCTTTGCCTGATGCCTCAGTACTCCGCGGTTGTGCTTGCCCCCTTGCACCAAAGAGGAATGGAGGACGCTGCGCGGGCTGGCACCCGCCTGGCGCCCTGAGTTGTCATGGCTTGCGTCATGGGCTCCTTGTGAGGTACCCCGCCTTGATCTCTCCGCCTCCTCGTGAGCCAGCCTGACGAGGCCGTGCCTGAGGAAGCTCCGCATCGTCCGCCCCGCGAGGCTTGGCCCCTCGCGAGGGTCTTTGGTTTGTGTTGGTGAAGATGGGCCATGCTGGGCCCCCCTTTGAGCCACGCCGCAGGCCGCAGGCAGGCAAGTCTAGGGACCCCCGTTCCCAGAACGCCGACAGAGCTCGACTGCTCAGGTTTGTCGACGTTGCAGGGACGGACCCGAGCACAAGCGTCGTGCAAGCGTGAGTAGCCCCAGTGGCAGGTGAGAATCAAGTAGGTGATAGACATAAGTAGATTAAGCATGGAAAGCAAACTAGCTCAGGTAAATGCATGAACAATATGCGCCACTGGGTCCGGCCCGAGTGGCTTGGATATGATGCAGCCCGAGGGGCGCCCCCAACAAGGTAAGCTAAAGACATTAAAAAAGAAGGGATACGTGCCACAGGGACGGACCCACGTGGCCTGGGAATAATGCAGCCCCCTGGGCGCTCCCAGCTAAATGAACTTGGAAAATGTCACCTGGTTCCGTTGATGAAGGGGTGTTGAGGCAGCTGAAGGTACATAGCGAAGGGGTTGCCCCTCACGAGCCACCGGGGCCCTAAGCCTCAGGAGGCACTGGGGGTCCAGGCGGTTCCTTGAGGACCGTCACCATCTCCGCCAGGACTGCGTGGTGCCTGGCCTCCTGACCCGCCATGACGCTCGGCAGGTTGCGCTGGAAGGCAGCAGCCATGCTCGGCAGACCGAACGGCTTGCAAACGTAGTTCTGAAGTGGACCTTCGCAGCGCCCAACATGCGAAGGCCAGAAGCGCTCCTAAGATGCAGCTCGGTTGAGCCCTGGTATGTCGATGCAGACATGCAGCTCACCACCCTCGCCTGGGTGGGGTGCAACAACGGGTGGGCGGTGGTCGCCGCGTATTGCTCTTGCTTCCTGAAGCTCCTGAGATACCTTGGTGATGAACTCCTGAGCGCCAGGCGCTCCTTTCCCAGTGTCCTCCTGAGGGAGACGTGCCGTGAAACACGCCTCCGAGTGGTGCCCGAGCACCTCCCTCGTGACGTTGGCAAGGTCTGAGGCCCTCCAGAAGACAGCCCCCGAGCATTGCCCGAGGAGGGCACCAGGCACGCCTTCCTATGCGATAGAGGGAGGCGCCCCAGGTGCGGGTGCTAATCCTGACGAGGTGCCACTTGTGGCACTGCCCTCCTGAGGTCCAGCATGGAGTAGCTGCTTCTTCTTCTTGGGGATGACCTCAGGAGGGTACCGAGCTGCATTGTTGCCGGGGTCTTCGATTGATGCTGCTTGGAAGGCGCGCTCGATGGAGCACACCGCATCTCTTTCTTCGCAGGGGACTGTGATGATCCTGCCGCTTCCTGGCATCTCGAGGATGTTGTAGCCATGGTGCGTCACGGCCATGAACTTGTCCAGGGTCGGATACCTGAGGATGGCATTGTATGGCAGACGGATGTGGGCGACGTTGAAGTCGATGAGCTTGGTGCGGTAGTTGTCACGCTGTCCGAAGGTGACGGGGTGGTGGAGCCGTCGGTCACTCCTGAGAATGGCTTGGTGAGCTGAAGCTGATCATAGGACACTTGGAGGTTGTCGAACGAGCCGACGGACAGGACGTTGAGCCCTGCGCCGCCATCAATGAGAGTCTTGGTAACTTGCACGTTGCTAATGACTGGTGAACAGAGCATCAGGAGGGCACCGGCGGTAGCCGCGCACTTGAGCTGATTCGTTGAGCTGAACGTGATGGCGCACTTGGACCATCTGAGCGGGCGCGTGGCCTCGATCTTGGGGAGGATTGCATTCACTTCACGAGCAAACTGTTTGAAGATACGCTGTGAGGCTGGGGCTTCAGCTCCGCCCAAGATGCAGGAGATGCCACGCGGCTCCTGGAAGCCCCCAGCCCCCTCATCCTGATCATGGTCGTCATTCCTTCTTGGTGGTGGCGGTAGTGGAGGGAGACCGGTATTGCCCTAAGGACGATCCTCACGAGGCTGATCCCTCCAGGCGCCCTCGCGAGACTGATCCTGCCAATAGTCCTCATGAGTCCAGTCGCGCCACTCCTAGCACGGGCCACGGTCATCCCAGCGTCCGCCACCACATCCTCCTCCTCGGCCGTAGCCCCGGTCATTGCGCTCGGGGCATCGACTGAAGCGTCCTTCTCAAATGGCTCTGAGCTCTTGACAGTCGCTAGTGTTGTGGCTACGCAGGTTATGGAAGGCGTAGAATAGTCGGCTGCTCTTGGATGACTCAGGCTGGTCCCTGCCGCGCTTTGTGTCCGGCTCCGCCGCGAGCACGACTGCTCCCTTGCGCTTCACGTCTTTGGCCATGGATTTCTTCTCCTCCGGGTCCGCAACTGGGAGCTCGAGGAGGGAGAGGCGCCCCTCCTCAGCTCTTGCACACTTGGTCGCCAGGTTGAACATCTCCAAAGACGTGCACAACTCCTCGTGGATGGTGAGCTCCTCCTTCATCTTGACGTCACGGACGCCATCGGAGAACGCGGAGATGATGGCCTCATCCGTCACCTTGGGGATCTTGGGGCGAACATTGTTGAAGTGTTGGATGTACTTCTGGAGGGTCTCTCCTGGTTGTTGCTTGAGGCGGCGTAGGTCACCCACAGCCGGTGGGCGGTCGCGAGTGCCCTGGAAGTTGGCAACGAAACGATCGTGCATCTCGTTCCAGGAGGAGATCGAGCCTGGAGGCAGGTTCAGGAGCCAGGAGCAGGCACCATCCTTGAGAGCCATGGGGAACCAGTTCGCCATGACTTTCTCGTCGCCGTTGGCCGCATCAATGCTCAGCTCATAGAGCCGCAGGAACTCCGCGGGGTCGGGGTGCCGTTATAGCGAGGAGGCGGATCTGTCTTGAACTTGCCCGGCCAAGTGACGCTACGCAACTCAGGGGTGAAGGCGCGGCAGCCTACCGTGGTCACCGGGACTCTGCACTGGTGGAGAACTTTTCCTGGGGTCTGCGCATCGCCGTGGCAGGCGGCACGCGGTCTTGCCGTGGTGGCGCAGGGAGCGCAGGGGCGTTTTCTCGTGGCCGAGGGACTTCTTGGCAGCTTCTTTCTTCTTGTGCGGGCGCCAGACGCGGCAGGTCGCGCCATGGGGCTACGCGCCTGGGTGCCAAGACTCCGTCTTGGGGCAAAGGTGGTGGAGGCGCTCCATGGGCCACGCCGCCCACGGCCGGCGGAGGGCGGGGCAGTGAGAGGGACGGCGCAGGGGAGCCCCCGGCGGTGCTGAAAAGCTCGGCGATGCGGTTGAGCCAGTCCTCGTAGAAGTCGCTGACGGGGCAGTAGCGCAGGAGCTCGCGCGCCATGCACCGAGCGGTGTGCGCATCCACAGGAGCGCGACGAGCATGGGATGACGAACCGGCCGGGGTCAGCGATGGAGTGGCGGTGCGACTGTCCCGTCGCACCGAGGGGTGCTGCGAGGATGCTTGGTAGTCATTCCCCGCCGGGCCGGTGGCGGTGTTGGCGGCAGGCGACGGAGAACAACGGGGTGGCCCGCCGACAGGTGCCGTCTGAGCAATGCGGGCGGCGAGGGCAGCCCAACGCTCAGCGCGAGCGCGGATAGCGTCCACCATGGAGACGATGAAGCAACGGGACGTGGAGCGACGGAAGGGAAGCTTCGGCGCACCCCTACCTGGCGCGCCAAATGTCGGATCTCGGGTTCCGGCAAAACCCTCAAGGTTCGGACACTGGGGTGCGCGCGAAGATCTCCCCCTATCGATCTGCGTCCTAGCTTTGCTAAGATCTCAAGGGCTAACTCGACGAACTCGCAACACAAAGGACACAAGATTTATACTGGTTTGGGCCACAATTGTTGTGTAATACCCTACTCCAGTGTGGTGTGGTGGATTGCCTCTTGGGCTGAGGATGAGTAGTACAAGGGGAAGAACAGCCTCCTGAGGAGAGGTGTTCTTGTGCTTGGTGAACTTGTGGTGTTCGGATCCCCTCGCTAGCTATGGTGGGTGTGAGGATGAACTAAATGAGTTGGAGAGCCATTCCTCTGGCTCATCCCCTCCTACTGTGGTGGCTAATCCTATTTATAGAGGCCCTGGTCCTCTCCCCAAATGTTGAGTGGGAAGGGAGCCAACAACGACCAATTCGAAAGGGGACATCTAGTATAGCTTATCCTGACAAAAGCAGTCTTCGCCTGCAAAAGGCTCTGGTGGTGACGCCGCCTTGGGCTCCATGGTGACCTCCATCTTGCTGTCCTGCTGGTCTTGGTCTCATTGCACTGATATGGAAACCTTTGCTTGATGCCTCGGTACACCGCGCCTGCGCTTGCTTCCTTAGCACCAAAGAGGAAACAAGGACACTGTGCGCTCTGGCGCCCGCCTGGTGCCCGCCTGATCTTGATCGTCATTGCTCACGTCATTGAAACCTCGCGAGGTTTGCCTTGCGTTGAACTCTCCGCCCCTCACGAGCCAGCCTGGTGTGGGCGCTCCCGAGGAGGTCTTGTGTCGTCCGCCTCGCGAGGCTTGGCCCTTGCGAGGGTCTTGGGTGCTTGTTGGTGAAGATGGGCCGTTCAGGCCCGCTCGCAGAGCCACACCATGGGCCGCAGGCAGGAAAGTTTGGGGACCCCTGTTCCCAGAACACCGACAAAGACCCTCGCGAGGGGCCAAGCCTCGCGAGGTGGATGACAGAAGACCTCCTCAGGGGCGGCCTCCCTAGGCTAGCTCTCGAGGGGCGGAGAGATCTATGCAAGGGGCACCTCGCGAGGTTCGCATGACGTGAGCCATGATAACCAAGGCCTGGCGGGCGCCAGCGGGCATAGAGTACTCGTTGACTCTTTGCTACTAAAGGGGCAAGCACAGGAGAGGAATCCTGAGGCATCAGGCAAAGGTTTCCATATTGGTGCAAGGAGACCAAGACCAGGAGGACGACAGGACGGAGGTCACCACGGAGCTCACGACAGCGTCACCACCAGAGTCTTTGGCAGGCGAAGACCACCTTTTGTCAGGATAACTTGTACTAGTTGTCCCCTTCAATTTGGCTGTTGTGGGATCCCTTCCTGCCTAATATTTGGGGAGAGGACCCGAGACACTATATATAGGACTAGCCACCACCGAAGGGAGGCATCTCATCTTGGACTGAGGATCCATTCCACCAAGGCCACCATACAAGCTCTCCGAGCTCAAGAACACCTCTCCTCAGGAGGTTGTTCATCCCTTTTACTTGTTCATCCAGAGCCTACAAGGCAATCCACCACACCACATTGGAGTAGGGTATTACACCCCAATGGTGGCCTGAACCAGTATAAACTCTTGTGTCCCTTGTTCCTCGGGTTCGGCGAGCTAGGCTTTGAGATCGTGGCGAGAGCGTGAGCTAGGGGAGAGAGATCTTCGTGCGCACCCCAGTGTTTGAACCTCAAGGGTTTGCCGGAACCCGTAATCCGACAGATATGTGTCGATGTAATGCATGTGAAAAAAAGACTAGTCTATAGCTCACCACGAGGCTATTCCCGTCGAACGCCCCAATAACCGTAAGATATGTATCCGATGGTGCCAGTTATTGCATGTACATAGCAGTAGAAAAAGAAGTACCATGGCATATGCTACACCACGGCCGAGGACACGTGCCCACGTTACGCCATCTAGGAATAGTGTCGCACTTCGAAACTAGAACCGTCAATAAATTTTGAGCTTGCGTCTTGTCACATTCCAAATTACTACCATGCTATATTTAATTGCAAACCTGTTCACACCGATCACAACCTAAATGGTTTCCCACTTAGGAGTGTATTAGTACTCGGTTATTAATACTACTATGCCAAGATGACTGCACATTCCTCCTCAACTCCTCATCCACGAAAACAAACAAGTCACTCAGCATCCTTCCCTTGCGTCTGCCATGGCCAGCGTGAGTTCTGGTCGAGAGATTACCACCAGGGAGAGGCGAGCATGGAAGCGGAAGCACGAGAGATGTTCCGCCTCGCCGCGAAAGCAGCCGACATGTCCCGCCACACGGAAGTTGCAGCAGAGAGGTCCCGCCGCGCCGCCGAAGCAACACGGAGGTCCCGCCGCACCAATGATGCAGGAGACTGGTCCGGTCGCACCGCGAAAGCAGCAGAGATGTCCCGCCGCGGCACGAATGCAGCAGAGATGTCCCGCCGTGCCGCAACGGCCTGGGAAAATGTCTCGCAAGCAGGCGATGACTCTTACAGGTGCATGCATGCAATCGTCCATAGCCAGATGGATCAGATCTCTGGTTGGGCGAGGTTGCAGGACAACATGAAAGCCTCGTTAGAACAGGCTACCGGTGTCATCCGGCAACTACTGGAGGACAATGAGAAGCTCCGGGCCTGAAGGGCGAAGCAGGAGGAGGAGACCGCTGCCCTGTTGAAGAGGACAGGCGTCATTATTGAGAAACTTATGGACGAGAATACCATGCTCTGCATCTTGCATGAAAGACTGGTGAAGAAATCCTTGGATGCTGCCAAGCAGCGTGTTAAGGACATGAAACTGATGAAACAGATCATCGCCGCTCGCTGCAAGAACTAGTCTCCGCGACCTGCGACGCATCAAGAAAGTAGAGATCAGCGAGCCAGATCGTTGTATGCGTCTTCCTTCTTCTTTTGCCCTTGTGTATTTCGGACGTAGCCGCATGTGGATTTTTAATTATCTTCCTAATTATGTAAGACAATTATTATCCACTATCGTCATCCTTATATATTCATTAGTCTTGCTATAAGTCACAGTAGATTCTATATCGGTCCGTCGGGTCTTACATCAAGATCCGTGCAAAATTTTCTTTTCAAATTTTCTTTTTTCTCTCTTAAATCTCAGTCGAGTGAGACATAGCCACTCCATTAAACAGGGGCTTGGACGCCATTAATGGAGACCTTGGGAGAGAGGTGGGCGGCAGATGGAGGTCAAAGGGCTGTCCTCCCGATAAGCATGCGCAGGGGTCTGATTGCATGCCTCTCGTACTCAAATAGCTACCCTGCATGGCGCCTCCTAGCTAATAAAAAGGGGAGGCGTGGCGGCACGTAAATGGTAAGTAGAACGCCCATGGTTTCAATAATACTTGTGTTTCCGATTGTAACGTGATAGCACTTGTTCCAAAATGACTTTGTTGATTGTTAGTGCGCCTTCACAAATCGGACAGCAAAATTACCACAACATGTTGGTGCCATGTCATGACACCAAGCCAAGTTTCATGATTTTCATGCGTGTTTTGGATTTATAGGAAGTAAAAAACCAAGTTTCTCAATGTTTCCGGTCGAGCTACGATGCCCAGATGTTTGAATTTCCTTCCCATTTCTTGTACGGGACCTACAAATTTACCCGAGGACACACATGTGATTTTTCAACCAACTTTGGTGCACTGGAGCATGTGCTTGTAGTTCAAATTTGAATTATGCACATTAAATTACCAGAAACTCTATTCATGTATAAAAAGGCCAAACGAACCCGGAATAATTTCAAAATTTAACATGACACTCATATAGTTCTATGTTGCCTCTGTAAATAAAATGAAGGGGGCGGCGTATATCATTTCGTACACAAAGGTGACACGTTCCCTCTCAGAACCATGAGCATTGTTGAGAGAAGCTACGGTTTGCAAGAAGCTTATACAAACATTTGTTCCAATTCGGCCAATTTTTTTACCACAGCATGTTAGTACCATGACATGAACCCATGCCAAGTTTCATGATTTTCAGGCTTGTTTTGGATTTACAAGAATTTTAAAACCAAGTTTCTCAATGTTCTCGGCCGAGCCACGACGCCCAGATGTTTGAATTTCATTCCCGTTTCTTGCATGGGACCTAGAAATTCACCCGAGGACACACATGTTATTTTTCGACCAACTTTGGTGCACCGGAGCATGTGCTTGTAGTTCAAAATTGAATTATGCACATTAAATGACCAGAAACTCAATTAATGTATAAAAAGGCCAAACGAACCAGGACTAATCCCAAAATTTAACATGATACTCATATAGTTCTATGTTGCCTCTGTAAAGAAAATCGGGGGGGGGGCATCATATATAGCTTTGCACACAAAGGTGACATGTTCCCTCTCAGAACCACGAGCCTTCTTGAGAGAAGCTCCGGTTTGCAAGAAGCTTATACCAAAACTTGTTCCAATTTGGACAAGTTTTTTACCACAACATGTTAGTGCCATGACATGACACCATGCCAAGTTTCATGATTTCCAGGCGAGCTTGGATTTACAAGAATTTAAAAACCAAGTTTATCAATGTTCTCGGCCAAGTCACGACACCCATATGTTTGAATTTCATTCCCATTTCTTGCATGGGACCTAGAAAATTCACCCATGGACACACATGTGATTTTTCAACCAACTTTTGTGCACCGAAGCATGTGCTTGTAGTTCAAATTTGAATTATGCACATTAAATGTCCAGAACCTCAATTAGTATATAAAAAGGCCAAACGAACCCAGAATAATTCCAAATTTTAACCAAATGTAAACTTAATTAACATCTTCTCTATGTGGGGCATTTAATAGATGTCTATTATATATGTTTTCTACCCTATTCAAATTTAGTAGATATGACAGTTTGATGCTCTCACATAATCTATTATTGGCACTATAGGGGATGTTGATTCCTATCAACTACCATATCCTAAAGGTTAAAACAGGTACATAATCATCTTCTCTGTTTTTCATAGTGCACTACCAACCCCTGTACGATGATGCACATTAAACTGTTGATATGAGTTTTATGTAAATCAGAGGCTTAAAGTTGATTTTCATATTGTTTGAAATTGTTTCAATAAAGATTTTTTTAAGAATAGTTTTTGTTGCTGATGTTGTCGGATGTGTGTATGAAAGATGTTTTTCCCTCTAGTTGCAACGCACGGGCCTGTTTTGCTAGTGTGTAAAAAAGGCCTAACAAACCCGGAATAATTCCAAAATTTAATAGGCCACTCATATAGTTCTATGTTGCCTCTATAAAGAAAATCAGGGGGAGGCAGCGTATAACGTTTCACACACAAAGGTGACACATTCCCTCTCGGAACCACGAGGCTTGTTGAGAGAATCTCCAGTTTTTGCATGAAGCTTATACCAAAACTTGTCCCAATTCAGCCAAAAATTATACATATGAAAATAGGGTTTAGATTATCCCAAACATTTCGCTAGCTAGACCAATATACTGTGATTTTAATTCAACATAAAATCGATAAAAATATTTGAATTGGAGATCGTATGGTACATGTAGTTCATAGTGAAACATGATTACTGCTATATGCATGTTTTTTGTTATCAAGATAATATTTAAATGATGGTATAACTTGACAACAATCGTATTCAAATAAGGAAATTGATTCAAATTTAGTCCATATGGTAGACGACAATATATATGTTCATAGGGTGGAGTAAAATGTTCATATATGATGGAAGGTCAAAATGTTGCACTACATCCATTCTAAACCGCAAGGTCACCTAACGATATATTCGAATTCAACATAACGTGGATTCAAAAATTGAAATTCGAGATCCTGGCATTTGTAACCATATAAAAAGGGAAATGACTCTTTCTTGTGGTCGGAATTGATTTGTTTTTTGTTGCTGTTGAGGGAAGTGCGAATTGATTTGGCACTGTACAGGGTAATCATGTTCTCCTGAGTTTTAAAATTTTTCTTGTAGTTTTTTCAATGGCATTTATAGCAATATAGTAAAAGGGGACATGAGTCTCGTATGTCTTGTATGAATTGTTTTTTATACACGTTAAGTTTGTTCTAACGAACATGGAATCCGCGCCTTGTTATCCTGAAATTTTCAACATCGAGTATCTTTTGTCTCATCTACTATGAAACTCCCGCCTCTTCAACCCGCGTGCGCCTTATTATCTCGAAATTTTGACACGCGCGAAAACTCCCTCCTCATACGAAATTGGTCCCGCAGCCCAGACATGTCAAATCCCCCTTCTACCCCTTAGCCAGAAATGTCGGCTTGACGTCGCATGGTCAAAACCGGTGGGGGTACGCTGGTAACTTACCCTAGATTTCGGACAAGCGCGTCCCTAAGCCATGGCTCACCCTACCTTCCCCTTCTTCCCCCCATTCGTACACCGAGGCCGCCAAAACCCATGAAATCCCACGCTCCTCCATCGGCCTCCCGACCGCCGCCCAGCCGGAGACTCTTCCCCGATGATGTCGTCCACCGCAACAGCTCGCCGTCCCTCATCCACCACACCGGATGAGGATCTTGTCGTCCCGCCGGATCAGCCGCCCTGTCCTCCACCTCCAAGGAGCTGCCT
Organism: Triticum dicoccoides; assembly: GCF_002162155.2. NCBI lineage: Eukaryota > Viridiplantae > Streptophyta > Magnoliopsida > Poales > Poaceae > Triticum > Triticum dicoccoides. The sequence goes on along the minus strand of NC_041392.1, from coordinate 287,481,097 downwards.
CGATGTTCGCCTCGTCTATTGCGCCACCTCCGTCCCCACAGCATCATCTTCACCTGCCCCACTGGAACCGCAGCACCCTCACCAATTCATTCGATGAAGCCGAGGCCTACTCGGTGCCACCAAGGAGGTTCTACACTCACCGCTACATTTTATCTTTTATTTGATCTCACGGGGCTGCCGGTGCTCGATACCGAGCATCCATAGTGGGTCTCCATCGAAGTTGTCGTCGCCGGCCACTTCATCCACAGAGTCTCTCCCCCATGTCATTGCTTCTCGGCGCGACTTCCACACCGGCACTAGTTGCAGCTGCTCCGGCTCTCGCTCGCACTGCTGCTGCTGCTCCGGCTCTCGCTCGCATTGTGGCTCTATTCTTGTTGTCGGTCGCGCTGCTGCACTGCTCTTGCTTTCGTTCATGCTGCTGCTCTGCTCTGCTATTGTTGTCGGCCGCGTTGCTGCTCCGCTCTTGCACTCGTTCGTGTTGCTACTCTGCTCTTTCTCTCGGTCGCGCTGCTGCTGCTGCTATACGACCTCCGGCAACTGCAGGAGTTGCTGCTTTAGCACTCACTCGTGGTGCTGCTGCACGACTTGCTCTCTGCTAGTGCATTCCCTGCTCGAGTGGCTGCTGATTTAGATCACTACTTCTCTGCTACTAGTGCTTGAATGCCCTAAACATCTATTGCAATGCTCTGCTACTAGTTCAATCAGTTTTGACAGTAAAATTCAGTTTCGACTGTAAAGTTTAGTTTCTCCAGTTAAGTTCAGAGTGAACAGTATTTACAACATCTATCAGAGCGGCCGTGGCGTGGCCGACGTGTTTTACATCTAGCACTTTTTGGTGATGTATTTTACATCATCTATTGCAGATGATATTAGAGTCCCACTTCGGATTAACGTTGTTTGTCTTGTTCTGCTTCATCCTCGCCACTATACACCTCATCGGAGCTGCTCCAATGACGGAACCGTCCATCACAGCGGAGCAGTACCCTCGGCGTCGTTTCCAAAGGCCTTAGATCTTCTTCCCCGCCTTCGACAGTCACACCAGCATCACCATCCTCCATGTCCAACCCAATGATGCTGAGGTCAACAAGGCTATGCCAAAGAGGTTGTACACTTGTCGCATCACTTTGTTACTCTGCATTCATGTTGATCCCTCAGGGATCCTTTGCTATGGAACTACTATGGTACTACTATTCATGCATTTGGTTAGCAGGAGTGGAGCAAAGCAAAACTGGAGGATTTTTTCCTTTGGGTTCTCTTTCAATGAAAAAATGTAGGAATTTTAATATCCACTTGGACGTCCTTTTTAAATTAATATGTATGAAGAATAGGACTAATTGCATTACTAGCATAATAAGATTCTTATTTTTTTTCATTTTAATGTGGTTTGACTTTAATTTGACCATGTTTCTCCATTCCTGTGTTCTTCCAATTCATGTGAACCAAACACCCAGGTTGACAAAAATCCTATGTTTCCAAATGCTCTGTTTTGCACGTGCATTCCTATCCTATTCTTTTGTTTTTCCTATCCTTGCGTTTATAGAATCCACCAATTCTAAGAGCCCTTACAGATTTACTTCATTTTTAAATAGGCGTCAAAGAAAACTCTCTGTGTTATGTCCTGCTCCTGCCATGCCGTCATCCAACCCACCTGAGGTGCACCATCGACAGAAGTGTCACTTCAGCAGAGATTCCCCCTGCAAACTTTCTTTCGCCGCCTTAGATCAACTTCCCTGTTGCCGGCAATCATGCAAACTGCATTACCATCATCGACTGAGCGGATGAACCTGAGGACTACACAGTTCCGGAAGAGAGGTCGCACTCTTTCGTGTTTGCTTACGTTATACATCGGTTATTATTACCTGCTACTTTATCATTCAAACTTGAGTTTTAAATGCCCGTGGGGCACATATCGAGGCAACAATAAATAGTATCTATCTACTATCTGGTTCATCTGGGGTCATCTATGTGGTTCATGTTGGGTGGGCAACAAACAGTAGATGATCCATTGTCTATCTTTTTAAACTGGAGCTATAATCTACCTGCTATCATTAGTTTTGGATCTATCCACTCAATTGCTACCATCAGTCTTGATTTCTGCATGCACCCCTGATGTCGCTTGAAGCTACGTCGGTATTTCCCCAAAGAGAAAGGGATGATGCAGCATAGCGGCGGTAGGTATTTCCCTCAGATATGGAACCAAGGTTATCGAACCAGTAGGAGAACCAAGCAACACAACGTAAACAACCCATGCACATACATAACAAATCCTCGTAAACTGATGTGTTAAAGGGGTTGTCAATCCCTTTCAGGGTACGGTGCCTCACGTGGTAAACGGAGGTGAGATAAATTTGTAGTAAATTGATAGATCGAACGCTAAATGAAATAAATAAATAAAAATTGCAGCAAGGTATTTTTGGTTTAATAGATCTGAAAATAAATGCAAGAGAAAAGTAGATCGCAAAGTCAAATATATGAGAAAGAAGACCCGGGAGTCGTAGGTTTCACTAGTGGCTTCTCTCGAGAAAGATGGCAAATGGTGGGTAAACAAATTACTGTTGGGCAATTGATAGAACCTCAAATAATTATGATGATATCTAGGCAATGATCATTATATAGGCATCACGTCCAAGATTAGTAGACCGACTCCTTCCTGCATCTATTACTATTACTCCACACATCGACTGCTATCCAACATGCATGTAGTGTATTAAGTTCATGGAGAAACGGAGTAATGCAATAAGAACGATGACATGATGTAGACAAGATCTATCTATGTAGAGATAGACCCCATCGTTTTATTCTTAGTAGCAACAATACATACGTGTTGTTTCCCTTTCTGTCACTGGCATCAAGCACCCTAAGATCGAACCCACTACAAAGCACCTCTACCCATTGCAAGATAAATAGATCAAGTTGGCCAAACAAAACCCAAATATCGGAGAAGAAATACGAGGCTATAAGCAATCATGCATATAAGAGATCAAAGAAACTCAAATAACTTTCATGGATATAAAAAGATATAACTGATCATAAACTCGAAGTTCATCAGATCCCAACAAACACACCGCAAAAAGAGTTACATCATATGGATCTCCAAGAGACCATTGTATTGAGAATCAAGAGAGAGAGATGAAGCCATCTAGCTACTAACTACGGACCCGAAGGTCTACAAAGAACTACTCACACATCATCGTGGAGGCACCAATGGAGGTCGTGAACCCCATCTGAGATGGTGTCTAGATTGGATCTGGCGGTTCTGGACTCTGCGGCGGCTGGATGAATATTTCGTCACCCCCCATAATGTTTCTGGAATATTGGGGTATTCATAGAGCAAAGAGGCGCTCCGGGGGGCACCCGAGGTGGGAACAACCCACCAGGGCGTGCCTAGGCCTCCTGGCGCGCCCTGGTGGGTTGTGCCCCCCTCGGGGCACCCCCAGGCGCAGCCAGGGCCTGTTTTGTTCCTTCTGGCCCATAAAAATTCTCCGTATAGTTTCAGGGCATTTCGACTTCGTATGATATTGATTTTCTGTGATGTAAAAAACATGAAAAAAATAAGCAACTGGCACTTGGCACTATGTCAATAGGTTAGTATCAAAAAATGATATAAAATGATTATAAACATCCAAGATTGATAATATAATAGCATGGAACAATCAAAAATTATAGATACATTGGAGACGTATCAGCATCCCCAAGATTAACTCCTACTTGTCCTCAAGTAGGTAAGTGATAAAAACAAAATTTTTTATGTGGAATACTTCCTATCATGTCATATCATATTCTTTTCTTTATATCATAGACATTTGGAATTTTAGTTGTTCAAAGGAATAGTCTAGTTTTGACATGATAATTTAGATACTCAAGCATATCAACAAGCAACCATGTCTTTCAAAATATCAATGCTAAAATATGTTATCCCTAGCCCATCATGCTCAAACATTGATCCATTCATGAAACACACTCGAATATTAGCTACACCCAATACTTATGTATTATCATATTGCCTCCTAGTCGGTGCTTTTATAAGAGAAGATGGAGACTCAAACTAAAAATAAAAATTGCATAAAGTAAAAGAAAGGCCCTTCGCAGAGGGAAGTAGGGATTTGTAGAGGTGCCAGAGCTCGAAGCGAAAAACTTAGAGATAAAAACATTTTGGGAGGTGTATCCACGCCACCAATGAAAGCGACTTAGAGTTCACAATACTTTCCATGCTTAGGTATATCATAGGCGGTTCCCAAATAGAAAATAAAGTTTATTCCTTTTTCCAACATACTTTTACTTTCCATGGCTAGCTGTATCCATGGTTGCCCTCCATACCAACACTTATGAAAGAATTTATCATTTGACAACATAAAGTAAACTCATTTTGTCAATTCGGGATTGGGCATCCCTAATACCTTGGCCTTACTCTCGTGCAATGACAAGTGAATAAACACTCACCGTGAGAATAACACATCTAGCATGGAAAATATTAGCCACCCCACACCACTCCGCGAGCGAAACAAACACACAACAGAGAAGTTTATTTTGAAAATTAGAGATGTCACATGCAAATTTTCTTAGAATGGCAAAATAATACCGCATATAGGTAGATATAGTGGACTCATGTGGCAAAACTGATTTAAGGATTTTTGGATGCACAAGTAGTGATCATACTCAGTGCAAAATGAAGGCTAACAAAAGATTTGGAAGGGACCAACTAAGAAACAGATAATCTCATAAGCAAGCATTAAGCATAAATAACACTGAATAATGCACCACAAGTAGGATGTAATTTCATTGCATGACTATTGACTTTCATACTTGCATAGGGAATCACAAACCTTAACACCAATATTCTTACTAAAGCATAATTACTCGCCAACATAACTCACATATCACATCATCATATCTCAAAACTATTACTAAGAATCAAGTTTATTTTGTCCAATGATATTCATGAATTTTTTTATTATATCATTCTTGGATATCTATCACTTTGGGACTAATTTTCATGCGTTGCTTTTGACAAGCTCCAACAAATATAAGTGAAGATCATGAGCATAATAAAATTTTCATTTTCTCAAATTAATTTAAGTGAAGCAAGAGAGAATTTCTTGAAAATTTTACTAACTCTCAAATAAATCTAAGTAAATCAAGAGAGCATTTATTCAAAAATACTAAAGCATGCCAAGCTCAAAAAGATATAAGTGAAGCACTAGATCAAGTCCATTGCTCATAAAAATTTAAGTGAAGCATAGAGAGCAATTCTAACAAGTCATGAAATAATTTTGGCTCTCTCAAATAGGCGTGTCCAGCAAGGATTTATGACATAAAACACAAAATAAAACAATAAAAGACTCATATCATACAAGACGCTCCAAGCAAAACACATATCATGTGACGAATAAAATATAGCTTCGAGTAAAATACCGATAGTCGTTGGAAGAAAGCAGGGATGCCACTCGGGGGCATCCCCATGCTTAGTTGGTTTCTCATTTTTGGATAATAGCTTGGGATGCCGGGGCATTCACAATCTTAGGCTCTTCCATCCTTCCTTCATCCATTGTAAGATAACCCAAAACTTGAAAACTTCAATCACACAAAACTCAACAAAACTTTCGTGAGATCCGTTAGTATAAGAAAGAAAACCACTACTATAAGTACTGTATCAAACCAATTCATGTTTTTTTTGTATTATATCTACTATATTCCAACTTTTCTATGGCAGAAACTCATCAAAGAAAACCATAGAGCCATCAAAATAAGCACACAACACAAAAAAAAACAGAATCTGTCAAAACAGAACAGTCTATACCATCTGACAATTCCGAATACTTTTATTACTCCAAAAATTCTGAAATATTAGGATGACCTGAGAAATTTGTATATTGATCTACTGCAGGTGGAATGGGTATTTTATCGCTCTCTCGTAAAAATGAAAATTAATTCCGTGAGCATAAAAGTTTCTGTTTTTTCAGCAAGATCAAACAACTATCATCCAAGACGATCCTAAAGGCTTTACTTGGCACAAACACTAATTAAAACACAAAAAACACAATCATAATAGTAGCATAATTGTGCTAATACTCAAGAACAGAAAACAAAAGCAAAAATAAAATTTATTCATTGGGTTGACTCCCAACAAGCGCTATAGTTGGACGCCCTTAGCTAGGAATAAAGCAAGGATCTAAGTTTCGTCATCCTTCTTCTTTGGAAAGAAAAGGGAAAAATTCCTATCAATGTCATTTAATTTTCTATTCTGTGGAAGCACATGGCCATTGATAGCGGAAGATATGTTGCGAAAATTCGTATCTAAACTAGCCTTCATCTCTTTAATTTTTTTGTTTTGATAAAAGCACATGAGAGTAGTTGATTCAACAATTTTCCTTTGGGTGCGCAAATATGGTTTTCATCTTCTCATAAGTCTCAACGGCATCCCCTTCAAGAAAACCGTTTTCAATATGGAGTCTGAAACTTGCTTGAAGGAAGAAGGTGAACCAACATAAGAACTTCTCAAGTATATCTCTATTTGATATTGGGGCACATAGCTAGCTCGAATTCTCAACAACCTATCCCAAGAATCTTTCAAAGATTCATGAAGTAAATAATGAAAAATTCCAGAATCATCTTCATCACATTGGTTAAGATTTTCCTTAACCACCCCGGTAGATCCTTCCATAGCATCATTGTTTATGAGCTTAGAGAGGACAGAGGGGCTATCCAAAGTATTAAGACTCGGGAGAAAACCCTTAGCTCTTCTAAGATCAGACATGGCGAGAAAATGGCAAACGAAGACAGGAGGTGAATAAAATAGCAAATTTTTGTGGAGTGGGGGAGAGGAAAATGAGAGGCAAATGGAAAATAATGTAAATTGCGAGGAGATGAGATTTGTCATTAGCAACCTGGTATATGTTGAAGATCCTCCCCGGCAACAACGCCAGAAATTCCTTTTGATGTGGCTTGAAGCTACGTTGGTATTTCCCCAAAGAGGAAGGGATGATGCGGCACAACGGCGGTAGATATTTCCCTCAGATATGATACCAAGGTTATCAAACCAGTAGGAGACCCAAGCAACACAACATTATCAGCCCCTGCACACAAATAACAACCACTCGCAACCCTTGCACACAGATAACAAATCCTTGCAACCCGACGTGTTAAAGGGGTTGTCAATCCCTTTCGGGGTACGGCGCCTCAAGTGGCAAACGGACGTGAGATAAATTTGTAGTAAATTGACAGATAGAATGCTAAATAAAATAAAGAAAGAAAAATTGCAGCAAGGTATTGTTTATTTTTGGTTTAATAGATCTGAAAACAAATGCAAGAGAAAAGTAGATCACAAAGGCAAATATATGAGAAAGAAGACCCGGGGGCCGTAGGTTTCACTAGTGGCTTCTCTCGAGAAAGATGGAAAATAGTGGGTAAACAAATTAGTGTTGGTCAATTAATATAACTTCAAATAATTATGACGATATCCAAGCAATGATCATTATATAGGCATCACGTCCAAGATTAGTAGACCGACTCATGCCTGCATCTACTACTATTACTCCACACATCAACCGTTATCCAGCATGCAGCTAGTGTATTAAGTTCATGGAGAAACAGAGTAATGCAATAAGAACGATGACATGATGTAGACAAGATCTATCTATGTAGAGATAGACTCCATCGTTTTATCCTTAGTAGCAACGATACATACGTGTCGTTTCCCTTTCCGTCACTAGAATCAAGCACCGTAAGATCGAACCCACTACAAAGTACCTCTTCCCATTGCAAGATAAATAGATCAAGTTGGCCAAACAAAACCCAAATATCAGAGAATAAATACGAGGCTATAAGCAATCATGCATATTAGAGATCAAAGAAGCTCAAATAACTTTCATGGATATAAAAAGACATAACTGATCATAAACTCAAAGTTTATCATATCCCAACAAATACACCGCAAAAAGATTACATCATATGGATCTCGAAGAGATAATTGTATTGAGAATCAAGAGAGAGAGAGAGAGAGAGAAATGAATCCATCTAGCTACTAACTACGGACCCGAAGGTCTACAAAGAACTACTCACGCATCATCGAAGAGGCACCAATGGAGGTGGTGAACCCCATCTGAGATGGTGTCTAGATTGGATCTGGTGGTTCTGGACTCTGCGGCGGCTGGATCAATATTTTGTCACTCCCCCTAGGGTTTCTGGAATATTGGGGTATTTATAGAGCAAAGAGGCGGTCCGGGGGCACCCGAGGTGGGCACAACCAACCAAGGCGCGCCCTGGTGAGCTGTACCCCCCTCAGGGCACCCCCTAGGCGCAGCCAGGGCCCGTTGTGTTCCTTCTGGCCCATAAAAATTCTCCATAAAGTTTCGGGGCATTTGGACTCTGTCTGATATTGATTTTCTGCTATGTAACACAGAAAAAACAACAGCTGGCACTTGGCACTATGTAAATAGGTTAGTACCAAAAAATGATATAAAATGACTATAAAATGATTATAAAACATCCAAGATTGATAATATAATAGCACGAAACAATAAAAAATTATAGATACGTTGGAGACGTATCAACCCCTTAGGCCTTACGTAATCTAACTATGTTTTTTATTATGCATGTTAGTTATTGTACACAATCGTACTGAACACGTAGAGAAAAAGAGAAGACCATTGCGTGGGAATATAATGTCATGCAAACGCCACTCCATGGTGGGAAAAGTCCCCCCTCCCGCCATTCTAGATTGTATTCCAGGGGAAGATAATTGTTCAGGTGGGGATTCGGAGGGAGCCGACCACTCCTATTTACCAGCTGAGGTGTTTGCTTTAACCTGGCATGCTGATGTTGGTCATATCATGCATATGGCGCCTCGCATTGCTTACACTATACTCCCTCCATCCGAAAATACTTGTCGTAGAAATGGTTGTATCTAGACTTATTTTAGTTATAGATACATCCCTTTTATCTATTGCTAGGATAAGTATTTCCATACGGAGGGAGTACATCATATATGTCATCAGCTTAGTTGAGATTTGATTGTGTGAATGTCATCTGTTTGGTTTCTATATCATACTCCCATCGTTCCTAAATATTTATCTTTTTAGAGATTTCAACTAGTGACTACATATAGAGCAAAATGAGTGAATCTACACTCTAAAATATGTCTATATACATCCATATGTGGCAGTCCATTTGAAATCTCTAAAAAGACAAATATTTAGGAATGGAGGGAGTATATGGGAATTATGTAATGCCATCTTCTTTAGCCATGCATCATATTCGTGAATCGTGCAATGCCATCCTGTTTAGCCAGTCATCGTATATCTGAATTGTATCATGCCATATTTTTTCATAATGTATTCCATTTATCAACAATGTTTATATATTCATCTACTCTTCCTGTGCATCAGCCATTTGAGTCAGTCATGGAAGAATCTAGAGTGAAAAAAAGGTCTTCTGAACAGTCAATGCTACTTGTCGATGCAGATTTCTTGCTAGTTACAGATAGCTCCTCAGAGGAGGATTCAGAGACAGATGACCAGTCGTATCCCCACCCCCACCCCGAGGTGCATGCTCTAACTTGGCAGGGTTATATTACTCATATCATGCATATAGTGTCTTGCATTGCCATGCCATCTGCTTAGATTAGACATGCTTTGTGTGAATGCCTCATGTTTGCTTTCTATATCAAATATGTGAATTATGCAATGCCATGTTTTTCAGCCAGTTATCATATATGTGAATTATGCACCGCCATGTAGCCAGGCGTCATATATGTGAATTATATCATGCCATATTTTTTTCATTACGTATTTCATTTGTCGACAATCTTTGTATATTGTACTACTCTTCATGTGTATTAGCCATTTGAGCCGGTTATGGAAAAATCAGGAGTGAAAACAAGATCTTCAGAGCAGGCAGTGCTACCTGTTGAAGCATATATCTCGATGGTTACAGGTAGCTCCTCAGAGGAGGATTCAGAGACAGATGACCAGTCCTATATCCCACCTGAGATGTATGCTCTAAGTTGCAATGTTTATATTTCTTATATCATGCATATGGTATCTTGCATTGCTTAATTTAGACATCATATGAACAATATTGAATTCCATCTGCTTAGTTTAGAGATCATACATGCGAGTGCCAGCTGCTTAGTATATGAATCAATTGTGTTAGTTATATCATGCCATCCTGTATACTTAGACAACATGTATGTGAATTATTTCATCCCAACCTATTTTAGAAAGACATCATATAGTTTTGTCATGTCATCCTGTTTCGATACTTATCATATGTTGAATTATGCCATTATATCATGTTAAGTTATCCATCATATATCTGAAACTATGTCATGCTATCCTGTTTAGTCCGGCATCATATATGTGAAAATCGTGTCATGCTGTCATGTTTGGTTAGACAACATATATGTGAATTACCACATCTGTCTATCATACAATATATGTACGTTCAATTTCTTTTCTTGTTTATCAGCCATTTGAATTGGAGGGGGTGATGGTAGTATCTAAGGGAGAAAACACCGTTCTTCACAAAAGACGGAAGCAAATAGAACCATGGTTGTACTGGCCCACGAACTAGCCCCACCACACATAATAGAGACTCTTCTAGATTGCACACTTACACTGTTGAACAGAGAACTGGCTACAACCCATCTAACCCCAACCCCAACGGATAGTAACCCACTTCTAGTTGACACAGCATCATGTCCACCACAGAGTACCCCCACACGAACAGTTTGTAAAGCAACTGCAGTTCCCAAAGCATGAACACCACCACAGTGAACCCAAACTCCATGTTTAAAGCAGAAGAGCAATTGTTCTTAGATCAGATTCCATAGCTATGGTCCATAGTCCTTTGTTGTTGCATCACTATATTTACTCATACCAACTACTTTTTAATTTGAAGGATCCAATTGAAACTCCAATGGCGCAACATGTATTTTAAACCTATTTCTTTAATTGGATTGTTGTTGTAACTTCTTGCTCTATGTTGATTTTAGTTTTAGTTGTATAAACAGTTATGTTATCATGTGATGCACATTACAAGTGTTGCCAATGCTGTGTAGTTTCTCACACTTATATTCTGTCTATGTTGTTGTGTCTTAAAAATATATGAGTTGAACTGTGTCTCTATCTTTATTTGGCAACATAAACTAGAATGATATGGACAATATATTGACCATAGTACATAGATATATGTTTGTTTCATGATGTTATCATGTCCACCTTACTACTGAACCAGTTTACCAAAATGAGTTTCGTATACTACATGCTAAACCTGTGATGTGTCTGCTTGTTTCTCTTGTAGTATGTGAATAGAATATTGGAGAAGAGCACCCCACTATGGAATGGTAGATAAACTAATGCAGATAAGGTTCAAGATAGTGATACAACCTTGTTGGTCTCCAAGAAAGGTGATAAAAATGATCTTGTAAACAGTGAGAAAACCCCATGGTCATGCGTTGATGTAGTGTTCGAGTTACTGACCAGTACCGCTGGCACAAGCTCTTCGAACTCGCTGCCTACATCACTTAAGCTTCTTCAGTCTCAGCTACAAGCTGAAAGGCATCAGTCATCTGTGCTGCGGCAAGAAGCCGAAGGACTGAGGAAGTCCCTGCAGAATTCGGATTCATACTTTCTTGTGCAATAGCAAGTGCTGGAGGATTTAAGCGCCAAATAAGAAAAAGTTAATAAGCTTGCTAAGCACCTTGCCAGCATTATGGGTACCCAGGATTTTGTTTCTTGAGCTCTTTTGAAGTGGTTTTAGTTCTGGACTTGTTTTGCTGCAGTGTTTATTTGCACTGGTCACCAACTTTGATAACCAGTGTATGTGATATACTGCTTTGTTCCCTATATTTGCACTGGTGGCGAACTTTGATGCCCAGTGGATGTAATATGTGTAATAGCCGTGATAGCCTAGCATAAGTTGCTTGCTTATTTATCTCCTTATTGTATTGTTTATTTGTTTGCTTGTATTCAGTGTAGTTCTTTTTCCGCGGTTTGCTAGTGGCCGCAATAACCTATTTTTTAAAACTAGACCACAATAACCATGGGCTACATATTTACTGTAGTGACCATGGGCCTCCTACGGGTCGTAGAAACAATGGGCCTTCTAAGGGCCATAGAAACAATGGGGCTTCTACGAGCCATAGAATCAATGGGCCTTCTATGGGACATAGCATCAATGGGCCTTCTACGGGCCATATGATCGATCGGCTAAACATGGGCCAATAATAGACCACATTATGGGTTGTAAGTGGGCTAGATTTGGAATCTTCCGTTCATGGGCCGACCATAACGGGCCGTTGTTAATCGGCCGTATTTGATGACGCTATGAAAAGGGCCCAACGGATTAACGGTCCGCAAACGGGCCAATTGTAACCAAGGGCTGAATTTGGCCCACAAGCAGAAAAGGCCAGTAACGGGCCGTAAGTAACCGAGTGCTAGAAATGAGTCCAAGAATAAATGGGCCCTGAGAAGGCTGAAAGATAACACAGGTTGGAAATGGCCCAATGGAATAATGGGTCGTTAATGGGTATAAAGCAGTACACTATTCATTATGGCCCAGATTCACCACGGGTCGTTAACGGGCCAAGAGTTACAAAGGGCCTCATATGGCCCGAAAGACATTATGGTCCATACATGGGCCGAAAGTTACAAAGGTTGGAATCATATTGGACGGCCCAGATGAAGCTATTGGGCTTAATTCCGATAGGCCGTAACGGGTCGTGAGTTAGCGGGCCGTAAATGGGCTATATACGAACAGGCCGTTAACAGGCTTTCCGTGGGCCGGCCCGTTACCTTTTGACCAAGTCAAAATGGGTCGGCCTTTTCACTGGAATGGGCCTCTGTTGGGTCATGCCATGTGTTGACGTATCATAGGCGCCTCCTGCCCAATGAGTGGATGACATCTGTCCCAACGGTGACCCAACAGGTGTTTCCTCCGGCCAATGATAATTTTACACATGGAAAATCCCCATTGGTCTGGGCTGATAAAGGGTTATCGGATCCAAAACTAGACCCGATAGCTTAACAGCGGCCCGTTATGGTGGATGCCACGTGTCGGTTACCCTTGATAAAAACACTTCCATGACGCGCCATTTATCGTCATGGAAGTGGACACTTCCGTGATGATAATTTTGGTAATGTCATGGAACACTTCTACCACAGCACAGGTATGACTATCTTGATTGTGTCATAAAGTCATCATGGATGTACATGCATGACAGAAAATGTGACCTACTGTGACAAACACGTATCATCACGAAAGTGTATTTTTTGGTAGTGATTACTGTACTTCCTAGATATCACTGCCTACTATTTTACTTCCTGCATGCTATATTATTATAATGGTGTTGTTCTGATGCCACTTATTGGTTACAATTATTGTACTGGACTGCTTCTATGTTCTCTATGCTTAATTACACATCAACAAACTAGCTTGTGGTTCCGCTACTTTTGGTTCATCTTAACCTACATTTTTATGGTAGCTATTATAGCACTGCTCCAAAGCCTTTGTTCATTACTTTTTTGTGCGTTCTTGATCTTCCCAAGTTGCATGACTAATTTGATGCTTCTATTCATTATGGAGCTGCCAACCCCATCAAGGAAAACACTTTTTATTTTGGGGCTGGCAACTCAAACAAGCATAAAATAGAGTGAAGAACATATATTATCGTGTAAGCACACACCCTTCTTTCATTAGTTTAGATGAACCATCAATGGTCAATTTGAACTAGTGCATGTGATTAAAATTAGTTTTACCTAAATAGAGGGGGAAGAATAAACTACAACGACTGGATTTACAACAACTGGATGCTTACGACATCTTGAAAGAACATTGCAACAGCAGCGAGGCTTCACAACAAGAGATGGTAAGCCAGTGTGTTTTAGTACATGTGAAATTTCATGCGTGTGGGCTGCTTTCTTGGCTTATGCCCTCAACCTATAATCCTACAAAATTACAAATAGTTCAATTGCCTACTTTGTTTCATTGCTTGATTCGAATGCTTGTTTGTTACTTGTTAGGCTATACCTGAGTTGGCCAATGTGTTAGTAGTGTCTGCCATACTATCGTAAAGAAATGCATGCCTAATTCGTTTGACTCCTTAACTTTTCCTGTGAACTTCATCACAAGACTGTCTTAGTAGTTTATATGAGGCCACACTATTTAAGTGCTTTCTCAGATTATTTCAACTGCTTATATGCCTAGGCAACTTAAATATAGCGGTGGTACACTGCCTTTCATCTTACTATTTTAATATGTTTTCGGCTGCTGCAACTTCGAACCATTTAAACATAGCTTGCCATGCTTGGCAATAATTCGCATGTTGTTTACCATGTAAGCTTATTGTCTGGATCATGCGATAAATATCTCTTACTTATGTCTAGTGGAAAACTTTCAGGATGTAGTTCAAACAAGGACACAATGTAAACCCCCATGATCTATTTGTGGAAGCAGTGCGCCATCCACGTTACCAAACGGTAACAGTTCAGAGGCAACATATTGTTGGAGAGCACAGATATTATAGTTCTTTAGGCTCTACTAGAGGCAGAAAGGGATGGTGTGGCTACCATGAATGAGGTAATCCTGATCTTGAGGCTGGAAATTATGCAATTAGCTACACACATTATGCAAGCAAACCAAGAATTGGAGGAAGTAAGAATGTTGCATTTGAAGACGGAGGAGGTCTTGTTGCTTCTGCTGTCTAAAGCCTAGGGTAATCCTAGTTCTTCTTTAGACACTAGTTGAAATTGTCATTAGATTAGTATACTTGCATGTTGTGTCATGTGTGTGAATGAATTATGTTGTAAGACCCATATTTGTTGTCCATGTGTTCTAATGATCTGTTTTTCTAGGCGAGGTAATCCTCAGTACTTGTATGAGTGGACATAAGGTGAACTATTTTTCGTGTGAGCAGATTGTATTGGATGAAATAACTGTTTGACTCAAAGTGTATCCAACCTACTGAATTCAAAGATCACGACATTTTTAAATCATATTCATATATAATGGTGGAATAAATCTTTGTTGTGGTTTTGGAGATATATATAAGAAAACATAGAATGATGTACGAAAATTTTGTAATCGAATACAAAACGGATTTGAATTTAGTTGACAGGGTAAACGTGAATGCTAATTCTCTCAAAGTTCGAACGACGCGGCAAAACACCCACTCTCTTTTGTCAGCTGCGTGAAGCTAGTGTTTGCGAGATGGAAATTACTGTCTACCCATGACACTTTACATCCCATCGTCCGGATTTCCACTGCTCTCAATAGGGGTAGGTTAGTGACTTCAATCAGACGTGACATGACCACCTCTCACCCCATTCACACATGGTGGGCGCCAAACATGGCAAACACATCTTTGATTCAAACTCATACGAAAGACCTCTCTCTCTCTCCCTCCATTTCCTCATTCATACACGTGGGTGGAAAAACAAACTCTCCTCGGCCGAAATCGATGTAGGCATAAATAGGGGCAGGTGTGTAACTTCACTCATACATGACACAACCGCTCTACCTGTCAGCCCCATTCATACACCATGGGAGCCAACTGTGGGTGGCAAAACACCCTCTCCTCACCCCAAATCGCTCTCGGTAAATATTGGGGAGATGCAAGATTACCGTCCTATCCCCAACCGACGAGATGTCCAAAATTTTAAACGGGGGCTATGTTCGTAACTTCCCCACATTTTAGACAAGCGTGTCCCAAAGTTTGAAATCCCCCCTCCATTTCCCCATTCGTACACCATCGATGCCAAAACACCCTCCCCACATCGGCCAGCCTCCTTCATCCGCCACCCCATCCTCCACTTTGCCGAAGATGCTACCCTACCCCATTGTCCACTGCAAGAGATGGACGTCTCTCATCCACAACGCCGGACCAGGATCCTTTCATCGCGTCCTCTTGCTTCATCAGCGCCATCGTCCACCTTGTTGTGGCCTCTCCTATGACCGGCTCATCCACGACAACAGGACTTATCCCTCAATGCCACGGTCTGCCCTCTCAAGTCTGCTTCCACGCTGCCGACAACCATTGCACCCACAACACCCTAAACATATCAGCAAGAGCCTACACGACATCGCAAGAGAGGTTGTACTCTTTCATACCTACTTAAGTTATTGATCTCACCCAGAAAATAGATCGTCACTTGTTTACTATATTTTATTGTCCATACTAAATCTTAGTGGTTAGTTGAAAGCAACATTGGTTGTGAAGTAGCCTTTGTCCGGTTTGCACCTTTAGATCCACCATGGAACGGTCACTATACTCGCAATGCTTATGGTTTTACCCTTTTATATTCACTACCATCATCCTAGGTGCTTCGTGTCGTGCTAGCACTGCTCTTCAAGACCTCAGCCCATGAAGCGAAATGACATGCCACTCATAATTCCAAAGCTTAGTTGTTGAAATAAGAATCTGATATGATGTTGATATTACTAAAAGAGAGAATGTTTAATTGGTCAGCTAATGTTCCTATATTAGTTTTGAAAAGCATGTGCGCCACATATCGAAAGACAATAGGGATTGCATTTCTTTATGCACTCTGGTTCATCATGGGTGGGAACACACATTGTATTGTGTAAAATCTGCTTGCTCTTCTTTATCAAGTTCATCTTATGTTCTTCTTAATAAGTATAGTATTCTTCCATTCCTAAACTGCCTTGGGTGAGT
This sequence comes from Triticum dicoccoides, assembly GCF_002162155.2. Lineage (NCBI taxonomy): Eukaryota > Viridiplantae > Streptophyta > Magnoliopsida > Poales > Poaceae > Triticum > Triticum dicoccoides. The sequence continues at coordinate 287,464,428 of NC_041392.1, read as the reverse complement.
GCGTGTGTTATGGTGGTGTGCATTTGTACCGGGTGTTGTTCATCGTTGCTTTATTTATAAAGCGGGGCAAAACCCTTCTTCGATAAAACATAAGTCTTTTTAGATATTCTAATAAGAACTACATATAGATGTATATGGATATATTTTAGAGTGCACATTCACTCATTTTGCTCTTTATGTAGTCCACATTGGAATCTGTAAAAGACTTAAGGAACGAAGGGAGTAGTACAGTATGTTCCTTGTCGGGAAGTGTAGCATGGACATTTGTAGTCGAGGGTTCTATTGGGTCTCTTCAGATGGATGCTTTCAAATATTATAGATTGTATGCCATAATATCTAGGAAGTACTGGGAGCTATGTCTCCTTTGAGAGTCTGGACTGGTAGTAACAGTATTGTTCCTTCAGTTGACTAGAGCTGCCTCTGTAGCGGGCGAAGCCTTTCTTGCCATACTGGCAATACAAGCCCATTTGTTCTAGCTAGTTCCACTTTCTTGATTTTACTCGTCATGCTTAGGGTTTTCCTCTTTTATCTACACTACTATGATCTGTGTAGGTGCTTTCTATCGTACTAGCAGGACTCCACCCTTAAGCTAAACAACACACCACTCATAATTCCAAAGCTTAGTTGTTCAAATGTGAATGTGTTATGATATTGATATTAGTTAATAGACACATTTAGTTGGTTAGCTAAAGCTCCCACTTGAGTTTCCAAATGCATGTGGCGACATATAGAGAGACAGCAGGAATTGCATTTCTTTGTCACTTGTTGACTGTACTTTCTTGTCCGTACCAAATCTTTGTTGTTAGTTCAAAGCAAACATCGGTTGCTAAGTACCCTTTGTGTGGTTTGCAGCTTCACATTTGCCATTCCACTGCCATGGTCAACACTATACTTATCATGCTTAGGGTTTCCCACTTTTATGATCACCACGATCAGCCTACGTGATTCGTGTTGTAATAGCACTGCTCCACCCATCAAGATAAACAAGCTTAGTTGTACAAATTCGAATCAAATATGATGTTGATATTAGTAAAACAGAGTCAGGTTTAATTGGTCAGGTAAATGTTGCTACATTAGTTTTGAAATGCATGTGAGCCACATATGGAGAGACATGAAGGAATAGTATTTCTTTTATGCGCTTTGGTTCATCATGGGTGGGAACAGACATTGTATAGGAAGACTTGTAATATCTTCAATCAGCTTGCTCTTCTTTAACATGACCCTCTTCTATTTTCTTTAATAAGTACAATATGTTCCTTGTTGGGAAGAGTATAAGGGACATTTGCGGTTGACAGATCAGGTCAAGTTGTTCTTCCTTAGTATATTTTGAAGCTGTCATCTGCGAAGTATCATTACTTCTGGAGCTATCATATTTTGAGTAGCAGGCCACATTATATTAATGCACACACCAAATTACAACACACATGGAATCTCTTAGAAGAATTGGAGAGATAACACATAGGGGTTTACATGGAGGCACTATTGGATTAGAATCACTTATGCATTACAAAGACATTCCCACTTTTTATGTTTCCATGCATGTCACGTATTGAACATGAGAATGGGCGCACGAGAGGAATATCCCATTGGCTAACAAACTTGGCATGGTGGAGGATGTCCTATATTATTCACCCATCAAGGTGCTTGCTCTAACTTGGCAAGGTTGTATTGGTCACACGTATCTTGCATATGACGTCTTGCATTACTTCTACTTTGTTACACCACCATCTGCTTAGTTTAAGCATCATATATGAGTATATGCCATGCCTATCCATTCTTTGTACCTATGCCATGTGTCATCATACCATGTTTTTCCACTCAAATGTTGTTCTTTCATAATAGATGTCCAAAAGGAAGAGGGTGAGTGCAAATCCTAAAGGAGTACAAACTAAGTATTTGGAAAAGGCAGTGATGCCTGATAAATCAGATAGATCAGCGGCCCCGGAAAACACAAGCCCAAATGTAGCACACGTTACCCCTACTCCACTGGCCAAAGCCCTATTAGAACTGTAGAGAGCCTAGCATCAGGTGTTGTCTATGATATCAATTCAAAATTTGAACTCCTACATTTCTGCACGTGCCTTACCACCTCTCTTGTATGAAAACTAATTGCTGATGAATATCCATTCTCAGAGGATCATAGGATCTCACAGCAATACTAGGTAGTACATTGCCCTTGTCAGTACCTCTTGCCCTTTATCAACATACTTACACTCATTGTTGTTTGATTATGTGGCATCATTGTAAATGTTTGCTTCGTTATCCACCCTTTGCTCGAAATTATAAGATCTATATTTACTCTTACATAAATGTAGAATTAACCCAATGGTTATGAAGTTCTGGATTGCTCTTGTAAGTACCTGTTGTCATGTATTCCCTCTGTACCAAAATAATTGTTGCTCGATTGGATGTATTTAGAATTTAAATAGTGTTAGATACATCCATTTGAGCAACAAGTAATTCCTGACTGTGGTAGTATTACTGTACTTGCATCCATTCTAGCATTACTCTACATCTTTTCTGCCCTGCCCTCCATTTTCTCCAAATTATCAGATCCACATTTACTCTTACTAAAATATTGAATAAAGCCAATGACACTGTACATGTTGAGCTCTGCATTCCTCTTGTCAGTACCTGTGCCTTGTAACGATGTACTTAATTGATAGCTATTTGATTCTGTATCATCACTCTGCATCTAAGCTTCACTATCCTCTATTTCTTCCAAAATTATTAGATCTATATTTACTATTTACAAAATGTAGAATAAAGGCAACACTTATGAAGAAGTTTCTTTGGGGAATTTCTTGAATTATCCTTCCATCGACATGGAGAAGGGCTTTGTCCAACCCGTGTTAACATGTAATGTAAGTCCATCCTTCTGAAGCCTTCAAACTTTGTTCTAGTATAGACTTGGATATGCATCATTTCCTCCACTGCTATTTACTTTGGTGTTTGCATCCGATTGGACATTTGCAACAACTACCAGTTTCAGATTGTAGTTGTAAAAACATGTTCCTTATTCATACCATCCACATTAATCAAAACATATCCATTTATTTTCTTTTAGCCTTGTATGTATGCATGTCTTCTAGATCTCTAATCCGGTGGTGTGGTGAAGCTGCCCACACTCGCATCATCTCATTCTTGCTTTGTCTTAACTGATTTTGCCGATGATATGGACAATGTCATATTATGTTAATGCTATTTTAAATTATACCTCTGAATTTGCCAATATAAAATGGGATGGAATTGTCAATACACTGACCATCATTGCTTATATATTTGTGAAACTTGTTATCTGTCTCCTTGTTTCTCTTTCAAAGTCATGTCTCTTATGCCAGGCAGAACTTTAGGGAATATAGTGAGCCAAACCATCTTGAAGAGAGCGTGATGACCCCAAGGTCATGTCTTGTAATGCCCTCGATGCGGCTATATCTCCCACGTGTCGAAGCACGACTTAGAGGCATAACCGCATTGAAAGCAATGTCGCAAGTGAGGTAATCTGCACACAACCCATGTAATACATAAGGGAAAAAGATACATGGTTGGCTTACAATCGCCACTTCACACAATACATGAATAAAGCATTACATCATCCAGATACAATCAAGGTTCAACAACGGAACCAAAATAAAAGAAGACTACCCCAAATGCTACACAGTTCCCCGATCGACCCCAACTGGGCTCCACTACTGATCAACTAGAACGAAACAACACAAAGGACAAGATCTTCATCGAGCTCCTCCTGAGCTTTGTTGCATCACCTTCTCGGTAACATCGGCACCTGCAAACTGGTTTTGGAAGTATCTGTGAGTCACGGGGACTCAGCAATCTCACACCCTCGCGACCAAGACTATTTAAGCTTATAGGTAAGGTAAAAGGTATGAGGTGGAGCTGCAGCAAGCGACTAGCATATTTGGTGGCTAACATACGCAAATGAGAGCGAGAAGAGAAGGCAAAAGCGCGGTCGAGAAACTATGATCAAGAAGTGATCCTAGAACAACCTACGTCAAACATAACTCCAACACCGTGTTCACTTCCCAGACTCCACCGAGAAGAGACCATCACGGTTACACACGCGGCTGATGCATTTTAATTAAGGTCAACTTCAGGTTTTCTACAACCGAACATTAACAAATTCCCATCTGCCCATAACTATGGGCACGGCTTTCGAAAGTTCAAATCCCTGCAGGGGTGTCCCAACTTAGCCCATCACAAGCTCTCATGGTCAACGAAGGATATTCCTTCTCCCAAGACAATCCGTTCAGGCTCGACATCCAGGTTACAAGACATCCTCGACAATGGTAAAACAAGTCCAGCAAAGCCGCCCGATGCGCCGACATCCTGATGGGAGCTGCACATATCTCGTTCTCAGGGCAACACCGGATAGGTCAAGCTACGAGTAAAACCAACCCTCAAGTTTCCCTGAGGTGGCCCCACCGGATAGGACCAACACTTAGACAAGCATTGGCCCGGGGGGGTTCAAATAAAGATGACCCTTGGGCTGTCCTAACCCAAGGGAAAAAGAGGCTAGGTGGCGAATGGTAAAACCAAGGTTGGGCCTTGGTGGAGGAGTTTTATTCAAAGCGAACTGTCAAGGGGTTCCCATTATAACCCAACCGCGTAAGGAACGCAAAATCCGGGAACATAACACCGATATGACGGAAACTAGGGAGGCAAGAGTGGAACAAAACACCAGGCATAAGGCCGAGCCTTCCACCCTTTACCAAGTGTATAGATGCATTAATTAAACAAGATATATTGTGATATCCCAACAAGTAAACATGTTCCAACAAGGAACAACATCTCCATGTTCCAACGAGGAACAAACTTCAATCTTCACCTGCAACTAACAACGCTATAAGAGGGGCTGAGCAAAGTGGTAACATAGCCAAACAACGGTTTGCTAGGACAAGGTGGGTTAGAGGCTTGGTTCAACAATATAGGAGGCATGATAAGCAAGTGGTATGTATCGTAGCATAAGCATAGCAAAAGAGCGAGCATCTAGCAAGAAAAGATAGAAGTGATTTCAAGGGTATGGTCATCTTGCCTGAGATCCCGCAAGGAAGAAGAATGAGTCCACGAAGAAGACAAACGGACGTAGTCGAACGGTTCCTCATAAACGCGACGTTATTGGAACTAACCGAAGAAACAACACTGGAAAGAAGCAAACAACATAGTAAACAACCAACACATAACCAAGGCACGATGCACAATCAAGTATGATGCATGTCCGGTTTAATGAGGCATGGCATGGCAAAGTGCACAAACAATCCTACAACTTAAGTGGAGCTCAATATGCAACGAGTTGCATATTGACGAAACACCACAACAAGTTATTTAGTTCGATCTCGTTTATGTACCCAACAATATTAAATGTTTATTAACATGGCAAGGGGTGAAGCAAATGAAAACTACCTATCTAGGCAAGTTTAAATGAGGCCGGAACAAGAAACAACAAGTCTGGAAAAATCCTCATATGCATATATTAGGTTTGGTACTGTTCTGCCCTAAACCATATTTTATAGTTGTTAAACATGCAAAGAGATGCCACCATGTTAAACTAGGAAAAATTCTACCCCATTTACATATAAAGTTTATTAAATTCCGAGTTACGGTTAAATAGTTATGAATTAAACCATTTTAGCATGGCATATGGGAAAAATTACACAAAGCGCATTTTAAACATTTCAAACATGGATGAAAATTGAAAATTATTAATCTACACAAAATTCTAATCAAGTTTCATATATTATTTATTTAGATCTGATGCACGGATGATGAGTTATAATATGCATGAAGTCTAGGGGGCTTCCTGCAAATCTGTTTAACACCGGAATAATAGCTAAAATTGCTGGAACAGAAAAAAACGTATCGGGCCAAAATGGACTAGCCCAACAGCAGGGAAAAAAGGTGGGCGCTGGGGGTGTGGCCTCACCCATGGGCCAGGCCCAGTTCGGTCGAGAGGCTGGCCGGCAGGGGCGCGTCTGGGCCTTGCTGGAAGCGGTGCTGGGCCGCGGTTGGAGAGGAGGCCGACCCACCTACGTGGACGAGGCCAGCGATGCGGACGACGTTGTCCTCCTCCCAATGAGGACGAGCGGCAGCGGCTTGTAGACTCCGGCGAAATGATGTGGGGAGGAGCTGGGGTTGAACGGCGACATCAGATTCGGGCGGATCTGGACCCAGGGGACCCATTCCCGACGCCGGTGGCACCCGACGATGAAAGGTTGGCCGGATCTGGCAGCAATGGCCTCACCTGCGAGAGAGAGAACGAGAGGTGAGCGCTGGGAGGAGAAGAAAGAGAGAAGAGAGAGGGACGGCGGAGCTCTGGCCTCAGGTGGAGGTCGCCGGCGGCAGCACTCAGGTGGCCGGTAGAAGGAGGCGAAGCGCGAGGCGGCGCGGGGCTCCAGCGGGAGGAGGCATATGAGCGGGCGAGCGAGCGCGCTCGGGCGCACAGCGGCAGGGCGATTCGGGCCCGGGCGGCCCGGGGCGGGCCTCCCATAGGCTCTGAGGGCCGCGGTGAAGTGGGGCGCAGGGGAGGACACACGGCGATGCGGGAGTGGGCGCAGGGGCGGTGTGGCTAACATGGCGGCGGCGACGGGTGGCTCTGGCGGTGACAAGTGGCGGCGGGGTGCTGGTTGGGCGCTGAAAGCGAGGTAGGAGACGACGACGGCTGCGGGGGTGGAGGAGGTTTAGGCCATTTTTGGCATGGGTAGGGGCTATATATAGACAGATGCTAGGGTTAGGGGGTTAGGAGGGGTTTTTGGACCATGCGATCGCCATCGGACGGCTCCGGCCTTGAGAAGGGGTAGGTTGAGTCTAGTGGGCAGTGTAGAGGGCCATGGACTGAGAGGAGAGGAGAGAATTGCAGCCCGACAACAGTTTCCAAAGACCGAAAAACGTCCGACGTAAGGCCGACTATATTGTCGCTATAGTTATCCATTGGGGCATCAAACGGACTCCGAATGCGATGAAACTTGGCAGGCGGCCTACCTACACTATAATAAGACCACACGCAAACTCTCATCCCATTCCGAGAACATTTCCCAGCCACTTATAATATAATATTTCGGACATGCCGCGGGCGCGTGCAAGTGTGTCTGGGCTCAGAACGGACAATGGGGAGAACTGGGATACCCCGGATGAATGCAAGTTTTGAAAACATTATGATGCAATGCATATGATGACATGATGAAATGCAACATGCAACCAAAATACATGGCAACGACGACGAATAACTGGAAGACACCTGGCACATCGGTCTCGGGGCGTCACATGTCTTGATGAAGACAGTGAGTTCAAGCTACTCACCGGCAGCTGTGAGACAACCTTGTTGAAGTTGATGCCTCAATCAGTTTGACTTCTTCAATCTCAACTTAAAGCGGAAAGACTTTGGTTCAGCTCAGGTCCAACTTGATGTCAATTCTCTAATGAAGATCTTAGAAGAGAGCCGTGCGTGCTTTCTTTCTACACAACTAGAGTTTGAGGATCTATCGTTGAGACAACCGAGGTCTCATCAGTTTGTTCTGCTGCTTGTGGTGCACCTCCGGGGCAAGGCTAATGTCTTTTGAACTGTCTTGTAGTGCTGCCGGTTTTGTATCTTCTTTTATCGACATGTTTATATGCACTGGTGGCGACCTTTGATGCCTAGCGTATGTAATCCATGGTCTGGTTGCGCTCTATTATCATAAGTGGGGAACTTTGATGCCCAGTGGATGTAATATGCCATAATTTCTTTATTGTATAGTAGGTTTATTATTAGTTGGTATGTTGTAATTTAGGCCGGAAGCTTCAACGGAGTTCAATGTTGTTGGTCTGTCAGGCCGGTGATACATCTCCAACGTATCTATAATTTATGAAGTATTCATGCCATCTTTACAACAATTTTATATGGTTTTGGTATGATTTGCAAGGAACTAACCCAGACTGACGGTGTTATCAGAAGAACTACCATGGTGTTGTTTTTTGTGCGGAAATGACAGTTCTCCAAATGAGCTGAAACTTTTTGATGATTTTTTTTGGAACAAAAGAGACCCCCGAAGCTTCGTGGAAGGGCCAGAAGAGCCACGAGGAGGGCATAACCCACCACGGCGCGCCTGGTGGGCCAGGCTCGTCCCGGTGGGTTGTGCTCACCTCGAGGCCCAACTTCGCATGAAATCGACGCCAAAAAATCCTATAAATAGAGAAACCATCAAAACTACCCTAGATTAGAAGTTCCACTGCCGCAAGCCTCTGTAGCCACCGAAAACCAATCTAGACCCCGTTTCGGCACCCTCCGAAGGGGTAAATCATCACCGGTGACCATCTTCATCATCCCGGCTGCCACCACGATGAGGAGGGAGTAGTCCACCCTCGGGGCTGAGGGTTTGTACCAATAGCTATGTGTTTAATCTCTCTCTCTCTCTCTCGTGTTCTTGACATGTCACGATCCTGATGCATCACGGACTTTGTTAATATAGTCGGATCATATGGAGTTTTTCCCTATCTATCATGTTGTGATGAATTGAGTTTTCCCTTTGAGATTTCGTAGTTATCGGATTGAATACTTTAATCGATTTGAGAGCACTTGATATATGGCGTGCATATGAATACTCATGGTGACAATGCGGTATCATATTGATTCACTTGATATGTGTTTTGGCATTCAACTCGCGGATTCCCGCGATGACATTGGGGTAATCTACGCATAGGGGTTGATGCACATTCTCGTCTTTTGTTTCTCCGGTAGAAATCTTGGGGAACTCTTTGAGGTTTTTTGTGCTGGATTGAGTATTATGAATCAGAAATTATTTGGTGTTATTTTAGTATGAACTCTTGGATAGATTGATCGGATAGCTTCGAGGTGGTTTCGTACCCTACAAACGATTTCTTCTTATGTTCTCCGCTAGATAGGAACTTTGGAGTGATTCTTCATCGCACTTTGAGGGGTGGTTATATGATCCAATTATATTAGCACTGTTGAGAGATCACACTAGCGAAAGTACAGACCCTAGGCCTCATTTTCAAGCATTGCAATACCATTTTTGTGCCCGTTTACTAGTTGCTACCTTGCTGTTTTTATTTATTTAGATTATAAAAATATATTTCTACCATCAATATTACACTTTTACCACCATCTCTTCGCCGAACTAGTGCAGCAAATTACCATTGTATTTGGTGTGTTGGGACACAAGAGACTTTTTATTATTTGGTTGCAGGGTTGTTTGAGAGAGACCATCTTCATCCTGCACCTCCCACGGATTGATAAACCTTAGGTCATCCACTTGAGGGAAAATTGCTACTGTCCTACAAAACTCTGCACTTGGAGGCCCAACACGTGTCTACAAGAATAAAGTTGTGTAGTAGACATCAGCCGACCCATAACTGGCTATATATGGGCAGAAACGTCGGCTTATAATCATCTTGGGCCATTAGCAGGCCTAAACGTAAAGTAGTTTTCCGCCTTTAATAGGCCGAGTAAAATTCGGGCCTGTTGGACACAGAATACCATGGGCTTTTAACAGGCTGAAAACTAGATTGGGCTAGAGTTGAGCCAAAAAATTCACGGGCCAACACAAGCCGAGACTTTCATAGGCCCATGCTTGGTCCAATAACATATGAGCCGTTAACAGGCCTAAAAAATTCTCGGGCCTTGTTTGGCCCATTAAATTATGGGCTGTAAACAGGGCGGATTCAAAGTGGGTCGTAATTAGGCTCAACGGTGTCACGCGCCATTAACAGGCCAATAGGCATGTTGGGCTGAAATTTATCCACAAAGACTACGAGTTGTTAAGAGGCCGAAATTCACTTCGGACAAGAAATGGCCAGTTGCAGCATGTGCCATTAAATGGCCTAAACTGAAACCGGGCCAACAACAGCCCAGATGCACCAAGGGCCACTAATAGGAGATGTTGGCTAGAACTACGTCGGTATTTTCCCAAAGAGGAAGGGATTATGCAGCACAACGACGGTAGGTATTTCCCTCGGTTATGAGACCAAGGTTATCGAACCAGCGGGAGAACCAAGCAACACTACGTAAACATCACCTGCACACAAAAAACGAATACTCGCAACCCGACGTGTTAAAGGGGTTGTCAATCCCTTTAAGGTAACGGTGCCAGAAATTGGCAAACGGACATGAGAGAGTTGTAAATATTGATAGATCGGACGCCAAATAAAATAAATTGCAGCAAGGTATTTTTGTATTTTTGGTTTAAAAGATCTGAAAATAAAAGCAAATGAAAATAGATCGCAAAGGAAAATATATTAAGGAAGAGACTTGGGGGCCGTAGTTTTCATTAGTGGCTTCTCTTGAGAAAAATAACGAACGGTGGGTGAACAAATTACTGTTAGGCAATTGATAGAACTTAAAATAATCATGACGATATCCAGGCAATGACCATTTTGTAGGCATCACGTCCAAGATTAGTAGACCGACTCCTGCCTGCATCTACTACTATTACACCACACATCGAATGTTATCCAGCATGCATCTAGTGTATTAAGTTCATGGAGAAATGGAGTAATGCAATAATAACGATGACATGATGTAGACAAGATCTATTTATGTAGAAATAGACACCATCTTGTTATCCTTAATAGCAACGATACATACGTGTCGGTTCCCCTTCTGTCACTGGGATCAAGCACCGTAAGATCGAACCCATCACAAAGCACATCTTACAATTGCAAGATAAATAGATCAAGTTGGCCAAACAAAACCCAAATATCAGAGAAGAAATACGAGTCTACAAGCAATCATGCATATAAGAGATCAAAGAAGACTCGAATAACTTTCATGGATAAAAAGATAGATCTGATCATAAACTCAAAGTTCATTGGATCCCAACAAACACACCGCAAAAGAGTTACATCATATGGATCTCCAAGAGACCATTGTATTGAGAATCAAGTGAAAGAGAGGAAGCCATCTAGCTACTAACTATGAACCTGAAGGTCTACAAAGAACTACTCACGCATTATCGGAGAGGCACCAATCGACATGATGAACCCCTGCGTGATGGTGTCTAGATTGGATCTGGTGGTTTCTGGAACTTGCGGCGGCTAGAATTGATTTTCGTCGACTCCCCTAGGGTTTCTGGAATACTGGGGTATTTATAGAGTAAAGAGGTGGTATGGGGGCGCACCTGAGGTGGGCACAACCCTCCAGGCGTGCCCTGGTGGGTTGTGCTCCCCTTGGAGCACCCCCAGGCGCTTCTCTAGCCCATTGGATGTCTTTTGGTCAGAAAAAATCCATAAAAAGTTTCGCCGCGTTTGGACTCCATTTGGTATTGATTTCCTTCGATGTAAAAAACATGCAAAAATTAGCAACTGGCACTTGGCACTATGTCAATAGGTTAGTACCAAAAAATGATATAAAATGACTATAAAATGATTATAAAACATCCAAGAATGATAATATAACAGCATGGAACAATCAAACATTATAGATACATTGGAGACGTATCAATAGGCGAGAATGATTACCGGGCCAAATTGTTAAACAAGCCTTTAGCAGGCCGAAATGCAAACCCGGCATAGAATGGGCCCAAAAGCACAGTGGCCTATTAAAGGGCGTGATCTGATATGGGCCGTAATTTAGCCCAAAATACGACAGGATGTCAATGGGCTAGATCTGATATGGGTCGTAATTTGACCTAAAACATGGCAGGCTGTTAACGGCCGACCCACTAGCGTTTGACAAAATATTGTGGGCCTTTGGCTGAGCTGGCCTTTTTACCTTAAATGGGCCACTGTAGGGCCGTGCCACGTGCCAACGTATCATATGTGCGTTCTGTCCATTTTAGGGATGGCATCTGTCCCAGCGCTGAGCTGACACATGGATCCTCCGGCGAATTAGAAATTTACATGTGGAAAATCACCATTGGTCCAGGCTGTTAGCGGGTTATCAGATCCAAAACCAGACCCGGTAGCTTAACCGCTATTGGATCACGGGTTCCAGCAAAACCCTTGAGGTTCAAACACTTGGGTGCACGCGAAGGTTTTCTCCCTATCGATCCACGCCCTAGCTCGCTAAGATCTCGCGGATAAACTCTACGAGCTTGCAACACAAAGACACAAGATTTATACTGATTCGGGCCACCATTGTGGTGTAATACCTTACTCCAGTATGGTGGTGGTGGATTGCCTCTTGGGCTGATGATGAACAGTACAAGGGGAAGAACAGCCTCCTAAGGTTGAGGTGTTCTTGTTTTTGGAGAAGTTGTGTGGGTGAGATGCCTCTGAATGAGTTCTTCCCCTTCTTCTCTTGTCTCTACTATGGTGGCTAGTTCTACTTATATAGGCCCTGGTCCTCTCTCCAAATATTTAGTGGGAAGGTAGCCAACAACGGCCAATTTGAAAGGGGACAACTAGTACAGCTTATCTTGCCAAAAGTAGTCTTCGCTTGCAAAACGCTCTAGTGGTGACGCCGTCTTGGGCTCCATGGTGACCTCCGTCTTGCCGTCCTGCTGGTCTTGGTCTCGTTGCACCGATATGGAAAACTTTCCTTGATGCCTCGGTACTTCATGCCTGCGCTTGCCCCCTTGGCACCAAAGAGAATACAAGCACGCTGCGCGCGCTGGCGCCCGCCTGGTCTCGATCGTCATGGCTCACGACGCGAGGACCTCGCGAGGTTTGCCTTGCCTTGATCTCTCTGCCCCTCATGAGCCTACCTGGCGAGGCTGCTCCTGTGCAGGTCCTACATCATCCACCTCGCGAGGCTTGGGCCCTCGCGAGGATCTTGAATACCTCGTGGGCCGCTCAGCCATGCCGTGGGCCGCTGGCAGGCAAGTCTGGGGACCCCCGTTCCCAGAACGCCGATAGTAGCCCCCGGGCCCAAGGCGCGCTCGGGCTTGGCTTTGAGGCAAAGCCAAAGGTCAAGCGCGGAGGGCCACAGGCCCCAAAAGCCTGCGGCCTCGGTTGACACGTGGTGGTTGATTGGACGTGGGCGCCTCCGCTTCCCCATGCTGCCTCAGCAACTGCCCAAGTTGACAAGTCCCTGCGACATGCATGGAAAACCATCATTACATGTGATCGTAGAGGGCGCTGGTTGGCCTTCTCCTGCTATAAATGAGGAAGGGGGCAGAGCCCCTGTCCCCCACATCTTCCCATTCTACCTGCTTCTTCCTCCTCTGCTTCACCACCGACTCCAATGGCGTCGTCGAAGAGGTTCTCCGCCGCGGAGAAAGGAAAGGCCCCTCGCGAGGGGCCCGGCTCCCCGGTGCCCAAGCGGGGATGCGGTCGTCCCCGCAAGCACACCACGACTCTTGCCGTGGATCCCCGCTCCCGGGGTGGAGCCGCCGTGCGTGGTGGGGTCGCTCCGGTCACGGCATCCCCATCGATGAGGTGAGAAGTGACATGGTTGTGCGGCCTCCTCGGCCACGCTTCCACTCGGCAGAGGTGCTGCCGGAGTTCGTTGTCTGGTCGGAGGATCTGGCCGGCAACTGGCTTCAGCTTCCGCGCTTCTTCGTCGACAAGCTGTCGACCTCTAGTCCAGGCAGGCTCTGTCTGCAAGCGGACGGCAGCTGCAATAGGGCCTCCTGGGTCGCGGTTGAAGTCTTCGCCGCAGGCAACATAGCTCTAGCCCGTGGTTGGCAGACGTTCGCCCGCGCGCGAAGCCTGGGCAGGTGGTGCACCCTCCATTTCAAGTATGATGGTGATGCGACCCTCTACGTGAGGGTGTTTGGGGAAGATGGTCGCCACGCCGGGTGCTGCCCCGAGACGAACAACGACGAGGAAGTGCTCAGTCTCGGCGATGGCCGCGATGAGGGCGAGCCCGTCGGCCACGCCTCGTCCAGCTACGGTGGCTCTTCTTTGGCGAAAGCTCCAGCAGCGGCGGCTACGACCAGCCACCATGCCGCCACGCTCGCTTCGAAGGTGGTAGCAGGTCATCTCATCGCCGCGTCTCTGTGAAGCGCGAGGAGGGATCCGGATAAGCTCAGGACGTCGCTGGAGGCCTGCCCCCGTGGTTTGCTGCAACGACGCTATTGTTTTGTTCCTCATTTCTTTCCTACATCAAAATGAAACCAGTATGGGCCCGGAGGGGCGTCTATCGAACTATGATTCCTCAACCATCATGCTATGCTTGTTATTTTCGTGTTGTGTCGTTATTTTGTGCAGAGATAACTTAGCCTGGAGCGTCTGGGGCAACATCTTCTTCACGGGGCACTTGTTTCCTCGTGCCCGTCTTGGCTTAGTGGTTGCTCAGGAACTGCAAAAAAATTGTTAGGAAGCTCTCTAGGAGACTTATCGTTCACCCGAGCCTTGACCCAGCGCTTCATATGGCGGTACCCGAGGGGCACGGTTAGGAGAGATGTGCCGGCTTGTGGGCTCGAACGAGGGTGCCTTGCGAGAAAGCAGACCGAAGGCAGAGAGAAGGACCAACACAGGAGGCAGAAACCACCGCGAAGGCGCCTGCCTAGCCCCCTCACGAGGTATGCGAGAGAGAGAACATAAGCGAACTAGATTCGGAAAAGGCGGCATAAGGCAACGGAACCAAATCAGCAAAGAACACCAGAAGCAAACTTCGATTAAGAGAAGGTGAGCCAATTATGGAAAGAAAATGAAAAGCCGCGTCCGGCACCTAGTATAGTCTTCAAGTCTTCTCACCAGCATGGAGCTATGTGCTGCCACTAGGCGTGGGAGGGAGCCCCCGAGGCCCGAGGGTGGCACTCCTGAGACTCTGGGGCGTCTACAGCCCCACTCATTATTACGTGAGAGTGTCACGGGCGGCGATTCTTCACAGGCACCGGGCCCTCTTCACACGCACTAGGCCTTTCTTCACAGGCACTAGGCCTTGCTTCACAGGCACTGGGCCTTGCTTCATGGGTAGAAATTCTGGAGGTGCTGGATGTTCCAGGCGTTCTGGATGGGCACCCCGTCCTGTGTCTCCAGGCGTGCGGTGCCAGGCCTGGAGATATGGACGACCCTAAACGGGCCCTCCCACATGGGTGAGAGCTTGTGCAACCCTTCCCTGGAGAGGACCCGCCTAAGGACGAGGTCTCCTGCCTCGAGCATCCTGGAGCGGATGTTGCAACAGTGGGATCATCGTAGTGCATGTTGGTACATTGCCGTCCTCAGTGCAGATTCTCGGCGACGTTCCTCCCCCAGTACGAGGTCCATCCCCCGCGTGGCGTCCTGCTACGTTTCATCAAACGCCAGGACCCATGGGGAGTGATGCTTGACCTCATGAGGGAGGACCGCTTCGGCTCCATAGACAAGGAAGAACGGGGTCTCGCCCGTCGGCTTAGTGGCGATGGTGCGGATGGACCATAGCACAGACTGGAGCTCGGCATGCCAGCCCCTGCCGCACGCCTCGAGCTTCTTCTTGAAGGTCCTGGTCTTGAGGCCTCTCAGGACCTCCGCGTTGGCGCGTTCATCCTGGCCATTGCTCCTGGGGTGCGACACCGAAGCATAGCAGATCTGCGTTCCAAGGTTAGCACAGTATGTTTTGAAGAGGTTACTGGTGAACTGCGAGCCGTTGTCGGTGATGATGCGGTTGGGGACCCCAAAACGGCACACGAGGCCCTTGATGAACTTAACTGCGGAACCAGCTGGGATGGTGTGGACGGCTTCCACTTCCACCCACTTAGTGAACTTGTCGATGGCGACGTAGAGGTAGCAGTATCCCCCTGGAGCTCGAGGGAATGGGCCCAAGATATCCAGCCCCCCAGACCGCGAACGGCCATGTGAGCGGTATAGTCTGGAGGCCCTGAGCTGACTGATGGATCTGCTTGGTGTGGAACTGGCAAGCTCCACGGGACTTCACCAGCTCAGCTGCGTCGTTGAGCGCCATGGGCCAGTAGAATCCACTGCGGAACACCTTGCCAACAAGAGTCCGTGACGACGAATGGTGTCCGCAGTCCCCGCTGTGTATGTCAATCAGCAACTCCTTCCCCTGGTCCCTGGAAATGCAACACAGTGAAACATCATTTGGTCCCTTCCTGTACAACTCACCATCTTGGATGCAGTATGTCGTGGCTTGCCGGGCCACGCGCTTTGCACCCTCTTCCTTCTCCGGTAGTGCCCCTTGCCTCAGATATTGTCGGTGTTCTGGGAACGGGGGTCCCCAGACTTGCCTGCCGGCGGCCCACGGCGTGGCTGGGCTAGCAGGTCTGTACGACCCATCTTCATCAACGAGGTATTCAAGACCCTCGCGAGGGGCAAAGCCTCACGAGGCGGACGACGCAAGACCCCTCAGGAGCGGCCTCGCCAGCCAGGCTCACGAGCGGTGCAGAGATCAAGGCAAGAAAAACCTCGCGAGGTTCTCATGACGTGAGCCATGACGATCGAGACCAAGAACACGCTAGGTGGGCGCCAGCGTGCGTAGTGTCCTTGCTTCCTCTTTGTTGCCAAGGGGGCAATCGCAGGCGCGGAGTACCGAGGCATCAAGCAAAGGTTTCCATATTGGTGCAACGAGACCAAGACCAGAAGGACGGCAAGACGGGGGTCACCACCAGAACCTTTGGCAGGCGAAGACCACCTTTTGTCAGGATAGCTTGTACTAGTTGTACCCTTTCAAATTGGCCGTTGTTGGCTCCCTTCCTGCTCAATATTTGGGGAGAGGACCAGGGCCTATATAAGTAGAACTAGCCACCATAGTAGTGACAAGTCGAGAACTCATATCCCCAACCACATAAGTGCACCAAGCACAAGAACACCTCGTCCCCTTGTACTGTTCATCATCAGCCCAAGAGGCAATCCACCACCACCACACTGGAGTAGGGTATTACACCACAACGATGGCCCGAACCAGTATAAATCTTGTGTCTTTGTGTCACAAGTTCGTCGAGTTCATCTGCGAGATCTTAGCGAGCTAGGGCGTGGATCGATAGGGAGAAAACCTTCGCGTGCACCCCAATGTTCAAACCTCGAGGGTTTTGCCGGAACCCGTGGTCCGATATTTGGCACGCCTAGTAGGGGTGTGCCAAAGCTTCCTTCCGTCGCTCCGAGTCCCGTTGCTCCGTCGTCTCCATGGCAGATGTGTGCCGCGCTCATGCTAAGTGCCAGGCTACCCTCGCCGCCCACATCGCTCTGACGGCTCCCGTCGGCGGGCCACCTCATCGTTCCCCGTCGCCTGCTGCCAACGCCGCCACCGGCCCAGCAGGGAACGAGCAGCAAGCATCCTCGCCACACCACTCAGTGCGGCGGAACGGCCGCACCACCACTCCATCGCTGACCCCGGCTGGTTCTTCTTCCAATGCACGTCGCCCTCCCATGGACGCACGGGCCATGCTCCTTATGGCGCACGAGCTCCTGCGCTACCGACCGGTCGACAACCTCTACAAGGACTGGCTCGACTGCATCGCCGAGCTTGTCGGCGTCGCAGGGGGCTCCCTAGCACCGTCCTTCTCTCCGCCTCGCCCTCCGCCAGCTATGGGCGACATAGCTCATGGAGCGCCTCCACCACCTCTACCCTAAGATGGCGCCCTGGCGCCAAGGCGCGCGGCTCCACGGCGCGACCCGCCGCGCCCCATTCCCGCGCGTGAATAAAGAAGTTGTCAAGAAGTCCCTCGACCGCAAGAAAACGCTCTGCCGTTCCTCGCGCCATCGCGCCAGGACCGGCTGCGGCGGCAAGACTGCGCGCCACCTGTAGCGGCAGGACGCGGACCCCATCAAGACCAAGCTCCACCCCCAAGGTGGGCCCAAGTGACTGTCGGATGTGGGATTCCGGCAAACCCTTAACGTTCGAACACTGGGGTGCACGCGATGTCTTTCCCTCCTACAGATCTATACTCTAGCTCGCTAGATCTCGCAAACAAACTCGACGAACTCACAACACAGAAAGACACAGGCTTTATACTGGTTCGGGCCACAGTTGTGGTGTAATACCCTACTCCAGTGTGGTGGTGGTGGATTGCCTCTTGAGCTGATGATGAATAATACAGGGGAAGAACAACCTCCTGAGGTTGAGGTGATCTTGTGCTTTCAGACTTGTGTGTATCCCTCGGTCTGATGAGATCTCTCCCCTCTACTGTGGTGGCTGGTCCTATTTATAGAGGCCCTGGTCCTCTTCCCGAATATTGAGCGGGAAGGGAGCCAACAATGGCGGGCTTATTTGAAGGGGGATAGCTAGTACAAGCTATCCTGACAAAAGGTAGTCTGCACCTGTGAAAGGTTCTGGGGTGACGCCGTCTTGGGCTCCATGATGACCTCCGCCTTGCTGTCCGCCTGGTCTTGGTCTTGTTGCACCGAAATGGCAACCCTTGCCTGAGGCCTCGGTACTCCGCGGCTGCGCTTGCCTCCTTTGCACAAAAGGGGAAACAAGGACGCTGCGCGCGCTGGCGCCCACCTGGCGCCCGCCTGGTGTCGATCGTCATGGCTCACGTCACTAGAGCCTCGCGAGGTTTGCCATGCCTTGATATCTCCGCTCCTCGCGAGCCTGCCAAACTAGGCCGCTCGGGGGGAGGTCTTGCGTCGTCCGCCTCGCGAGGCTTGGTCCCTCGCGAAGGTCTTCGGTGCTTTGTTGGTGAAGATGGGTCGTACGACCTGCTGACTCCGCCACGCCGCGGGCCGCAGGCAGGCAAGTCTGGGGACCCCCGTTCCCAGAACGCCGACAGTAGCCCCCAGGCCCAAGGTGCGCTCGGTCTTGTCTTCGCAGCGAAGCCAAAGGTCAAGTTCGGAGCATCGCGGGCCCCAAAAGCCTGCGGCCTCGGTTGACGCGTGGTGGTTGATTGGACGTGGGCATCTCTGCTTCCCCACACTGCCTTTGAATCCGCCTGGCTATGCTGCCCCTGCGGCCTACACAGTTATTTTTCCTTCGCCATGCCTGGTTCTTCCAATCTCCCTGCTTCCTCGACGCCCTAATCTGCCTTCCCAATCCGACCAGCGCTCCGCCCGCTTCACCGCCATGGCGCCGAAGCAAGACCAAAAGGGGAAGAAACCTTTGTCCTAACCAACTGTGCCTCCATCCTTCGAACCGGCGCTCGGCCGGCCTCGGGTGCTCAACGACGAGGCCATGGGCAAGGTGCGCCCCATTCTCCCCTCCAGCTTCAACGAGTGGGGAGAGACGCCGGCCTGGCCCGCATCTCGCTCCAGCATGGCTCGGGTAGTCACCGAGGTTCCGATCTTCCGCGCCTGGTGTCGCCGACGGAGGCGCCCCGACAAGGCAAGGAGTGGCCCAGGGCGGAGCTTGTCGATGAGCGGGCGTCGTCAGTGTTGGGGTAGATGTTGACTGGCCTAAAGCTGGGCAATGTGAGTGCGGCCAAAATAACGGGAGCGATGCTCCTGAGGGAGTTCTTGATGCTGCGGGTTGCCCCACTCCAGGCGCGCATGCGCCCCTTCTGGGAGCTTGGAGGAGGGGAAAACAAGTCCCGCCTAAGGCCGAGGGACCTGCCTGACGATGAACTAGATGCCATCCTACGTCTCATAGTCGGAGACAACCAGGAGTACCCACCTAGCGCCTTCATTCCCCTGTTCCAACGCAGGGACCGGGAGGAATTCGTTGCCTCCAGGCAAACTTTTCATGCACGCGGTCTGGTGCCGCCGGTGTTTTTGGGAGCTCCTACGGCGCAGAAACCAGTGGAGGTGTCTTCTGGCGAGTCCCGCGGAAAGGGGGAAGAGGATGCGGACTCAGAGGAGACCCTATAAGAGGTGGGGAGATCTCCCCTCCGAGCAAGGCCAATATTCTCAGCGCCCTTCCTAATGATGCTGAGGCTGACGCCTACCATGGAGGGAAGGAGCAACCCCTCATCCCGACGAAGGGTAGGTCATCGCTGGTGGACCGTGGTGCCGCCTCCACCCCAACACCTCCTGGGGCTGGATCCGGTTCTGCCTTCGCACTGAATGGCGCCGCCGGAGCCCGAACGTCTGCCCCTCAGGCCCCGATGCTGTTAGGCCTCAAGCTTCACAAGCGGAAGGTGGAGTACCTTGCAGTGGATCGGTAGGTGTCTCGAGCTTCGCTTTATCCCGGCTGGTACTTGTTATTTCCTCACGCTCTCCTTTGGTTGATCAGGCCGTCATCTTCGGCGAAGAGGAGGAAGGAGGGTACGGCGGCTGTGCCTCCCTCCGCAGAGCAAGGAGGCAACATTGCCTGTGTCTCCCCAGCTCGGTCTCCCTTGCGGGGCCAAGAGGAACATCGCCGCGTGGAATCAGCCGCCATAGCCCCGCCGGCTCCAGAAGTGTCGGTGCTTGGCGCGGCTGATGAGGTCCCAGCTGCTCCAGGGCCTGCACTCTCCCAAGCGCTGGTGATGGCGTCGCTTCATCCTCCTGTTGCACCTCCACTCCTTGGTTCTTCTGCTCCTGCTGCCGTCTTGGAGCGTGCCCTTTCAGAGATGACCCAACTACAGGCGGATCTCCTAAGCGCTGACCCGCACCTGGTGGCCGGGCGTCTGGAGGTGGCCTCCGGCTGGCTTCATTCTGACCTGGCGGTATGCACGGCGCTGGGCCAGGCTGTTGCGGCTTCCGAGAGGGGGAAGCAATGGGCCGTCGGTGCTGCAGCCGATCGTGAGGCGGCGTTGAAAGATGCCAAGGCCGCTCGTGACTGATGCCAAGTGCTGGAGGGCGAGTTGCAGAGCCTGCGCGACAAGCACGTCGAAGAGGTACGCCGCCGCCAAGCAGAGGAGAAGAAGATGAAGGCCTGGGAGGAAGCCGTCAAGAACCGTGATGCTAAGCTGGCGGAGCTGGGGAAGAAGCAGGCTACCGAGCGCAACCAGTTGGAAGAGTTGGAGCAGAAGATGGGGGCGAGGCAGGCCGATCTTGACGCCAAGGCGCGAGTCCTGGCTGAAGACCGTGTTGCCTTCGCTGATCTCGAGAAGAGATCTCGCAAGGCGCTAAGGACGCTCTACGAGCATGGCCTGGAGAAGCCGCTGGACACTGACGAGGACAGCCCCGCCCAGCTGCTTCCTCTCGTGGTGAAGGCGCTTGAGGAGGTCGTTGAGGGCCTCGGTCCCATGGCAGAGGCAGAAGCTCACGTTCTGTCTTCAGCCGCACTGACTCGCGTCCTCAGCCATCTGCACCTCCGTGACCCCAACACCCGCCTGGACGAGCTGCTGGAGCATGTGGTTGAAGAGCTCTGTGAAGCCGCCGTCGTAGCTGTTCAAGGTCAAGTGGAGGCCTTGCTGGGGAAGTTCCGCGGCTTTGTCTCTGATCCTCTGTCTGGCGATGTCACGGATCCTACGGCTGGTGGTGAAGGTGAGAGCATCGTCGCCCACGGGGGAGCACCTTCCGCAGGTGATGGCGACATCCAGGGGTGACCTATTCTTCTCATTTCATTCCTGCGACATACATCAGGCCTTGTGGAGGCGTTTAGACTTTTCATTTGGTATTGTGAGAACAATCTGCTTGTAATATTTGCTTCGAGATTTTGCGTTTTCCTTCCTATTTGCTTTGTTCTGCGTCGGTAGAGCCCGGCCCCGCGCATACCTCAACTGCCATTGGGCCGACCGGAGACCAGGACGGTCCAAGGAGTGAGGGGCTACGTGACCAGTGAGGCTCCTGAGTCGCGATGCTCAGGAGTCCCCCTTGACGTGCGAACAACATATAGGGAGAGTTCACGAGGATATATTAATGTTCTACGTCGGCAGAGCCCGGCCCCGCGCATACCTCAACCGCCATTGGGCCGACCGGAGACCAGGACGGACCAAGGAGTGAGGGGCTACGTGACTAGTTAGGCTCCTGAGTCGCGATGCTCAGGAGTCCCCCTTGACATTCAAACAAATTCCATATCTGCCCTCGCCGAGGCCTCGGGAGGGGCGCGCGATGCCTAGGTTCGGGGGACCTGGTTGGGTGGCGTGCGCTTGGGCGTGACCCGAGCGCAGCCCCCGTGCCCAGCCCCCTCGCGCGACTCTCCCGAGGGGAGGCATCATGGTGAGGCTAGGCGCTGAGCTCTGGCTCCCTGAGGTTGGTACGACCGTGGGGTCGCCCTCAGTTGTTTATCACCAGCGTGGAGCATAGTGCTTCTGCTTGTGCACGAGCGTAGCCGCTCCTCGACAGTGTCAACAGCCAGCGCGAATCATGGAGCTTCCACTTAGGCGTGGTATGGGGGCCCCCTCCGGGAGGAGCCCCCGGGGCGTCTACAGCCCTGCCCTGACACGTGGCTTGCACGGCAGGGCTGCGAGGTGTATCTGGGCACTCGTGAGCCAGCGCGGGACTCACGAGGCCCTACCTTAAGGCGAGTTGCGCCTGGTCTTGAGTCTTGGTGACTGTATGTTTCTGCAAGGCGGTTAGATGCAAGCACTCTACGTCCCCAGGTCCCGGCTCTCGAGTGAGCTCAGCCGCTGCTCGTATGCCAGGTCGCGATGTCGTGGTCAAGGCCAGGGGTGAGGGCTGGAGAGCCAGTAAGAGCTCCTGAGTCGCGATGCTTAGGAAGCCCCCTTTTAACGTGCAAGCGGGTTGCATGGGATAAACAGACCCGCAGGAGGCGGCAACCGAGCAGACGATAGCCGTCGGCAGGTTAAGCATGAAGAGAAAATCGACTTGGGTAAATGCAGGAAGATACATGCCACTAGGTCTAGCCCGAGCAGCATGGGGATGATGCAGCCTGAGGGGCGCCCCCAACAAGGTAAGCTAAAGACATAAGCAAAAGGGATACATGCCACAGGGACGGACCCATGTGGCCTGGGAATAATGCAGCCCGAGGGGCGCTCCCAGCTTAAATGAACTTGGAAGATGTCACCTGGTTCTATAGGCGAAGTAGAGTTGGTGCAGCTGAAGCCACGGGTTGAAGGAATGGCTCCTCATGAGCCACCGGGACCCTGAGCCTCGGGAGGCTCTGGGGGCTCAGGAGGTTTCCTGAAGACCGTCCCAATCTCCTCTAGAACAGTGTGGAACCTGGCCTCCTATGCCGCCAGGACTCGCTACATGTTGCGCTGACAGGCCGGCGCCACGCTCGGCAAGCCGAAGGGCATGCGAACATAGCCGTGTGGTGGACCCTCACAGCGCCCCGCACGTGATGGCCAAAAGCGTTCCTGAGATGCAGCCCTGTTGAGCCCTGGGATGTCGATGCAGACGCGCAGTTCAGCACCCTTGCCTGGATGGTGAGGCGCGCTCGGTGAGAGGCTGTCGCCGCGCATGGCTCTTGCATCTTGCAGTTCCTGGGTGGTCGTGGTGATGAACTCCTGGGTGGTGGGCACTCCTTGCCCTGTGCTCTCCTGAGGAAAGTGTGCTGTTCAGCATGCTTCCAAGTGGTGCCCAAGCGCCTCCCTCGTGAGGTTGGCAAGGTCTGAGGCTCTCCATAAGAGAGCCGCCGAGCCCTGCCCGAGGAGGGCGCTGGGTGCGCTTTCCTATGCGGTGGAGGGAGGTGCCCCTGGAGCGGGCGCTGATCCTGATGAGGCTCCCGACGTGATGCCATCTTCTTGGGGTCCTACGCGGCGTAGCTGCTTCTTCTTGGGGGTGGTCTCCGGAGGGCCTTCACTTCTACTGTCAGGGTTGTCGATTGCTGCGGCTTGGGAGGTGCGCTCAAGGGAGCACACCGCATCCCTTTCTTCACATGGGACCGTGATGATTCCCTCGCTTCCTGGCATCTTGAGAACGTGGTAGCCATGGTGAGTGACTGCCATGAGCTTGGCCAGGGCTGGATACCCAAGGATGGCATTGTATGGCAGGCGGATGTGCGCGACGTCGTAGTCGATGAGCTCAGTGCGGTAGTGCTTGCGCTCCCCGAAGGTGACAGGCAGGCGGACTTGTCCTATCGGTGTGGTGGAACCGTCGGTCACTCCTGAGAAAGGCTTGGTTGGCTGGAGCTGCTCGTAGGGCACTTGTAGGTTGTCGAATGTTTCGACGGACAGGATGTTGAGCCCTGCGCAGCCGTCGATGAGAGTCTTGGTGACTTGCACATTGCTGATGACTGGGGAGCACAGCATAGGGAGTGCGCCAGCGGTGGCTGCGCACTTGAGCTGGTCTTCCAAGTCGAAGGTGATGGTGCATTGGGACCACCTAAGCAGGCGCGTGGCCTCGAGCTTGGGGAGCTTCGCGTTCACCTCGCGAGCGAATTGTTTGAAGATGCGCCGAGAGGCTGGGGCCTGAGCATCGCCCAAGATGCAAGCGATCGCACGCGGCTCCTGGAAGCCCCCAGCCCCCTCGTCCTGGTGGTGGTCGTTGTTCCTTCTCGGTGGCGGCAACAGGGGAAGACCAGCATTGCCCTGTGGGCGATCCTCATGAGGCGGGTCCCTTCAGGCGCCCTCGCGAGGTTGGTCCTGCCAGCGGTCCTCACGAGGCCGGTCGCGCCACTCCTGGCATGGGCCACAGTCGTCCCAGCATCCGCCTCCGCGCCCTCCTCTGCGGCCGTAGCCCCAGTCGTCGCGCTCAGGGATTTGACCGAAGCGTCCTTCCCGTATGGCTCTGAGCTCTTGACAGTCGCTGGTGTTGTGGGTGTTCAGGTTGTGGAAGGCACAGAACGGACGGCCATTCTTTGATGACTCAGACTGATCTCTGCCTCGCTTGGTGTCGGGCTCCGCTGCGAGCACTACTGCCGCTTTACGCTTTACGTCCTTGGCCTTGGCCTTCTTCTCCTCCACTCCTACTGCTGGCAGCTCAAGGAGAGAGAGGCACCCCTCCTCAGCTCTTGCGCACTTGGTCGCTAGGTTGAACAGCTCCTGAGATGTGCAAAGCTCCTCGTGTAGCCAGCTCTTCCTTCATCTTGACGTCACGGACACCGTCCGAGAACACGGAGATGATGGCTTCGTCCGTGACCTTGGGGATCTTGAGGCGGGTGTTGTTAAAGCGCTGGATGTACTTCTGGAGGGTCTCTCTTGGCTGTTGCTTGATGCGGCGTAGATCGCCAGCGGCCGGTGGGCGGTCGCGAGTGCCCTAGAAGTTGGCAACGAAGCGGTCGCGCATCTCGTCCCAGGATGAGATCGAGCCGCGCTGCAGGTTCAGGAGCCAGGAGCGGGCCCCATCCTTGAGAGCCATGAGAAACTAGTTTGCCATGACCTTTTCATCACCGTTGGCCGCTTCGATGCTCAGCTCATAAAGCTGCAGGAAATCCACGGGGTCGGCGGTGCCATCGTATCGAGGAGGTAGATCTGGCTTGAACTTGCCTGGCTAGGCGACGCTACGCAGCTCAGGGGTGAAGGCTCGGCAGCCGAACATGGTTGTCGGGGCCCGCTTCTGAGGTGGAGCTTGGTCTTGGCGAGGTCCGCGCTGCGCCACTGCAGGCGGCACGCGGTCTTGACGAGGTGGCACGGAGAGCGACGGTGCAGCTTCTCGCGGCCGCGGGATTTCTTGGCAACTTCTTTCTTCACGCGCGGGCACCGGACGCGGTGGATCACGCCGCGAAGGCGCGCGCCTTGGTGCTAAGGCACCATCTTGGGGTCGAGGCGATGGAGGCACGCCATGGGCCCCGTCACCCGTGGCTGGTTGAGGGGGAGGCAGAGAGTGGGACGGCGTCGAGAGCCCCCTACGGCACGGACGAGCTCGGTGACGCGGTCGAGCCACTCCTCATAGAGGTCGTCGACGGGGCGGTAATGCAGGAGCTCATTCGCCGCGATGAGCATGGCCTGTGCCTCCATGGGAGCACGGTGCACGTGAGACAAAGAACCAGCAGGGCCAAGTGATGGAGTAGCGGTGCGGCCGTCCTGCCGCACCGAAGGATGCTGCGAGGACGCCTGCTGCTCGTTCCCCACCGGGCCGGTGGCAGCGTTGGCGGCGGGGGGCGGAGAACGACGAGGTGGCCCACCGACGGGAGCCGTCTGAGCAACGCGGGCGGCGAGGGCAGCCTGACGCTCAGCTCGAGCACGGCGAGCGTCCGACATGGAGACGACGGAGCGACGGACTGACAGAAAGGAATCTACGGCGCACCCCTACCTGGCGCGCCAAATGTCGGATGTGGGGTTCCGGCAAACCCTTAAGGTTCGAACACTGGGGTGTGCGCGAAGTCTTTCCCTCGTACTGATCTATGCTCTAGCTCGCTAGATCTCGCGGACAAACTCGACAAACTCACAACACAGAAAGACATGGGGTTTATACTGGTTCGGGCCACCGTTGTGGTGTAATACCCTACTCCAGTGTGGTGGTGGTGGATTGCCTCTTGGGCTGATGATGAACAATACAAGGGAAGAACAGCCTCCTGAGGTTGAGGTGTTCTTGTGCTTTCGGACTTGTGTGTATCCCTGGGTCTGATGAGATCTCTCCCCTCTACTGTGGTGGCTGGTCCTATTTAAAGAGGCCCTAGTCCTCTTCCCAAATATTGAGCGGGAAGGGAGCCAACAATGGCGGGCTAATTTGAAGGGGGACAGCTAGTACAAGCTATCCTGGCAAAAGGTAGTCTGCACCTGTGAAAGGTTCTGGGGTGATGCCGTCTTGGGCTCCACGATGACCTCCGCGTTGTCGTCCGCCTGTTGTTGGTCTTGTTGCACCGAAATGGCAACCCTTGTCTGAGGCCTCGGGACTCCGCGGCTGCGCTTGCCTCCTTTGCACCAAAGGGGAAACAAGGACGCTGCGCGCGCTGGTGCCCGCCTGGCGCCCGCCTGGTGTCGATCGTCATGGCTCACATCACGAGAGCCTCATGAGGTTTGCCCTGCCTTGATATCTCCTCTCCTCGCGAGCCTTCCTGACTAGGCCGCTCGGGAGGAGGTCTTGCGTCATCCGCCTCGCGAGGCTTGGCCCCTCGCGAGGGTCTTGGGTGCTTTGTTGGTGAAGATGGGCCATACGGCCTACTGGCTCCGCCACGCCACGGGCCGCAGGTAGGAAAATCTGGGGACCCCCATTCCCATAACGCCGATAGTGACCACAACCGGCTGCCACGCTTTCACCCCCAAGCTGCGTAGCTTCGCCTGGCCGGGAAAGTTCAAGCCGGGTCTGCCTCCTCGCTACGACGGCACCCCCAATCCCACGAAGTTCTTACAGCTCTACGAGCTGAGCATCGAAGCGGCCAACAGCGATGAGGAAGTCATGGCGAACTGGTTTCCCATGGCTCTCAAGGATGGTGCCCACTCCTGGCTCCTGAACCTGCCTCCAGGCTCGATTTCCTCCTGGGACGAAATGCGCAACCGCTTCATCGCCAACTCCCAGGGCACTCGCAACCACCCCCCCGGTCGCAGGTGACCTGTGCCGCATCAAGCAACAACCAGGAGAGACCCTGCAGAAGTACATTCAGTGCTTCAACAACACACGGATCAAGATCCCCAAGGTGGCCGATGAGGCCATCATCTCAGCATTCTCCGATGGTGTCCGCGACGTCAAGATGAAGGAGGAGCTCGCCATCCATGAAGAGTTGTGCATGACCCTGTAGCTGTTCAACATCGCGACCAAGTGTGCTAGAGCTGAGGAGGGGCGCCTCTCCCTCCTCGAGCTCCCTCCTACGGACCAAGAGGAGAAGAAAGCCAAGGCCAAGGATGTGAAGTGCAAGGGAGAAGCCGTGCTCGCGGCGGAACCAGACACCAAGTGTGGCAGAGACCAGCCTGAGTCATCCAAGGGAAGCCGTCCGTTCTGCGCCCTCCACAACCTGAATACCCACAACACCAGCGACTGTCAAGAGCTCAGAGCCATTCGCAACGGACGCTTCAACCGACGCACCGAGCGCGGCGACCGGGGCTACGGCCGAGGAGGAGGACGTGGTGGTGGATGCTGGGATGACCGTGGGCCACGCCAGGAGTGGCGCGACCGGCCTCGCGAGGACCACTGGCAGGATCAGCCTCACGAGGGCGCCTGGAGGGATCAACCTCATGAGGATCGTCCTCAAGGCAACGCTGGGCTCCCTCCGCTGCTGCCACCGCCAAGAAGGAATGACGAACACCATCAGGACGAGGGGTTGGGGGCTTCCAGGAACCGCGTGCTATCGCCTGCATCTTGGGTGGAGCCCAGGCCCCAGCCTTGTAGCGTATCTTCAAGCAGTTTGCTTGTGAAGTGAATGTAGTCCTCCCCAAGCTCGAAGCCACACGCCCGCTCAGATGGTCCCAGTGCCCCATCACGTGCACAGCTACGGCTGGCGCCCTCCCAATGCTTTGCTCCCTAGTCATCAGCAACATGCAAGTTAGCAAGACCCTCATCGACGGCAGCGCAGGGCTCAACGTCCTGTCCGTCGACACGTTCGACAGCCTCCAAGTGCCATATGACCAGCTTCAGCCTACCGAGCCTTTCTCAGAAGTGACCGACAGTTCCACCACACCGATAGGGCAGATCCACCTCCCTATCACCTTCGGGGAATGCAAGAACTACCGCACTAAGCTCATCGACTTCGACGTCGCGCACATCCGTCTACCGTACAACCCCATCCTTGGGTATCCAGCCCTGGCCAAGTTCATGGCGGTGACCCATCACGGCTACAATGTCCTCAAGATGGCGGGAAGCGGCGGGATCACCACGGTCCCATGCGAGAAAAGAGATGCGGTGTGCTCCCTCGAGCGTACCTTGCAAGCTGCAGCAATCGATGACCCCGACAACAAGGGCGAGGGCCCTCCTGAGGTCATCCCCAAGAAGAAGAAGAAGATGCGCCATGTAGGACCTTAGGAGGATGGCGTCATAGCCGGAGCCTCGTCAGGATCAGCGCCCGCTCCCGGGGCGCCTCCCTCCATCGCATAGGAAGGTGTGCCCGGCGCCCTTCTCGGGCAAGGCTCGGGGGATTTCTTCTAGAAGGCCTCAGACCTTGCCCACATCACGACGGAGGCGCTTGGGCACCACTTGGAGGTGTGCTTCATGGCACGTTTCCCTCAGGAGGGCACAGGGCAAGGATCGCCCACCGTTCAGGAGTTCATCACCAAGACCACCCAGGAATTGCAAGACGCAAGGGCCATGCGCGGCGACCGCCGCTCACGAGGCACAGCTTCCCATCCAGGCGAGGATGCCGGGCTGCGCGTCTGCATCGACGTTCCAGGGCTCAACAGGGCCGCTTCTCAGGAGCTTTTCTGGCCTTCGCGCATGGAACGCTGCGAGAGCCCACCGCACAGCTACATTCGCATGCCCTTTGGCCTGCAGAGCGTGTCGTCCGCCTACCAGCACAACTTGTGGCGCATCCTAGCGGCTCAGGAGGCCAGGCACCACGCCGTCCTGATGGATATGGTGATGGTACTCAAGGAACCACCTAAGCCCCCAGAACCTCCTAAGGCTCAGGGCCCCGGTGGCTCGTGAGGAGCAACCCCTTTGCTGTGCACCTTCAGCTGCCCCAACTCTCCTTCGTCAACATAACCAGGTGACATTTTCCAAGTTCATTTAGCTGGGAGTGCCCCTCGGGCTGCATCATTCCCAGCCGCGTGGGTCCGACCTTGTGGCATGTATCCCTTTTTTATGTCTTTAGCTTACCTTGTTGGGGGCGTCCCTCGGGCTGCATCATCCCTAAGCCGCTCGGGCCTGACCCAGTGGCACATATCTCCCATGCACTTACTTAAGCCTGCTACTCTCATGTTTGATCTACCTATGATTACTGCCTGCTCAATCATCGCCTCCCACGGGGCCTCCTCACGCCGGTACGGCGCTGGTGGATGGGTTTGTCCCTACCACGTCGAAAAACTTGAGCGGTCGAGCTCTGGCTCGCAGCATGCCACGCGCATGTCACCTCACCGGGCCCTCAGTGCCTTCATCCCCTCGCGGAGCAACCAGCGGCAGGATGGTAACCATAATGGCAGATCGTGTTCTTCCTTGTGCTGGCTTGCAAGAATCTCATGAGGATAACACCAGGCGGCACCGCGAGCTCCACCTCTTCCAAGTAATCCGCTTGCACGTTAAAAGGGGGGCTCCTGAGCATCGCGACTCAGGAGCTCTTACTGGCTCTCCAGCCTCACTGTCAGTGTCAAAACCGGCGGATCTCGGGCAGGGGGTCCCGAATTGTGCGTCTAAGGCTGATGGTAACAGGAGGCGGGGGACACAATGTTTACCCAGGTTCGGGCCCTCTCGATGGAGGTAATACCCTACTTCCTGCTTGATTGATCTTGATGATATGAGTATTACAAGAGTTGATCTACCACGAGATCGTAGAGGCTAAACCCTAGAAGCTAGCCTATGATTATGATTGTTGTTGGCCTAAGGACTAAACCCTCCGGTTTATATAGACACCGGAGGGGGCTAGGGTTACACAGAGTCGGTTATAGAGAAGGAGATCTACATATCCGAATCGCCAAGCTTGCCTTCCATGCAATGGAGAGTCCCACCCAGACACGAGACGAAGCCTTCAATCTTGTATCTTCATAGTTCAACAGTCCGGCCAAAGTATATAGTCCGGCTGTCTGAGGACCCCCTAATCCAGGACTCCCTCAGTAGCCCCTGAACCAGGCTTCAATGACGATGAGTCCGGCGTGCAGATTGTCTTCGGCATTGCAAGGGAGGTTCTTCTCCGAATACTCCATAGAAGATTTTGAACACAAGGATCATGTCTGGCTCTGCAAAACAAATTCCACATACCACCATACAAAGTATATTATTCCACAAATCTAATCTGCTGACAACTTTTCATAACGTGACATCCTGCCGTGGCCCGGTCATTACGAACCGTTTTTCCCTGCCTGCCACTGCACGTGTTGCGAGGCGGTTTTATTGGCACGTCTTGTCGAAGCAGAGATCGTGTTCCCCTTATCACTGGATTCTCATAAATACGAATATGGGTAACCCAATCGTGCTTGTTAGTATGACTCCTCGATTTTAGGCACGTTCCAAACGGCCACACGGAGGACGCTTGATATTCACCCTCTTTATAAAGGGGCCAAGGCCTGTCCTCTTCTTCTCGCGCTCGAACTTTCCCCTCCCCCACCTCGAGTTCCAACACCCAAGGCTTGGGCTAAGCGCTTCGGACCTCCAACTATGTCCGGATCCAACCTTCAAGGTCGATGGATGGCCTCCTCTGTCACAGAGGAGGACATCAAGAAGCTAAGGGAAGCCAGGTATCTGACCGCCAAAATCTTGCACAGGCTGTCTGCTCAAGGGAAGGTCATCCCCACCCCCGAACCCAACGAGAGTGTCGTATTTGTTTCCCACTTCCTCCGAGGGCTATGCTTTAGTCTTGATCCCTTTGTAAGAGGGCTTATGTTATATCACGGGCTCGATTTCCACGATCTAGCTCCAGATTCCATCCTTCACATCTCGTCGTTTATCATCGTGTGTGAGTCCTTCCTCTGCATCACCCCACACTTCGGCTTATGGCTCAAGACCTTCAATGTGAAGCTGAAGACAATCGATGGGCGACACACAGAATGCGGAGGTTCCATAATAAGCAAAGGCGCCAATGCTCTATGGCCAAAGGGTTCCTTCCCAGAGGTGTCCAACTTATGGCAGCGGGAGTGGTTTTACATCACAGCTCCCCGAAGTACGAAGTGG
>NC_041392.1:287344549-287432952 GCF_002162155.2 Triticum dicoccoides | reverse complement strand
AACTGGCGTCATGGGTCAACAAGGGGCTGGACTGGGGACCAGTTAATGACGTGCTGACATTGCAAAGTCGCATCCGAGATCTCCTCAAAAGGGATGCCAGTCTTGTCAAGGTAATGCAAGTTATGGTAGTTCGTCGGGTCCTGCCATGCCAACGTCGATCTCTCGGTATGTGGGAGTTCAACCCGGAAGGACTGTGAACTATTCAGCAATTCTTCGGCGTGACGCTCGAAGAGATGTATGGATTGTTCTTCGGATCACGAATGAAGTGTCCGGACACCACCGAGGATGTGGGTCTCAACTACAACCGTCTAGATACCCACGTAAGTAATCCTGCGGCCGAACATGCTGTCTTTTTATTTGTCACAACATCATTCTAAAAAAATTGCTCTCGGCCAGGACTGGATAAGAAAGGAGAAGATGATCAGGTGTTCGGACCCCTTCCTGAAGGCTCACCAGATCCTGTATAAGCCAGGATGCTTGAGCATGCACCTTATCAAGTGCCATCAGGGGAAGATAAAGGGAGGAATAAAGAAGCCGAAAGAGGTTTTCACGCATTACTCATCCAAACCGGGGGAATTAGTGTCTCCGCGAAGGAGGATAATCGGGGAGAAGAATCTAGAATTCCCTCTCCCCAAGGAAGGAAAAGGACCGCCTCTGAAGACTTGGAAACAAAGGTTTCCAAATGAGGGAAGAAACCATCGCCTGGGGGGCCTTCCCCGGAGGGTGTCCTTACCGCACAATGCCCGCAAGGGGGCCAGCCCTCCACCGAGCTGTAAGTGAACAAGAGTACTTTGGTAAATATATCATGTTTTATCTCCGAGGACAATAACCGAGACATATATCTTGCAGTCCGGCTTGTAGCCCTTCTAGACAGAGTTCGTCTTCGGGGGATCATCTTCCGGAGATGATGGAGAGTGAAACGCCTCCCCCTGTCTCCCCACCTCCTGGGCGGACGACCCTGAGGTGTCATCACGGAGGATTTCTCCTGATCCGCTAAGGCCAGAAGGTAACCCTTCGGCCACCCAAAGTCTGGAGTATTCGGCTCCTAAGGAGAGCAACAAAAAGAGTCTGGGATTGTCCGATGCACAACCGAACACACTGATGGGTCTTTTGGAGCAAGCGGCTATCTCAGAGGCGCATCGTACTTTAATGAGTACGGTGGTTGAGAGGATTTCATCTACCAAAAGTGGGTTGCATGAGGATTTTACGAGCCTGCTAAGAGGCTTTGAGGTATGCAAAGTAATATATTTTTTGATGGTACCACACACGCTAGGTGTGCTCTATGCAGATAGTAGCGCCTGAGACTCTGGTTGTTGTCCAGAGGCGGCAAACAGAGGATCGTAGTCCCAGGTAATGATCGCACTGCTTTCATGTGCAGGCGTCTGAGGGTCCAGTGGCTGGCCGGACTGCTGAGTTTGCCGGACTGAGGCGGCAACTTGACGCGGCAGATGCCGACATTGCGCTTGTGAACAAGAGGCTTGATGAGGCACAGGGTATGTATTTTTGGGTGGTCAACAAATATTAAGAGGAGCATGATGCTAGTATCTATATATGTTGTGACTACAGATGGAGCTGCCGCCGTGGAGACCCTTCGGGAAGAACTTGCCCGAGACAAGCAACAAGCCAGGAGAAGTGATGCGGCCGCCCTAAAGGCACCCTAAGACTTAAGAGCCAAATAGGCTACTCACCGCCAGAGCGAAGATAAGATAGTCAAGATGGCTGTTGAGCTGAAAGATGCCGCTGGCCAATATGAGCTTCTTGAAAAGGAAAGCCAAGCGAAAGCGGCTGACCTGAAGAAATCCATGGAAGCAGCCAAGGAAACCCGCTCTGAAATCAGAGCGGCGAAGGAGGAGCTCCATCAGGCCAGAGATATCATGGCTGGGAAGCCCTTTTTGTTGCGGACGAAGTTCGGAGATCCAGAGTATGCCCCTCTGGATCAATTATGGAGTGATGCAGATGCGTATTCGGACTTGGCAATGAGTGTTGCTGATGAGACTGAGTTTTTCAAATATCAGAAATATCATGAAGTGGAAAGTTTGTTCTAGTCGCAGTTCAGTGCTCCAACGCATCCGCTGGTGTTAAATGAACAAATGGCCGAGTGGGCCGAGCTCCATAGGTTGTCCGGACTTGCCATGAGGTCTGTCATGGATCATCTTTGGCCGAAGGGACCAAGGCTGAATAATTAGTTTGGTTTAGTGCAATGATTCCTTGGTGTTGTGCCGCATATCGACGCTGTAAAGAGGTCGGCGTGCATAGAGGGTGCGCGGATGGCCCTTGCCCGTGTTAAGACATACTGGGCAGAGATGGAGGCCACCGGTACTACAACCCGGGATTCGGCCGTAGGCCAGGTCCCGGCTGAGCACTATTTTGAAGAAGTCTTAAAAGGCGCTCGTTTAATAGAGGCTCAGTGCTCGAAGAGAATCATGTTCGAGTGACATGTATCCCAATTGTAAAAACAATGCTACTTGGATTATAAAGGCTGTGTTTATACTTTTGCCAGAAAGTATTATGATGCCTCCTGTGCTGCCGTTTATGTATGTATATAACCTGAAAGTTTGCAGTCGTCGGCTTCAGCCCCCACGCACATAATGCGGGGGTGTTCGGAAAAGCACGTATTCACAATTGACCCAATGTCTTGGTCCATTAAGGAGGTGACAACGCGGCGAACAAGGCAATCGGACGATATAGCTTTAACACTTTAACTTAGCCATAGTAGTTTTACGGTGGGGCTACTATATAGCCCCTGGTACTTCCGCGCTCATCCGAACACGGTGTGCGTACATACATGACCGGGAAACCGGTCCTTCGTTAATGTGGAGGAATCGCGAGGATTCCGCTGAGTAATCGAGTGGTTGACTAGTCTCGCGCTTTATCATGATAGTCAGTTTTCGGCTTTCTCTACTGAGGTGATCATCCAGATGAACCAGGGCACAATCGCAGTAGTTCTCCCGGTGCTACGTTAGCCGATAGAGCGGAACGTAAGGTAGCAAAACACGGGAGCCGGGCAAACCCAACTATTAACCAAAGACATGATTCGGAGCTGATGCATATAAGGCCAAACTCGCGACGCCGAACAGTCCCTAAGGTATTCGGACTTTACAACATATACTGGGCTGAGTAACGCCCTCGATAATGAGCCCTGAATTTCCAGGTACTGCCATTAGTCTGACGTGATGAAATGCCCATAACGCCAGCATCCCTTTCGGTTGTGTTGAGTATCCAGAGGGAGTGAAGCAACAAGAGACAGTAAAAAAGGTTTACAGAGGGTCTTAATCTAAAAAGAAGCCTTTGAGCAGGACCCTGTTGCACGTCTGCGCCTGTGTCTCCGTTGTGCCATATCCTGGAAGGGTGTAGCACGACGATCATCTGTAAAAGAGCAAAACCTAGGTGAAAGTCTTCGTGCGAAAAATTGGTTATTCTTAATGGACCATTAGAATGCAATTTTAAATAGGGTCAAGCCGAACTGTAGCCCTTTTTACATGCGGGAAGCCCCTAGCACCACCTATGGGGGTATATCTATCGACCCAATGTCAGGTTTATCTGAGTTGTTACAGCTAGTGGTGCGCCGGACTCGTCTAACCGTGTCCGCGGTCTTGACGACCGATCATTTCTTCTGGTTGGAGAGGCCGTTCAGTGATTGGCTGCTAGAGCCGCCACATATTCCTCCCTACGTGAGGAACGCTATGTGTTTCCGCTAACTATGATGATGCCACGTGGACTAGGCATCTTATGCTTAAGATAAGCGTAATGCGGTACTGCGTTAAAATAAGAGAAGGCCGTTCTTCCGAGTAGTGCGTGATGGCCGCTTCGGAATGGAGCGATGTCGAAGGTTAATTCTTTGCTTCGGAAGTTGTTGGGAGAACCGAATACAACCTCTAGTACTAGAGAGCCCGTGCAGCGGGCCTCTGGGCCTGGTATTACTCCTTTAAAGGTAGTATTGCTTTGGCTGATTCTTATCAGATTAAGACTACTGCTGCCATCCATAAGGACTCGGGTGAGATGGTATCTGTCAATTATTGGGTGTAGCACCAAGGCAGCCGATCCTCCGTGCCGGATACTAGTCGGGTGATCCCTGCGATCAAAAGTGATCAGGCAGGCCGACCAAGGGTTGAACTTGGGGGTGACGGGCTCCATGGCATATACGTCTCGGGGTGCGCGCTGGCTCCTCTTCTTCGGTATGTGAATTGCGTAAATCATGTTCACTATTTTGACCTTTGGTGGGAATTTTTCTGTCCCCCAGTGTTCGGCTGGCGAGGCTCATCCTCGTCTTCGCTTGGTGTCTCCCTCCCCTTGTGTTCAGCATTTAGCTTGTCGGCCTACTTGAAGACCCAACATTCTCTGTTGGTGTGATTTGCGGGTTTGTTGGAGGTGCCATGAATCTGACATAATCTGTCTAGAATCTCGTTTAAGCTGGACGGTCCATCTCTGCTGCCTTTAAATGGCTTTTTCCGTTGACCAGGTCGAGAGCCTCTGAATTCGGCGTTTACCACCGTGTTGTCTGGGCTGTATTCATTGTTTCAACGCTTGCTTTTATTGTGTCGAGGTTTCCCGTTGCCATCCCTGACTTCGGATGTGCCTGGGTTGCTGGTGCCGCTACGGGCCAGCCAACTATCTTCGCCCGTGCAAAAGCGTGTCATAAGGCTTGTTAGGGCTGTCATTGTCCTCGATTTTTCCTGGCTAAGGTGTCTGGTGAGCCATTCATCCCGGACACTGTGCTTGAAAGCCGCTAAGGCTCCGGCATCTGGGCAGTCGACGATTTGATTCTTCTTCGTGAGAAATCTTTTCCACAGCTTTCGGGCTGACTCTCCGGGCTGTTGAATTATGTGACTTAAATCGTCTGCGTCTGGAGGTTGGACATAGGTCCCTTGAAAATTGGCCCTAAAAGCATCCTCAAGCTCTTCCCAGCTTCCAATTGAGTTTTCGGGGAGGCTTTTCAGCCAGTGTCGAGCTGGTCCTTTTAGCTTGAGGGGCAGGTATTTGATGGCATGGAGATCATCTCCGCGAGCCATGTGGATGTCAAGGATAAAGTCCTCAATCCAGACCCTAGGGTCTGTCGTTCCGTCGTATGCCTCTATGTTCATGGGTTTGAATCCCTCTGGAAATTCATGGTCCAGCACCTCATCGATGAAGCATAGGGGGTGCGCGGCACCCCTGAATTTGGAAGTGTCATGACATTCTTCGGACGGTCGTAGCATTTGGTTTTGATTCCGAGCTGTTATTCGGTCAGTATAGTCATTTGGGCGTCCATGATTCTGTGCCGGAGCGCGCTTCCTAGATCCGTAGATGGACCTGGCCATACCGACTTTTTTGTGCAGGTCTTCATGTAAATCGTGTGCTGACTTGTGTGCGGCGTCGTTAGCCGCCCTATCGCAGCCATGGGGTGGTCGATACGGCCGATCGGCCATTTTATTTTTCGGCTGAATGGGCTCTAAAGCCTCGTCGTCGAATTCAGTTAGCAGCTTGCGCTTTGGATAGCTCTTTGTGTGGCGACTACCGCCGTACTTTTCTTTATTGTCAAGCACTTTGTTCCATCTGCTGTTAAGCGTATTCTGCGTGGCCTTAAGCCTTTCCTTCTGCTTCTTCAGGCTCCTCGTGGTGTCGATAAGCCTTGTATGGAGGTTCTCTTGGTCCAAGTGCCTTTCTGGGATGATGTGTGCATCATCGTCCGGACTGTTCTCCTCTCCGGAGACAGGTTGACCGTCCGTTGGCTCATCCTGCTCCATTGCTGGGTCCATGTGGTCGTCGTTTCCTTTGGAGTCGACCAGGGTATTATTCTTTCTTGCGTTGTTATCGCTATTTTTGCTGAGGCGGGATTTGGAGCGGCGCCTACGTCGTCGCTTTGGTTGCTTCTCGAGGGGACTATCCTTCACTGCATCCTCCCGTTCCTCATCATTGTTTTCTTTGGGTGTATCCACCATGTATATATTGTGTGATGAAGTGGCTGTTTCTCTCCTGCATCATTGTCCATACCGTCAATGTCTTCGGAGTCGAAATCAAGCATGTCGGTTAAGTCGTCGACAGTGCTTACTAAGTGGGTGGTGGGTGGGGAACGAATTCCTTCGTCGTCCGCTTCCCACTCAAGACGGACATAGTTCGGCCGAGGGTCTCCTGACAAGGAGAGAGACCTCAATGAATCTAGCACATCGCCCAAGGGAGAGTGCTGAAAAATATCCGTGGAGGTAAACTCCATGATTGGTGCCCAATCAGATTGGATAGGCACGGACGCATGCAGTTTTGAGCCTATGGCCGGGGACGAAT
The DNA here is from genome assembly GCF_002162155.2 of Triticum dicoccoides. Taxonomy (NCBI): domain Eukaryota; kingdom Viridiplantae; phylum Streptophyta; class Magnoliopsida; order Poales; family Poaceae; genus Triticum; species Triticum dicoccoides. The sequence continues at coordinate 287,426,694 of NC_041392.1, read as the reverse complement.
CCAAGGGTCCGGGAACACAGGTCTCATAGGAGGTGAAGTCAGTATTCGGCTCTACCGCCGATGAGTGTGCGGCCTCCGTGGTGGGGTCCATCCACCCATCCTCAGATGGCATGATCTGCTCCGGATTGAGGGCCGGAGTAACCGCAGGTGCGATCTCCCGAACACCGTCCGATGGCAGAGCTAAGTCATGCTCGTCGTGACTGTGCGGTGCGCCTGACATCAGCTCGAATTTGTCGAAGTTCATGTCTCCGAGGATATCGGCAGTGTAGTTAAAGCTTCCAAATCTAACCTGACGGCCAGGGGCGTAGTTATCGATCTGCTCTAGATGGCTAAGCGAGTTGGCCCGTAGTACGAAGCCGCCGAATACGAAGATTTGTCCGGGAAGAAAAACCTCACCCTAGATCGCATCGTTGCCGATGATTGAATGAGCCATCAAGCCTTCACATGACGGCACAGTGGAACTCTCAATGAAAGCACCAATGTCGGTGTCAAAAACGGCGGATCTCGGGTAGGGGGTCCCAAACTATGCGTCTAAGGCTGATGGTAATAGGAGGCGGGGGACACAATGTTTACCCAGGTTCGGGCCCTCTCGATGGAGGTAATACCCTACTTCCCGCTTGATGATCTTGATGATATGAGTATTACAAGAGCTCATCTACCACGAGATCGTAGAGGCTAAACCCTAAAAGCTAGTCTATGATTATGATTGTTGTTGGCCTACGGACTAAACCCTCCAGTTTGTGTAGACACCGGAGGGGGCTAGGGTTACACAGAGTCGGTTACAGAGAAGGAGATCTACATATCTGAATCGCCAAGCTTGCCTTCCACGCAATGGAGTGTCCCTCCCGGACACGGGACGAATCCTTCAATCTTGTATCTTCATAGTCCAACAGTCCGGCCAAAGTATATAGTCCGGCTGTCCGAGGACCCCCTAATCCAGGACTCCCTCACTCACCCCCTGGTCTTGACCACGGCACACGACCTGGAATACCAGCGACATCTGAAGCTTGCCTGGGGACCGGGACCTGTCAGCGTAGAGCAACAAGCTGTCGCAAGATTGGAAAGGGAATACCGAGCCTAAACAGGACTTGCGCTAACAAGGCTTCCATAATTGGGATAATATAAACAAAAGACATTGCAGACTCTTTACAGGCCCCCATGGGGTACTTCTTGATTCCTTGCAGGGAACGAAATACGAGAACCTAGGAGAATCCTATCTACACGCCCCCGCGGCCGACACCATCATCAACAGTGGGTTGCGGGAGGCAGGCGCCAACCCCATCCAGATCAGTGACGGCGGCGGCCGGACTTTGCGGCCCTACTCAGGGCGTAACGAGAGCTCAGGGGCACGTAGCTGTCGTCGCTCATATCCGGAGTCTCATAAAGCTCGGGAGAATCGTTGGACTCCCAAGAGTCGCTGCTGCTAGAGCAGCCGCGAGCAGGGCGCGCCTCATCCTGGCGCTCCCCTTCGAGACAACACTCGAAGCGGCTACCCTCCGCGTCGAAGACCTTGAAGAACAGCGTGGAGGCGCCTCGTACTCGAAGTGGATCATGAGCGCGCCCTCCGCACGACAAACCCGCGCGACCTCGTCCTAGCCACGGGTCATGAAATCTTGCCAGTGGAGACTGCTTCAACATCTGCTCCAGTCGTCAGAGCATTGCAGTCGCCATGCTGCAACCAGAGTTCGAGAGGCCCCCTCGGCGGCATCACATTGGAGAAGAAGCGTGGGAAGCGGATCCAGGATCTTGGCGGCATCGCCGCCCACAGCACGAGCTCGCATGAGGAGCCCGTGGCATGGACTCCAGGAGCGACGACACTCGTTGCCGCAGTGCGTCAACCTTGGCTGCGGTGCGCACGCCGATGCTCGTTGCTCCTTCCTCCCGAGTCCCCGGCTTGGGCGTGCAAGGGCAGCGGATACCCAGGAGGAGGCCTCTCACACCAAGGCCTCGTCACCACCTGCATCGCCGTAGCATCGCGACGGTGAACCGACCTCTTCTTCGGCGGAAGCAGCGCCGGCATGTCGAGAGGAATCTTTCCCTTGTCATCAACTGAGAACCATCGAATCAGTGCCATTGAAGTTTCTACTAGCAGTGGAGCAGAGGAGGAAGAAGCAGGCGGAATGGGAAGAAGAGGGGGACGGGGGCTCCGCCCCCTTCCTCATTTATAGCAGGAGAAGGCCAACCATCGCCCCCCACGATCACAGGTAATGATGGTTTTCCTTGCATGTCGCAGGGACTTGTCAAGTCGAGCAGTTGCTGAGGCAGCATGGGGAAGCGGAGACGCCCACATCCAATCAACCGCCACACGTCAACCGAGGCTGCAGGCTTTTGGGGCCCGGGGGCTCCGCGCTTGACCTTTAGCTTCGCCTCGAAGCCAAGCCTGAGCGCGCATTGGGCCTGGGGGCTACTGTCGGCGTTCTGGGAACGGGGGTCCCTAGACTTGCCTGCCTGTGGCCCATGGCGTGGCTGGGCTAGCAGGTCTGTATGGCCCATCTTCATCAATGGGGTATTCAAGACCCTCGCGAGGCGGACGACGCAAGACCTCCTCAGGAGAGGCCTCGCCAGGCAGGCTCACGAGGGGCGGAGAGATCAAGGCAAGGCAAACCTCGTGAGGTTCTCGTGACATGAGCCCTGATGATCGAGACCAGGTGGGCGCCAGCGCACGCAGTGTCCTTGCTTCCTCTTTGGTGCCAAGGGGGCAAGCGTAGGCGCGGAGTACCGAGGCATCAAGCAAAGGTTTCCATATTGGTGCAACGAGACCAAGACCAGAAGGACGGCAAGACGGAGGTCACCATGGAGCCCAGAACGGCGTCACCACTATAACCTTTGGCAGGCGTAGACCACCTCTTGTCAGGATAGCTTGTACTAGCTTTCCCCTTTCAAATTGGCCGTTGTTGGCTCCCTTCCCGCTCAATATTTGGGGAGAGGACCAGGGCCTATATAAGTAGAACTAGCCACCACAGTAGTGACAAGTTGAAAACTCATTAGGAGGGATCATCAAGATCATCCCCAACCACACAAGTGCACCAAGCACAAGAACACCTTGACCTCAGGAGGCGGTTCTTCCCCTTGTACTGTTCATCATCAGCCCAAGAGGCAATCCACCACCACCACACTGGAGTAGATTATTGCACCACAATGGTGGCCCGAACCAGTATAAATCTTGTGTCTTTGTGTCGCAAGTTCGTCGAGTTCATCCATGAGATCTTAGCGAGCTAGGGCGTGGATCGATAGGGAGAAAACCTTCGTGCACACCCCAGTGTTCGAACCTCGAGGGTTTTGCCGGAACCCGTGATCCGACAGATATTCCTTGAATTCCTTGGTCCAACATCCCTCTTGGGGCTCAAGCGCCAAGAGCAAACGAGCTCCTGAGGTCGGCCCACAAGCTGGGGCTCCCGTGGTAGGCGGTTGTGGGAGCTCCTCCCCAGGCCGTGTCGTGCTTGAAAGTGGTGGCGTCGCTGACGGCTTGAAGAGCCGCACCTCGAAGACGCCAGGCTCTTGGAGCTGCCGCTTGGATGCCCTCCTGGCGAGGTCGTCGGCTTCCTTGTTGGTGCCACGGGGCACATGCTGCACCTCCAGGCCTAGGAACTGCTTTTCCATCTTACGTACCTCTGCGAGGTACGCCTCCATGTGCTCGTCCTTTGGCTCATATACTTTGTTGGAGAAGTTGACTAGGAGTTGTGAGTCGCCCCTAACGGTGAGGCGCTTTACCCCTAGAGCTGTCGCGGCCTTCAAGCCAGCTATGAGGCCTTCGTATTCTGCGATGTTGTTGGAGACCTTCTGGCCCTGCCGAAAATAGAGCTGCACAGCGTAGTAGAGCTTGTCTTATGTGGGCGAGATGAGTACTGCTCCAGCCCCCGCGCCCTGGTGCGCGAAGGCAGCATCAAAATACATGACCCATCTGTCAGGCACCTCACTTCCTGGCGAGGTGGAATGGTCCTCGCCCACTTCAAGTGTCGGGGCATCCATCCATCCTGCCACAAAATCAGTGAGCGCGGCTCCCTTGATGACCCTGGTAGTGCTGAACTCCAACTGGAACGCCTGCAGCTCGATGTTCCACTCAGTGACCCTTCTAGCGGAGTTGGGGCTCCTGAGCACCCTCTCCAATGGGTAGGCCGAGACGACCTTGATAGGGTGGCCCTGGAAGTAGTGCCGCAACTTGCACGGGGCCACCAGGAGCGCGAGTAGGAGCTTCTGAGGCATGGGATATCGTGCCCTCGCGTCGCTCAACACCGTGCTGGCGAAATACACCGGGTGCTCGACGAGGACCGGTGATAACCCACAAGTATAGGGGATCAATTGTAGCCTCTTTGGATAAGTAAGAGTGTCGAACCCAATGAGGAGCTAAAGGTAGAACAAATATTCCCTCAAGTTCTATCGACCACCGATACAACTCTACGCACGCTTAACGTTTGCTTTACCTAGAACAAGTATGAAACTAGAAGTACTTTGTAGGTGTTTTTGGATAGGTTTGCAAGAATATAAAGTGCACGTAAATAAAAAGTAGGGGCTGTTTAGGTACAGAAGCAATAAAGTCAGAATAGCGAGTGTGGAAAAGTGGTGGTAGGAGTTGCGAAATTGTCCCTAAGCAATTCGCTACTTTACTAGACCGATAGCAAGTTTTATGTGGGAGAGGCCACTGCTAGCATGTCATCCCTGACTTGGAATTCTATGCACTTATGATTGGAACTATTAGCAAGCATCCGCAACTAATAAAGTTCATTATGGTAAAACCCAACAATAGCATTAAGATATATTGGTCCCCCTTCAATCCTGTATGCATCAATTTCTATGCTAGGTTGAAGCTTCTGTCACTCTTGCCCACCAATACATAATCCTATCAACATACAACTAACCGTATGGTGTGATCCACGCGCGCGCTCATATGATGGGCACCAAAGGATAGCAACATAACCACAAGCAAATTAAATCAATCATAGTAATTCGGCAATCACCGATAGGACAACGAAAATCTACTCAGACATCATAGGATGGCAACACATCATTGGATAATAATATGAAGCATAAAGAAGCATGTTCAAGTAGAGGGTACAGCGGGTTGCGGGAGAGTGGACCGCTGTAGATAGAGGGGGTAGGTGATGGAGAGGTTGGTGAAGATGGCGGTGGTGTTGGTGTAGATTGCGGTGATGATGATGGCCCTCGGCGACGTAACGGTGCCACCGGAAGCGAGGGGGAGAGAGAACCCCTTCTTCTTATTCTTCGTCCTTGACCTTCTCCCTAGATGGGAGAAGGGTTTCCCCTCTGGTCCATGGCCTGCATGGCATGGCCCCTCCAAGATTGGATCTGTTTCTCTGTTTCCGCGTTCTCAGATTCTACCCTTTCACCCTTTCTTAAATTCTCGGAGATCCGTAACTTCGATTGTGCTGAAATTTTAATACGATCTCTATCTGGATATTAGCTTTCTTACATTGCAAGAAGGGCATAAACAGCCTTACGGGGTGGCCACGAGGGCCCAGGGCGCGCCTGACCCCCCGGGGCGCGCCCCCTGCCTCATGGCCCCCTCAGGCATCGTCTCACGTTGATTCTTCTTCCCAAAAATCACATATATTCCAAAAAACTCTGTCAGTTTTTATACCATTTGGACTCCGTTTGATATGGATATTCCGTGAAACAAAAAACATGCAACAAACAGGAACTGGCACTGGGCACTGGATCAATATGTTAGTCCCAAAAATAGCATAAAAAGTTGCCAAAAGTATATGAAAGTTGTATAATATTGGCATGGAACAATCAAAAATTATAGATGCGACGGAGACGTATCAGCATCCCCAAGCTTAATTCCTGCTCGTCCTCGAGTAGGTAAATGATAAAAAAAGATAATTTTTGATGTGGAATGCTACCTAGCATAATCATGATCATGTAATCTAATCATGGCATGAATATTAAGACACGAGTGATTCAAAGCAACAGTCTATCATTTGACATTAAGATAATAATACTTCAAGCATACTAATAAACCAATCATGTATTTTCAAAATAACATGGCCAAAGAAAGTTATCCCTACAAAATCATATAGTCTGGCTATGCTCCATCTTCACCACACAAAATATTCAAATCATGCACAACCCTGATGACAAGCCAAGCAATTGTTTCATACTTTTGATGTTCTCAAACCTTTTCAACTTTCACACAGTACATGAGTGTGAGCCATGGATATAGCACTATAGGTGGAATAGAATATGATGGTGGAGGTTGTGTGGAGAAGACAAACAGGGAGAAAGTCTCACATCCACGCAGCTAATCAACGGGCTATGGAGATGCCCATCAATTGATGTCAATGTGAGGAGTAGGGATTGCCATGCAACTGATGCACTAAGAGCTATAAGTGTATGAAAGCTCAAACTGGAAAGTAAGTGGGTGTGCATCCAACTTTCTTGCTAATGAAGACCTCGGGCATTTGAGGAAGCCAATCATCGAAATATACAAGCCAAGTTCTATAATGAAAATTCCCACTAGTATATGAAAGTGATAACTCAAGAGACTCTCTATATGAAGAACATGGTGCTATTATGAAGCACAAGTGCGGTAAAAGGATAGTAACATTGTCCCTTCTATCTTTTCTCTCATTTTTTAAATTTTTTTCTCTTTTTTCTCTTTTTTCTCTTTTTTTGGTGGGCTTCTTTGCCTCTTTTTTTTGGGCTTCTGATGTAGGGTAGAACCCTAACGGCCCGATATTTCACGAAAGGAGTGGATCCCGTCCAAGAACGCGAAGAACACGAGGGGAAAATGATGGAAAACACAAGAGGAAACACGAGAGGATCACTCAACCAACAAGAATAGATCACACATGCGCTAGATTGATGAACACAAAGGTGAGATACAAGATCCAAAGTCAACAACGGATGATACAAGAGGTAACCGGTGTTCTCCATGAGGAGGTCTTGAATCCACGGGGGGATCTTCCCTTAGAAAGGGGGCTTGAATCCAAAGGGATCTTCTCCATAGAGGCCGCGGTCTCTCTCGTGGAGTAGATCCAATATGGATGAGCGTAGCTCTATCTCTCAAATGAGCTATCACAATGCTAACCCTAGAAAGGAGGTGGAGGAGGTCTATTTATAGTCTAAGACACGAAGGGGTAAGTGAGGGGGCGGAAAGGGTACATGGGCCTCGGCCCGAAACATTGCATGCAGGCAAGGCCCGGTTGATCCGGATGGGGGTCCGGATGATCCGGCCATCATCCGGATGATCCGGCTTCACATGAGGCCTTCGGGTGTCTTCTGTTGCGAGTTATCCAGATGATCCAAAGGGGGACCCGGATGATCCGGACGGAGGTCCGGACGTCCGGCCTGACTCCAGCAGCCGCTCCGTCTTCTTCTTCTCCTTTCTTTTGTCTTCTCTTCCATGCTCCCCTCGTGGATGGTGTAGACGTACACTTGCGCTCGCACTCCTCCTCGACATTCGTGATGTTCTGACAATACCTACGCATGCACATGAAAGGAGTGTCAAGTAGTATACCATCCTCGAGAGGGTCAAGTGAGCACGTGTAAGGAGATGATTCACCTTTGTGTATGTGAAGTAGATGGCGCACGTGTCATTTGCCAAATGGTCTCTTGACATGGTGATGTCCGTAGGATGCTCCGCATCATCCCCTCCCCCTTGGGAAAGATCCGACCTCGGATCGAAATCCAAATCAGCATGGGAAAGAGATGGCGTCGCTGTGTAGAAGTGGTCAATCACCAAGTTCTCGTCATCTTTAAGCTCGAAATGGGCACTCTCCAATGTCGCACCGTCTTGGGATTCCTTCAAAAGGAGCAAAGACAATAAACACTTGGAAAAACAAATGTGGTTAGCATTAGTGCAAAACCAAGCATTCAAGAGGTGATTCACCCAACAAGTGTCGTCATCAAGCATAGCATATGGTGTGACAAAGGATTGTGACATGGCATGTAAGCACATAAATTGAGCACAAAGAAGGACTTCATGGAAACAAGTATGCAAATGGGAGGTAGAGATGCAAATATGTTTGATAATTGAACAAGAATCTACCTCAAGGTCATAGCAATCATGCATAAAACGCTCGACAAATGGTCTATGGTAGGCAAAGGAAGCATTCACCACACCAAATAAAATGAAGTGTCTAAACACATGAGTCAAGTGCAAGACAATCCAAGCATAATGTGCATAGGGTGTAGTGAAGATAGTATGGCACTCAACACAATAGAAAGAGCAATTGTTCATCATGTGTGAGGCAATCAAGTCAATCATGTGAAAAGCAATGGGACATGGCATATGTGAAGAAGTGACATTGTTGCAACCAAACATGTGAGAGGAGCAAGTAATCCAAGAATTGGATGCAACACACAAGGCATATATATCGTGAGGCATGGAAATGTTGAAATGGCAAGCAAAATCTCTAACATGTGCGCAATCAAGTAGTCCAAGATGAACAAGTCTCATGGGGAAAGCAACACAAGTAGTATGATCCATAATATCCATGCTCAAGAAAGATGTCACCTTGAAGGCGTGTCCTTGTTCATTCTTCACAATACCGAAACACATGCAAGTGTGATGTAGAATCATCGTGGTAGAAGGTGGTTCGCTCTCAAGAGCTCGGATGGTCAACTCATGTGACGTGGAAGTTGACACAAAGTCCAAGTATCCTACACATGCACACAACAAAAGAAAGAATGTATGCGCATGGTAGATAAACACATAATCCATCATGATGGTTCTCTTCTCTTGCACATAACCATTAGAAGCACAAGTGCGTGAAGAATATGATGCAACAATGGCAATATTCATGGCACTAGGTATATGGTGCAAAGAGGTAAGACAAGCATGCTTCATAAGGAGTATGTCAAAATCTCCAAATATATGTGAGAATGCTATGGGGGCAAACTCATTATCAAGACTAAAGGCATAATTGCACTCAATACATGGCAAATCATCTAGCATGAGAGAGGCAACATGTGGAGAGATATGACAAGAAGCAATAACAATCATGTCGTGCAAACTAGTGGAGCGAAGATGCAACACACTATAGGAAATCATGTCAATGATGTCATGTGAGTAAATAATAGGCATAGGCAATGCACATGACATATCGCAAGCACGAACACAATGCAAGATCATAGTATAATCATAGGCATGGGGCACAAAGCAAACATGGCAATAATAAGTGATATCTCCACCAAGCTTGCAAATACACATAAAAGTACTAGAATCAATCATCATGTGTAATGCAAAGCATGGGTCACAAATGCATGGCAAAGGCATAGGAATGAGCATATCATGCAAAGTAAACATGCAAGATGGGCATATAATATGTGATGGACAATAACCCATAGCCAAGTGAGGGTCATGTAGAACGAATGCGCGAAGTCTTTGCGTGAAGAGAGCGGTGGGAAAGACACTCCATGGGATCCCAAGTCATCATTGCTCTCTAGAGCTCGTTTTGTCAACTCGTGGGATTGCGAGGTTGAGAAGAATTCATGGGTACCTACACAAAAGAGACACAAACGAAAGAGATTGTATGTAGCGCCCCAAGACCGATGTGCCAGGTGTCTTCCATTCTTCGCTGTTGTTGCCTTGTCATTGCTTGCGTGTCATGCATTTCATATCATGTCATCATGTGCATTTCATTTACATACATGTTCGTCTCATGCATCCGAGCATTTTTCCCGTTGTCCGTTTTGCATTCCGGCACTCCTATGTCCTCCGGTGTCCCTTTCTACCTCTTTTCGTGTGCGGGTGTTGAACGTTCCCGGATTGGACCGAGACTTGTCATGCGGCCTTGGTTTACTATCGGTAGACCGCCTGTCAAGTTACGTACCATTTGGACTTTGTTTGATAATCCAACGGTTAACCGAGGAACCGAAAAGGCCTCGTGTGTGTTGCAGCCCAACGCCCCTCCAAAGTGGCCCAAAACCCACCTAAACCTCTTGTATCACCTAGACCGTTTGATCACGATCGCGTGGCCGCAAACCACACCTCATTTGGATCTTCCTAGCTCCCTCTACCTATAAAACTAGACCTCCCCCGAAAATTTCGGATCTTCCCCTACCCTAACCCTAATTTTTCGCTCCTCCGCGCACCGCACGTGTCCGGCCCGCGCCAGACAACGTCCCCACCGCCGCCAGCCTCTCAACGGCCGCCACGTGGCGCAGTCGCCCCACTTCGCCGCCGCGGGCCCGAGAGCCCATCTCCGGCCCTCCCAGCCACCGATCCGGGCCGAGGCGCCCGACGCCCGCGCCGCCCATCTCCTCCATCTCCGGCCGCCCGAGCCACCCGGCGCCACCGCATTGCCATCGCTGGTGACCGTGCCGCTCTGGTTGACGCTCTGCCTCACCTCGCCAAGAGCGCCCGCGCTGCCCCGAGGCTTCGGTCGCCGCACCAAGGAGCCGCCGCTTCCATCTCCGTCCTCTCCCTCGCCGTCCGACGAGCTCCGCCGGCAATCTCCGTCGTCTCCGGCCACTGTTCCGGCGACCCCAATCCGCTACAGTGAACGTGATCCAGATCCGATCTGGAACCCTAGCCCCCTCGGTTGACTTTTCCCTCTCGCTCTTTAACTTTTTGCATTCTTCCACATGCCATAATGTTCATCTCGACGAGTACATCATTTCATCTCATTGCATCATTTTCATTTGAGCTCATCTTGATTCCTGAAATGCTGTTGGAAGAGGGCTATGTGATGATAGTTTCAGATCTGTTTCAGCAAATGCACTTTTGTCATTTTTGTCATGATTAATGTGTGCATGCTATGATCCTGAGCTCTACATGTGTTTTGAAGAATGCCATGCCATCTTTACAGGGGTGTATGCCATGTTTTTTTTGTGATCTTTGTGGTGACTAGCACAAGCATGCAAAGTAGCTTACTCAATGATGCTGATTTCAGGGACTTAGAATTTCACCAAGTCCCTGCCCTGTCATTATTTTTATGCCATATGTTCATGTTGATTCCTAGTGATCCGTGCATCTTTTGAGCATGATCAGTAAGGATGTTTTGTAGATATTGTGGTGCTCTATCCATCCATGTCTTTGTTTGCAATTATGGAGCACCCTAACTTGACTCAATCGAGCTCTACTTTTGCTATAAAATGTTCATGGCAGATTGTTAACATGTTTAGCAATTTTGACGAGCTTGTTGTTGTTGATCCATGCATGCTATGTTGTTGTTCTTGCCATGTATAGCTTCTATGCCATGTCTATTTTCTAGGTGTATGCTTAGTTTGTCATGCAATGCCTCGTAGTGAGTGCATCGAGCTCGTAAACATGCCTACTCGTTAGCTGTTTTGCCATGCTCCACTTTTTCACCAAGTCTGAATCTGTTTATGTTTTTGCTATGTTCACATGCTTGCAATTGTATTTTATGATCCCTTTTGGCTCATGGTCACTAAGGGACTTTTGTTATATGCTTTGAGTAGCTTCATGCGATGCCTTGCTTTGCCATGATATGTTCCTGTAGCATGTAGTTTTCATGCTCTAAACATTGCTTCTTGATGATAAATTCCTGACATGCTATTAATTTCACTAAGTCTGAAACCAGTAATTGAGTGAACTAGCCATGCTGATAAGTTCCTGTAGCACTTTTGCCATGCTTGTTTGAGCTTGCTATTGAGTGAACTAGCCGTAGCTCAGTCTTCATCTTTTGTCAAGAATCATGAGTGAATTCCTGCCATGTATCTTGTTGCCATGTTTGAGTGCAGTAGCTTAATTATCTTGATGCATTTAGAAGGTCACTTGCTGATTATCGCAGACCGGTGCCATATTTGTTTTGCTTGCCATTTCCAAACCGTGCATCCGATTCCGGCGATCTTTATATCAATTTCGACCGAAATCAACTCACCTTTCAAGTGGCACTCTTGGATTTCCAAGTTGAGGCCAGGTTCAATCATTCCTTTCCAAATCATGCATATACATCACATATCGCATCCAGCATATCATACCATGTTTGCATCATGTTGTTTGAGCTTTGCACGTGGTTGATTGTGCTCCCTTTTTCTTGTTGTCTTGCTTTGGGTAGAGCCGGCAGACGAGTTCGCGTTCGAGGACCCATTGAGTACACTTACGAGGATCAAGCTTTCGGCTTCTCGGAGATCTTTGCAGGCAAGATGACCATACCCTCGAAATCACTTCTATCTTTACTTGCTAGATGCTCGCTCTTTTGCTATGCCTATGCTACGATACCTACCACTTGATTATCATGCCTCCTATATTGCCATGTCAAACCTCTAACCCACCTTGTCCTAGCAAACCGTTGTTTGGCTATGTTACCGCTTTGCTCAACCCCTCTTATAGCGTTGCTAGTTGCAGGTGAAGATTGCAGATCGTTCCTTGTTGGAACATGTTTATTGTTGGGATATCACCATATTATCTTGTTTATCTTAATGCACCTATATACTTGGTAAAGGGTGGAAGGCTCGGCCTTATGCCTGGTGTTTTGTTCCACTCTTGCCGCCCTAGTTTCCGTCATATCGGTGTTATGTTCCCGGATTTTGTGTTACTTACACGGTTGGGTTATAATGGGAACCCCTTGACAGTTCGCCTTGAATAAAACTCCTCCAGCAATGCCCAACCTTGGTTTTACCATTTGCCACCTAGCCTCTTTTTCCCTTGGGTTTCCGGAGCCCGAGGGTCATCTTTATTTAACCCCCCCCCCACGGGCCAGTGCTCCTCTGAGTGTTGGTCTAAACTGAGCTGCCTGCGGGGCCACCTCGGGGAAACTTGAGGGTTGGTTTTACTCGTAGCTAGTCTCATCTGAGTGTGCCCTGAGAACGAGATATGTGCAGCTCCTATCAGGATTTGTCGCCACATTCGGGTGGTGTTGCTGGACTTGTTTTACCATTGTCAAGGATGTCTTGTAACCGGGATGCCAAGTCTGATCGGAATGTCTTGGGAGAAGGAATATCCTTCGTTGACCGTGAGAGCTTGTGCTGGGCTAAGTTGGGACTCCCCTGCAGGGAATTGAACTTTCAAAAGTCGTGCCCGTGGTTATGGGCAGATGGGAATTTGTTAATGTCCGGTTGTAGAAAACCTGAAATTTATCTTAACTAAAATACACCAACCGCGTGTGTAACCGTGATGGTCTCTTCTTGGCGGAGTCCGGGAAGTGAACACGGTGTTGGAGTAATGCTTGACGTAGGTTGTTCTAGGATCACTTCTTGATCACAGTTGTTCGACCGTGCCTTTGCCTTCTCTTCACGCTCTCTTTTGCGTATGTTAGCCACCATATATGCTAGCCGCTTGCTACAGCTCCACATCAGACCTTTACCTTACCTATAAGCTTAAATAGTCTTGATCGCGAGGGTGTGAGATTGCTGAGTCCCCGTGACTCACAGATTACTTCCAAAACCAGATGCAGGGACCGATGATACCGTTCCAGATGATATGACCGAGCTCAAGTGGGAGTTTGATGAAGACTCTCGTCATTACTACGTGTCTTTCCAAGATGATCAGTAGTGGTGCCCAGTTGGGGCGATCGGGGACTATGTTGCATTTGGGGTTTATCTTCATTTTGGTTCGGTAGTCGGACCTTGAGTGTATTTGGATGAATGTAATGTTATTTCTATATTTGTGCGATGTGGCGAGTGTAAGCCAACTATGTATTCCTTTCCCTTTATTGTATTACATGGGTTGTTTGCGAAGATTGCCTCACTTGCGACATTGCTTTCAATGCGGTTATGCCTCTAAGTCATGCTTCGACGCGTAGGATATATAGCCGCATCGAGGGCGTTACATTGTGTGTGTGGTAAATGTGCATATCATCCATCACGATGTGTATGTGCACGTGTGAGTTAGCACAAGATAAGCATCGCTCAAAGAAATTTGATGCATGGTATAAGAACATGTCATCCATCATGAAAGAATAATTATTGTGTATGACACGATGGGGATGCAAATTGAGCATACAAGTATAAGGGTCATGCAATGGGTGGGAGTGATCACAATCTCCTAAAATGTATGAGGAAACTATGGGGGTCTCCTCATGTGCAATATTTGAAACATCATATGGAGAAAATGGACAACATCCAAAACAATGCATATCCAAAGCTAGGTGGTCATGGCATGGCATATGAGATAAATGATGCAAAGGGAACATATCAATATCATCGCAAGAAAAACAAATGCCAATAACCATGGGCTTGTCATCTATGCCATAAGTGCAAATTGGGTTAATCTTAATGGCATATGCATAGTCACTATGAAGAGATTGCAAATATGACATGTGGTCGATCTCATGCATAGCATATGACAAGTCAAGCGGATTGGCAAACATGATGTGACCGAGAGAATTAGCACAAGAAATCCTATGTAACATGGCATCACCACTAATAGACTCCACATGGCAATCATCATACTCATCATAAATGGGTAAATCATCGCATGGGGAAGTCACACTAGCATGAAGCATGGAAATAGGTTGATCAACATCATGCAAGCAATCAATGTCATGATAGTCCACTAGTGGGACAAGAGCACTACCTTCACCTATGTTACCTTTGTCATTCCACTCACGTGGTGTAGGTGAGGTGGGTAAGACCAAATGTTGGTCATCTTCATCTTGATGGAACCATGTGGGGGGTGCATCACATTCCACCATGGCCATCGTCTTGTCCAAAGGTAGGACGAAGTCGTCGAGAATCGGCGCGTCATCATATAAGGGACCTAGCACCAAATGAGAAGACACAATAGAGTTATAGGTCAAGTCGTTAGTGTTGAAAGTGGCCTCACATGACCTATCAACTATCTCACTCTCTCTATGTGGCAGTTCACTCACTCCCACAAAATAGGTGCACTCAATCTCACGTATGGTGGAGTCACTCATTTCACTCAAGTGGTGGGGGTTGTGGCTCTCCTCACATGGGAATTGTGGTAACACATCATGTATGGGGCTAGTGGTGAAGTCACTCTCACTCTCAATATGGTGGCAAAAGTCACTCAAGTCATCATGCATCGCCGTGGTCGAGGTGAAATACTCGACCATCTCATCGCCATCGCCATGGATGAAGGCCGAAGATGGCACATCATCACTCTCGCCTCCTAAGATGGAAGCATCATCCTTGCTTGCCACCATGTCACTCGCCTCCAGAGCTTGGTCGTTGAAGGTCTCCATAGTTGAACTCGTCCCGCACCGTCTTGAAAAAGATTCATGGAGGACTCGGCAACATGAATGCCACAAAGAGGTATGGTGGTGAATTCGAACTTGGGAGCATCGTCTTGGAGCTCATCGGGCTTGGACATCATGGTGGTACTAGCCTCATGCTCATTCTCATGGAGCTTGGTCATCGCGAAATGACCTTGGGGTGGAGAAGCTTTGACCTTCATGAGTTCTTGTTCCGCCTTGAGATCACCAATGTAGTAGTCGTCGAGGGACTTGTAGTTGTCGAGGAAGATCGTCTTGGAGATGTCGTTGTGCAATCCCATCATGAAGTGGAACTTCATCGAAATGGGGTCGTCCACGCCGGCTCGTCGCAAGGCTTTCTTCATCTCCTTGAAGTACTCGTCGATGGACTTGGATCCTTGGGTGGTGTTCTCTAATTGGTGTAGAAGTTGTTTTCTGTAGGTTGGAGGCACGAACTCTCGCCGCATAGCTCTCTTCGTCTTGGGCCAACTCATGTCGTAGGTCTCCGAAGGTGTGTGAAGCCACCATGTCGACGCGTAGTCGTGGAAGTTTCTTGTGGCGCACTTCACTTGATCTTCGGGAGGAACTTGATGTAGCTTGAGGTAGTCGTCCATCAAACGCTCCCATTTGAGATGCTCCTAGGGTTCTAGAGTCCCATAGAAAGGAATCTCATGGTCGATGTCGAGGTCGTAGTAGCTCGTGGAAGTTGTGGACTTGAGCTTGGGGAGCTTCTCTTGAGGTGCTTGTGGGAGAAGATGCCGTATGTCCGTAGGCAAAGATGCCTTGAAGTCGCTTGGCGAAGATGCCAAGGGGGATGGTGAAGTCGTTGAGTGGTTGTTGGTGTTGAGCTCTTGACCTTCACGTCCTTGTTGGTGATGGTGTCGATGCCGATGTGATCTTGCCGGAGATGGTAGCTCGGAGGCATGTGCTCTTGAGCGTCTTCTCGAAGATGAGGAAGACCGCTTGTAGGCCTTGACGAGGGCCTTGATATCCTCCATTTGAGCTTGCATCTTGGCATCGGTGGAGTTGTTCGTGGCATCGAACTCGTCGTTGTTGTTGTAGACCGAAGATGAAATGCCTTGCCTATCCATCACTCCAAGAGAAAAATGTGAGTGGTAGAAAGAGAAGAACGAATACCAAATGTACCTTGACCGAAGTTGAAAGTGGATCAATGATCACTCCAATGTGTACAAGGAAATAGCACAATTGGTACCAATTCTTGTCGGTTTCTCACACCTACACAAATAAGGCTTATGGTGGAGCTCGGTGAGGGTAGTGGCACAAAAATTTAGTGCAAAATGTTAGCAAGAGTCAATAATGTTGAAAGAGATTCACAAATTCGCAAGTGAAACAAGTAGACCAATAGCAATATGTGGTGCATGGAAACACACACACGGATAGATAAATGGGGTCGTGCAACCAAGGATGAGCACAAAATGTGGAATCCACGGAAAAAGCTCGTGTTGCACAACTCAAGAGAGACGCTAGCACGATTGCTCAATAGGTGGATATGACACTTGTGCACAACCTATGATATGCAAAATGTATCGACTTTCTATCCCAAGTATGCTATGTATGTATGGCTCCCGGTGTTATGATCCAAGATGATCTTATATGACAATGTGGTATGATGCTATGGCACTTGCTTACAAGCTCTTTGTTCACTCTTTTTCTTTGCTTAAAAGCTTTATTCTCTTTTTTTGTATGGCCACTTTTGCACAATGCACAAACTAAGATAGCTATTGTGTATATGCGGGAACAAACTTGAGGCACACGAGATGATATGATAACAAGATGATACCTATGGTATGGTATGTATGCAATGGGAGGTGTAGCTCGATGATCACTAATGTGCACAAGTAACGTTGCCGGCAATACTCAAATGGCTAGTCGCGATAGGCAATTGACGCAAAATGGGCTAGGGGTTATCAATGCAATGGCAAGGGAATATACAATGGAGGGGTACCACAATACCAAGATGATATGGAGGTTACCGTCCGCGGTGATGATGAATGGCAGTGATCTTGATGGAGATACCAAGATGATGGAGACTCGTCCCTAAGTAGCCGAAACACCTTAGGAAACGGAAAAACCACAACTCAAAATCTCAAGGACAAAAGTCAAATGGTGGTAGCGGAAAGCGGTGGTGTTGCACTAGGCAATGCGGAAGTGGAGGTTATGGTGGTGGACTATACATGGTGTCGGAGTTGAAAGCACGGTCCCTAAGTAGCCTAAACACCTTAGGAGACACAACTCACAACACAAACAAAATTGGGTTAAGTTGAGGTGGGGCGGAAGTGGTGGTGGTGGTTGATGAAGAAGCAACCGTCCCTAAGTAGCCAAAACACCTTAGGAGACTCGAATCACTACTCAAGCAACCACTAATGCTATGGGGATCAAAATGTGTTAGGTTGCGGAAGTTGGTGGTGGTAATGCAGATGATATGGTGGAGGGCCTAGGCAAACATGCCAAATTTCAGAAATTTTGATGGAGTCAAATGGTGTTGAACCTATGTATATGGATGGGGGATGTCAATAGCTACTCAACGAGCTAAAGAACGCGAAAATCGGACTCCGGATGTGAAAGATATGGCCGAAACAAAATTTCAGCCGAGTCAGTGTCAGGGTTACCCAGACATGCGGAAGTAGGTCCGGATGATCCGGGTTCGTCAACCGAATTTATGTTGTGTGGGGCGTCCGGACATCCGGGAGATGGTCCAGCTGATCCGGGTGGATCCGGATGATCTGGGAGCACTTCCGGATGATGCGGGCAGGTCAAACTGCTCGGGATTTTCTCTCGGGGATGAATTTTTGGGCGGAAATTGGGGATTTTCGGGTGAAAATTGAGGAGATCTCGTGGATGGAAGGTGGGGAAACTTGGGGAGATGCTAGATCCACTCGAAACCAAGAAAATCCATTGATCAAAATCAACAAAACATCATCAAACCAACAAATCACAAAAAATTTGGGGCTATTTTTTGTGCGGATTTTTGAATTTAGGACGAAATCAAGCAAAATAAACCTAGAAAACGGTGGGGGAGGCTCCAAAATCGTGATCAACCTTGCTCATGATACCAAGATGATGTAGGGTAGAACCCTAATGGCCCGATCTTTCATGAAAGGAGCGGATCCCGTCCAAGAACGCGAAGAACACGAGGGGAAAACGAGGGAAAACACAAGAGGAAACACGAGAGAGTCACTCAGCCAACAAGAATAAATCACACATGCGCTAGATTGATGAACACAAAGGTGAGATACAAGATCCAAAGTCAACAACGGACGATACAAGAGGTAACCGGTCTTCTCCGTGAGGAGGTCTTGAATCCACGAGGGGATCTTCCCTTAGAAAGGGGGCTTGAATCCAAAGGGATCTTCTCCGTAGAGGCCGCGGTCTCTCTCGTGGAGTAGATCCGATATGGATGAGCGTAGCTCTATCTCTCAAATGAGCTATCACAACGCTAACCCTAGAAAGGAGGTGGAGGAGGTCTATTTATAGTATAAGACACGAAGGGGTAAGTAAGGGGGCGGAAAGGGTACATGGGCCTCGGCCCGAAATGTTGCACGCATGCAAGGCCCGTATGATCCGGATGGGGGTCCGGCTGATCCGGCCATCATTCGGAAGATCCGGGAGGGGCCCCGGATGATCCGGCTTCACATGAGGCCTTCGGGTGTCTTCTGTTGCGAGTTATCCGAATGATCCGGAGGGGGACCCGGATGATCCGGCTGAGCCTGGATGATCCGGACAGAGGTCCGGACGTCCGGCCTGACTCCAGTAGCCGTTCCATCTTCTTCTTCTCCTTTCTTCCGTCTTCACTTCCACGCTTCCCTCGCGGATGGTGTAGACGTACACTTGCGCTCACACTCCTCCTCGACATCCGTGATGTTCCGACAATACCTATGCATGCACACGGAAGGAGTGTCAAGTAGTATACCATCCTCGAGAGGGTCAAGTGAGCACGTGTAAGGAGATGATTCACCTTTGTGTATGTGAAGTAGATGTCGCACGTGTCACTTGCCAAATGGTCTCTTGACATGGTGATGTCCGTAGGATGCTCCGCATCAGCTTCTTTGGCCTCTTTTATTTCTTTGTAAAGTCCGGAGACTCATCCCAACTTGTGAGGGAATTATAGCTTCCATCATCCTTTCCTCACATGGGAAAATGCTCTAATAATGATGATCATCACACTTTTATTTACTTACAACTCGATACTAGAACAAAATATGACTCTATATGAATGCCTCCGGCGGTGTATCGGGATGTGCAATGATCTAGCATAGCAATGACATCAAAAAACGGACAAGCCATGAAAACATCATGCTAGCTATCTTACAGTCATGCAAAGCAATATGACAATGAATGCTCAAGTCATGTATATGATGATGATGGAAGTTTCATGGCAATATATCTCGGAATGGCTATGGAAATGCCATGATATGTAGGTATGGTGGCTGTTTTGAGGAAGATATAAGGAGGCTTATGTGTGACAGAGCGTATCGTATCACGGGGTTTGGATGCACCGGTGAAGTTTGCACCAACTCTCGAGGTGAGAAATGGCAATGCACGGTACCGAAGAGGCTAGCAATGATGGAAGGGTGAGAGTACGTATAATCCATGGACTCAACATTAGCCATAGAGAACTCACATACTTATTGCAAAAGTCTATTAGCTATCGAAACAAAGTACCACGCGCATGCTCCTAGGGGGATAGATTGGTAGGAAAATACCATCGCTCGTCCCCGACCGCCCCTCATAAGGAAGACAATCAATAAATAAATCATGCTCCGACTTCATAAATAAATAAGCGAAGCACATGAAGCATTCTACAAAGCCATACTCAAAAGATATAAGTGAAGTGCAATGATAATTCTATAAATCAACCAAGGACTATCTCATACCAGCATGGTGCATAAAATAAAAATGAAAACTAAATGCAAAAGACGCTCCAAGATTGCACATATCGCATGAACGAAACGAATCCGAAAACATACTGATACTTGTTGAAGAAAGATGGGATGCCTTCCGGGGAATCCCCAAGCTTAGATGCTTGAGTCTCCTTGAATATTTACTTGGGGTGCCTCAGGCATCCCCAAGCTTGATCTCTTGCCTCTCTTCCTTCTACTCACATCGAGACCTCCTCGATCTTCGAACACTTCATCCACACAAAACTCAATAGAAAGCTCGGTAAGATCCGTTAGTATAATAAAGCAAATCACTGCTTTAAGTACTGTTGAAAACCAATTCATATTTTGTTTTTTCATTGTAGCTACTGTAATATAACTTTTCCATGGCTTAATCCACTGATAGAAATCGATAGTTTCATCAAAACAAGCAAACTATGCATCAAAAACAGAATCTGTCTAAAACAGAACAGTCTATAATAATATGAACATTCACCATACCTCTGTGACTCCAAAAATTCTACCAAAATTAGGAAAAATAGAAAATTTGTATATAAAGACACTGCAAAAAGTTTCAGAACTATTTGGCGTTCCAGAAAAAAATGTAAAATAGCACGCTACAGGCAAAGTTTCTGTCCTGCGCCGTACACACCAACAAGCATCTAAAACATCCTAAAGGCAAACCTTGGCACATTATTTTTATAATACAATGGAATTGTACAAGGGGATAATTATTTTTGTTGAAAAGTTTCTGTAATCAAGATTCACAAAGTTTCTGTGAGCATGAACAAAGTTCAAGGAGCTCCCCCACTTCAACCATGCTTGTCTCTCTCACTTTCACTTTCCTGTTTGAAAAAAGTTTTGGGTTCCCCTCTTTATTTTATTTTTTAAAAACTATATAAAAGCACTCAACAGAAATAAATGACTCTCTAAAACTTCTGGGTTGTCTCCCTGGCAGCGCTTTCGTTAAAGCCATTAAGCTAGGCATAAGGTGCTGAAGTAATGGATCCACCCGGATCCCAAGGTATATCAAAGCCAATTTTAATTAACAATGATTTGTAATATAGTAGTAGCACAAAGTAACATATATCATGTAAAAACGAAGTCTAACTCTCTTCCTATGCATCGGCATGTCATAAAAGAACAATTCATGCACACATAGTAAAGGCCAATGCATAGTATAAACAGTTTCTTCCAATTTTTTCGCGTTGGAAACATAAAGAGGCGGAAATGTAGTTCCTCTATCATAATAATTGCAAGTAGGAGAAGCAAGCACATGCATATAATATCTATCAAAATCATCATGTGTAATGGTAAAACGCAACCCATCAATATAATCCTTAATAAAGGTAAACTTCTCTGATATAGTGTAGTCAGGAGAATTCAAAAAGATAATAGGACTATCATGCGTGAGTGCAATAGCAACAATTTCATGTTTAACATAAGGAATTATAGCAAGTTCATCTCCATAAGCATAATTCATATTGGCATCTTGGCCACAAGCATAGAAAACATCATCAAAAAGGGATATTTCAAGAGAATCAACGGTATCATAACAGTCATCATAGCAATCATCCTTCGGTAAGCACGAAGGGAAATTAAACAATGTATGAGTTGAAGAGTTACTCTCATTAGAAGGTGGGCACGGGTGATCAATCCTCGCTTCCTCCTTTTGTTCTTCGCTCTCCTCCTCATCTTTTTCATCCAATGAGCTCACAATGTCATTAATTTCTTCTTCCATAGACTCCTGCAAAATATTAGTCTCTTCTTGGACAGTGGAGACTTTCTCAATAAACGCATCAATATCGGCATTGTATTCATAATTCTCATAGCAATATTTAAGGATAGCTAAATTTTCAGGTCTATAAACTGAATCATCAAAAATTTCACACTCTTTAAACAAAGATTCAATTTCATAAGCACCCATAAAAGCAACAAATTCTTCTATTTGTTCCACATCATAGTAATAATATATACCATTAGCATAAGAAGCCAAGGTTTTACCATCATTAAATTTGCATGAAAAGGGAAGGTGTGGAGCCTTCATCCTAGAGCAACAAGTATAGTCATATCTCAAGCATAGTTCTCGAGCATACCAATGCAACATATGAATTTGATCCCATAATAGTTTCCCTTTTTGAGTCAAGCAATAATCCCTAAAGTATTCACGTTGATCCAACGTGTCTCCCATAACATAATTGAATGGGGTTTTCTCAGGATTATCAAAGTAGTACATAATCTCTTTCACATAACCAGCATCGAGGGTTTTTAGGATGTTCCCCATCTCCATGAGTAGTAGGTACACCTAATTTTTTTGGTATTTTGTGTTCCATATCCATAACTAAAGAGACAGAACAGCTTAGAACAACAAATAAAAATTACTTAGTGATAAAGCAAACAAGAACACACGAGAATATTCACCCCACGCTATGGCTCCCCGGCAACGGCGCCAGAAAAAGGTCTTGATAACCCACAAGTATAGGGGATCAATTGTAGCCTCTTTGGATAAGTAAGAGTGTCGAGCCCAACGAGGAGCTAAAGGTAGAACAAATATTCCCTCAAGTTCTATCGACCACCGATACAACTCTACGCACGCTTAACGTTTGCTTTACATAGAAAAAATATGAAACTAGAAGTACTTTGTAGGTGTTTTTGGATAGGTTTGCAAGAATATAAAGTGCACGTAAATAAAAAGTGGGGGCTGTTTAGGTACATAAGCAATAAAGTTAGTATAGCAAGTGTGTAAAAGTGGTGGTAGGAGTTGCAAAATTGTCCCTAAGCAATTGACTACTTTACTAGACCGATAGCAAGTTTTATGTGGGAGAGGCCACTGCTAGCATGTCATCCCTAACTTGGAATTCTATGCACTTATGATTGGAACTATTAGCAAGCATCCGCAACTACTAAAGTTCATTAAGGTAAAACCCAACCATAGCGTTAAGATATATTTGTCCCCCTTCCATCCCGTATGCATCAATTTCTATGCTAGGTTGAAGCTTCTGTCACTCTTGCCCTCCAATACATAATCCTATCAACATACAACTAACCCTATGATGTGATCCACGCACGGACTCATATGATGGGCACCAAAGGACAGCAACATAACCACAATAAAATTAAATCAATCATAGTAATTCATCAATCACCGATAGGACAACGAAAATCTACTCAGACATCATAGGATGGCAACACATCATTGGACAATAATATGAAGCATAAAGCACCATGTTCAAGTAGAGGGTACAGCGGGTTGCGGGAGAGTGGACCGCTGTAGATAGAGGGGGGAAGGTGATGAAGAGGTTGGTGAAGATGGCGGAGGTGTTGGTGTAGATTGCGGTGATGATGATGGCCCTCGGCGGCGTAACGGCGCCACCGGAAGCGAGGGGGAGAGAGCCCCCCTTCTTGTTCTTCTTCTTCCTTGACCTTCTCCCTAGATGGGAGAAGGGTTTCCCCTCTGGTCCATGGCCTCCATGGAATGGGAGGGGAGAGAGCCCCTCCGAGATTGGATTTGTCTCTCTGTCTCTCTCTGTTTCCGTGTTCTCAGATTCTACCCTTTCACCGTTTCTTAAATTACCGGAGATCCGTAACTCCGATTGTGCTGAAATTTTAACACGATCTTTATCCGGATATTAGCTTTCTTGCAGCGCAAGAAGGGCATCCACAGCCTTACGGGGTGGCTACGAGGGCCCAGGGCACGCCCCCTACCTCGTGCCCCCCTCGGGCATCGTCTCGCGTTGATTCTTCTTCCCAAAAATCACATATATTCCAAAAAAAATCTCTGTCAGTTTTTATCCCATTTGGACTCCGTTTGATATGGATATTCTACGAAACAAAAAAAGATGCAAAAAACAGGAACTGGCACTGGGCACTGGATCAATATGTTAGTCCCAAAAATAGTATAAAAAGTTGCCAAAAGTATATGAAAGTTGTATAATATTGGCATGGAACAATCAAAAATTATAGATACGACGGAGACGTATCAACCGGCGTGTTGGTGAGGCCTGCGTCTTGTGAAAGTTGGGGTACCTCCTGAGGTGGCAGGACCCCTGGCGCCTGATCGCTTGCGGGAATCTGTATGGCGTCGTCCTACCGAGCTTGGACTTCTGTTGCTGCCGCTATGGCTCTTGCTGCACCTTCTTGCGTCATCTCGGCTAGCGGCGTAGCTTGGTGCGGCACGCTCTTGGCCTGGTGCTCCTCCCGAACCGCCACAAGCGCAGTGCTGGCGGAGTATCGGGTGGTGGCAACATAAAGTACTAGAGGCTCGAGAGGCCGTGGCGCCACCATCACCGGAGGCTGGTCAGGTATCTCTTGAGGTCTTGGAAGGCTTGGTCAGCCTTCGGAGTCCATTCGAACGGGCCCTTCTTCTTCATCAGCTTGAAGAAGGGTAAGGCCCGCTCTCCCAGCTTGGAGATGAAGCGTGTCGGATTTGGGGTTCCGGCAGACCCTTAAGGTTCGAACTCTGGGGTGCGCACAGAGATCTTTCCCCTACCGACTCGCGCTTCTATGGCTCGCAAGAAATCTTGGCTAGAAAGAAGAACACGCAAGGGACACGAGGTTTATACTGGTTCGGGCCACCAATGTGGTGTAATACTCTACTCCAGTGTGTGGTGTAGTGGATTGCCTCAGGGGCTGATGATGAACAATACAGGGGAAGAACGGCCTCGCGAGAGGTGTTCTTGAGCTGGTGCAGTGTCTTCTACTTGGTCCGGACCTTTCTCTCTTTATTTTTTATCCCCCTTGGACCTCTCTCCCTCTTTCTTTGGGGGTTAGTCCTATTTATAGAGGCCCTGGTCCTGTTCCCAAAAAATGAGCGGGAAGGGCGCCAACAATTGGCCATTTTGAAGGGGAACATCTAGTACAAGTTATCCTGACCAAAGGTGGTCTTCGGCTGCCAAAAGCACTGGTGATGACGCCGTCTTGGGCTCCACGGTGACCTCCGACCTGCCGCTCTGCTGGTCTTGGTCTCGTTGCACCGGAATGGTAACCTTTGCCCGATGCCTTGGCCTGTGCTTGCTCCCTTTGCACCGAAGGGGAAACAAGGACACTGCGCAGGCCGGCGCCCGCCTAATCTCGATCGTCATGGCTTGCGTCACGGGCTCCTCGTGAGGCACCCCTGCCTTGATCTCTCTGCCTCCTCGCGAGCCTGCCTGATGAGGCTGCTCCTGAGGAAGCCTCCCGTCGTCCGCCCCAGAAGGCTTGGCCCCTTGCGAGGGTCTTGAGCTTGAGCTGATGAAGCTGGGCCGCGCTGGCCCCCACTCGAGCGACGCCGCAGGCCGCAGGCAGGCAAGTCTGGGGACCCCCGTTCCCAGAACGCCGACAGTAGCCCCCGGACCCAAGGCTCGCCCGGACTTGGCTTAGCAGAGAAGCTAAGGGGCAAGCGCGAAGCGCCGCGGGCCCCAATAGCCTGCGGCCTTGGGCGCCGCGTGGCGATTGATTGGACGTGGGCATCTGTGCTTCCCCATGATGCCTTGTTATGCGCCTGGCTAAGCGGACTCGTAGTTGCACACAGTTGTTCCCTTTTCCGCTGCTCGCTCGCCTCCTACCTTTACTTCTTCTTCGAGCTCCAACCTCCGCCGCCAATCCGGCTCGAGCTCTTCCCTCTTTCCATTGCCATGGCGCCAACAAAGAAAGGAAAGGGGAAGAAGCCCGCGCCTTCGCCCCGCTCATCTCCGGTGGCGGCCCCCGCCGTTAATCGGTCAATCATACTCAATCCAGAAGCCCTGAACAAGGTCCGCTCTGCCCTTGCCACTATCTTCAATGAGTGCGGCAGGACCACAGTCTGGCCTGCGTCCCATGCCTCCCTTGATAGGATCATCACGGAGGTCCGATTCTTCGCCGATGCCCTGTGGGCGGGTCTGGTTCCCCCCTTTTCTGCTTTCTTCAATGCGGTGCTCTCCCATTATTAGATCCGCATGATGCACCTCGGGCCTGAGTCCATCACCCTTCTGGTTGTCTTTGCTTTTGTTTGCAAGGCAATGGTAGGCATTCCTCCTTCCGTTGCCCTGTTGCGCCACTTCTTTTCTTTGCGCTTGAGCGACCCCACTCAGTGCTCAGGGTGCGTGGGCTTCTTCGCCGTGCCAGAGACGGCCGCTTCAGGGATCGACTTCGGCCTTCCTCCTTCTGAGGCCAGGTTTAGAGAGCGGTGGTTGTATGTGGACGTTGGAGTGCCCAACCCTCTACTCTCGCACCCGACCTCGCCTGCTATTCCCCACTCGGGCTGGGACCATGAGATGCTCATGAGCCCCTGGCTCGCCTTCGTCTGGCGCCGCTTCCAGAGTTTGAGGACGCTCAATGTGACTGCGCCCAAGGTGGTGAAGGAGTTCCTCCAATGCCGCATTGCTCCTCTCCAGCGCCACTCTCACTGGATGTGGGACTTTGCGGGGAACAGAGACCGCATGCGACTTCAGGAGGAGCATTTGGCGCCTGAAGTGTTGTGGACGGTGCTCAGGGTCTTGACTGGCGATCCTTCCCCAAGCAGCCTTCGGCGTGATGGTGCCCTTTTGTATATTTGCTCTGGTAGGGCCGATTTTGTGAGGCAGATGCCTAGCTTCGACGAGTGGGGGCTGCACCCGGCTGGCTTCACGGGGCTCCGCGAGAACCCAGCCGCCATGGTTGCTCCCCCTGTCGTCCACAGTGGTCCTTCCTCAGGCGATAGAGCGGGGAGACGAGAATCGGCGGGAGCTGAGGCGACTGATGTCGGGGTGCCGATGCCGCGAGAAGCCCTGAAGGCGGCGCCTCCCGAGGCCCACCCTGGAGCGGCGGCTGGCGCGGAGTTGTGGCCCTCCGCTCTTGAGGCCGCGGCTCCCGAGGCCCCGGCCGTTCCTCGCGAGGCGTTTCCTGATGGCGTTCCCCAGGCCGGCTCCTTCGGCACTGATCTTCTTGATGCTTCTTCCGCGCCCCAGGCCGACCCCTACGTCAGGCGCTTAGGCCGGTTCCGTGTAGATTTCGAGGCCCTCCGCAAGAGAAAGGAGGCCTTGGGTGGCGACGACCGCCCTTGCCGCTTGTTGAAGCGCAGGAAGTACTTCGCCATGGACGAGTAAGTCCTCTTCTTTCTCTGCTCATTTACTTTACTATCCCTGTGGCTGATTGTGGCCTTTCAGGCCCCGTCCTGCCAAATCCGCCAAGTCGTCCCAGGAGCTAGCCCCCAAAGCGTTGCCTTCTCCGCTGGCTCTGGGCGCGCCGAGCTCGAGCGGCACCCCCGCCGCTGGACCGGTCGGTGGAGTGGTCTGTTCCACCGGGGCACCTTGAGCCTACGCACCCGCTATCCTTTCTTCATGAGTCCCCCTATGGCACATCCGGCTTGCCTCGCGTTCCTCCTCTAATCATAGAGGGTGAATCGTTGAAGTCTGCCTTCAGCTCCTCCTCCGTGGGTGGACTGTCGCCTGGCTGGATTCCTAGAGGGGTCCATTCAGTGATAGCTAGGGCGCCAGCCCCCGGCCCCGCGCCGGGAGGGGGCATGCTTCCTCGGGGCCCTCCGCATACTCCGATGGAAGAGGGTGATGCGGAAGATGTGCTCAGGCGTGCTCGGGAGCGTCGCACCCTTCGCCAAGAGTTCCTCCAGGGGGCGGCGGATGCGGTGAGCCGGATCGGGGCAGAGCTTGCTGGCGAGGATGTGCGCCTCGAGGCCGAAGGTTTGCGCCTTGCTAAGGAGAGGCGCAAACTGAAGGTAGCCGTCGCCCTCGCACGTCACCAACATGATCTTGACAACGTGAAGGCTGAAGCGTCGCTGGTGGCTTCGTGGGAGGCCTACTCCCAAGCCGTCGAGGAGGCTCGAGAAGCAGATCGTCGGCGCAGAGATGCGGAGGAGCGTGCATGGGAGCTCCAAGCCTGGAGCAACTCCCTGGAGCAGCAAGTGGAATTGCGCCAGGCGGCCCTTGAGTCACGGAAGGGGGCCTCCGTCGACCAGCCGGAGCTGCTGAAGAGCGAGGAGGCGCTGACGCTGGAGGCCGCCGAGCACAACCTTGACCTTGAGCGGTTGGAGACAAGGGAGCGCCTGGTGGCCCAGGCGGAGGATGACGTTGCTGCGCGCAAAGTCCGGGCCCAGGAAGAGGTCGACCGCCGCGTGGCGGGAGCTCGCTCGGCCTTCGAGCGCAAATACGAAGCGAGGTTGGGGCTGATCAGGGCCGAGGCTAAGGGTAGGACTGTGGCCCTTAGGGCCAAACTGGCTGAAGTGACGCGGCGTGCGGAATCGTCCGCAGCCGCCCTTGGCACAGCATAGGCGGAGTTGGACTCTTCCCGGGCTAAGCTACTTCTTCTCCAACAGAGGGTTGATGACGCCGAGGCCGTTGTGCAGCAGAATGAGGACGAGATCCATCGACGGTGGGTTCTGGAACACGTGCATGCCCCCATGCTTCGAACGCTCAGGGAGAGGGCCAACACAACTTTGGGCAACATTTGCGAGGCTGCCGCTAAGGAGCCGCATGAGGCCAGCTATGCCGGCAACCTCCAGTTTTTCACCGACGTGGTGACGCTTCTGGAGAACCGCTCTGAGAGGTCCCGTTGGCTTGTCGGAGAGAGGAGCCAAGCCTTGCTCGGGCATGCCTTCTCCCGTGTCTTCAGCTATCTGCAGGACAGGGACCCCCACTTCGACTTAGACGCTGCCATTGCACCCGTGCCCATAGCTGTCCGGGGCGACCTGGCGCAATGGGTGGAGGACAACGTGGACGCCCTCGTCAGGGCCTTTGCGTCTGATGATGACGGCGTGATCGTGGCCGCCGATGAAGGCGGCGTTGTGGACGAGCCTGGCGCTGTCGGAGGTGTTGGCGGTGGCGGCGACGATGTCAGCGACACCAGTGATGCCTCCGAGGGTGCCCCAGAAGACGCGGTGAGTGATATGTCCAACTGACCGTACGTCGCTGCTGTTTACCCTGCACGAAGAAGGTTCGGGCTCGGCCCTGAAGAATGTAAGAGCATTTTGGGAGGGGAGACCCCTCATGTAAAGGTTTGCGCTCAGTATCATGGTAAACATAACATTGCGTGTGAGCTTAGCTGCTAGCCCGGTGATGGGTCAACCGAGTTGTTTTCCTTTCGACTCCGATGAGTTCCGAGTGGGCCTGCGGGGGCTGCCGCGCCTCGGGTGTCTTCTGATTATCCTGTTGATCCTGCAATGAGAACCTCCGGAGAGGGTGCGGTGACAGCGGTCCCATATGTAGTCGTGCCTGTCCCGGCCTGGCTCGCGAGGGGCTCGTGAGGCGGGCAGCCGATGCTAACTTTGGACGCAAAGCCGAAATCAGAACACGAGAGATTGCTCGAACAAGAGTAAACACCCCTTCCCCAAACACACGCAAGTCTTGAGCTCAAATCCAACTTAAATCCAAACCGAAGAAACTTGTCAACAAGGGAGAAGTGAAAAGCAAAAGGCCGCGTCCGGCACCTAGTCTAGTCTTCGACGTCTTCTCACTAGCGCGGAGCTAAGTACTGCCACTGGGCATGGGCGGGAGCCCCCGAGGCCCGAGGGCGTCTCTCCGGAGACTCCGGGGCGTGTACAACCCCACTCATTATTACATGAGAGTGTCACGGGCGGCGAGCTTCACAGGCACTGGGCCTTCTTCACAGGTACCAGCCTTGCTTCATATAGCCTGACGAGGGCCCCGCCTTGCGCCACACTCTACCGCCATTGACGGCGGCCGAAGACTAAGGACGAGGCCAATGGGGTAGAGCGCTCGCCAGCGGTTCCCCTGACGACCACGGGTCCTCTGTCGGGGGCAGGCCCTGGGGCACCTCCCCGGCAGAGGGCCTACCTCGCGAGAGCGCCTTGCTCCGACCGTCGCGGGGGTGAACCCCGATCTCGGCCCCTCTCCTGCAGCCCCCTGCGCCCTCCTCCTGAGGGATAGGAGGCTGCAGCATTGGGGCAGCCATCTGCTGCGGCGACCTGTATCTCCTACGACCCATGGTTAGCATAAGCTTTCTCCTGAGGAATGAGTGGTACCCGATAGTTGCTGCCGCCGGTGCGGTTGTCGACGCTCTCTTGGGGTTCCTGAAAGAGCTCAGCTTCTGGCGCCTCCTCGCCCCAGCCTGGCCCGAGGAATGAGCCATGATCTTCTTCCAGCGCGCACCCGTGATCCACCATGCAGGGCACATAAGCTTTTGGGTCCACCGCCTCGTGGGCCTCGCCGTAGCGCCCCGCATGCCACGCAATCCGTCTTGGAGCGTCATCTTGGGGGTGATGGCGCGATGGTCCGCCAAAGCTGGGGGCCACGGCGTGCACCCCTTCGCTGGCCGGAGGTGGGGCCGGCGCGACTTGTCGCCCGGTGCCGACGGAGACGTTGGCGCTGAACAGGCCCTGGAGTCCGCTTGAAGTTGCGTGAGCACGAATAATGCCGCCATATGGCCCGCCCTGGACCTGGGGCGGCAGCTGGACGCAGAAGGGAGATGCTGCTGAGGCGGCGGCGTCCAGGAGCTTGGCTACTCTCTCCAACAACACGTCGCGGCCGCCCTCCAGCAGCCGGCACCACAGCAGCTCTCGGGCCACCGTGAGCGTGGCCCTGGAGTTCGCCTGTTCCCATCGGGTGTGCGGCACTGTGGCCGCGGCGTGGTTTGAGGCCCTTGTTGCGGCCCGCACCTGCCGCGGTGTGAGGGCAGGCGGCGTCTGGCCACGTAGCCCGCGCCCTGCAGCGCCTTGCGGAGCGCGGGCTGCCTAAGGCGCAAGGTTGAGGTCGCCCTGAGCCGGCGACACGGCGTGGGCGGGCCACGCCGCCAAGTGGTTGGCGTTGGCAGCCGGGTCGCTCGACATCTGAACGACGAGGCGACGGAACGCGACGCGGAGGAAGAAGGATTCCGGCGCACCCCTACCTGGCGCGCCAAATGTCAGATTTGGGGTTCCAGCAGACCCTTAAGGTTCGAACTCTAGGGTGCGCACGGAGATCTTTCCCGTACCGACTCGTGCTTCTATGGCTCGCAAGAAATCTAGGCTAGAAAGAAGAACACGCAAGGGACATGAGGTTTATACTGGTTCGGGCCACCGATGTGGTGTAATACCCTACTCCAGTGTGTGGTGTAGTGGATTGCCTCACGGGCTGATGATGAACAATACAGGGGAAGAACGGCCTCGCGAGATGTGTTCTTGAGCTGGTGCAGTGTGTTCTACTTGGTCCGGACCTTTCTCTCTTTCTTTTTTCTCCCCCTTGGACCCCTCTCCCTCTTTCTTTGGGGGCTAGTCCTATTTATAGAGGCCCTGGTCCTCTTCCCAAAAAATGAGCGGGAAGGGCGCCAACAATTGGCCATTTTGAAGGGGAACATCTAGTACAAGTTATCCTAACCAAAGGTGGTCTTCGGCTGCCAAAAGCACTGGTGATGACGCCGTCTTGGGCTCCATGGTGACCTCGATCCTGCCGCTCTGCTGGTCTTGGTCTTTTTGCACCGGAATGGTAACCTTTGCCCGATGCCTTGGCCTGTGCTTGCTCCCTTTGCACCAAAGGGGAAACAAGGACACTGCGCAGGCCGGCGCCCGCTTGGTGCCTGCCTAATCTCGATCGTCATGGCTTGCATCACAGGCTCCTCGTGAGGCACCCCTGCCTTGATCTCTCCGCCTCCTCGTGAGCCTTCCTGATGAGGCTGCTCCTGAGGAAGCCTCCTGTCGTCCGCCCCGCAAGGCTTGGCCCCTTGTGAGGGTCTTGAGCTTGAGCTGATGAAGCTGGGCCGCGTTGGGCCCCCACTCGAGCCACGCCGCAGGCCGCAGGCAGGCAAGTCTGGGGACCCCCATTCCCAAAATGCCGACAAAGCGCCCCAATGCAGTCACCCGACCAGCCAGCTTCTGCATTTCCTTGAGGGTCTGTGGTGGGCTCATGTCCTCAATGGCCTTGATCTTCTCCGGGTTCGCCTCAATTCCTCTGTGTGACATGAGGAATCCCAGCAGCTAGCCGGAAGGGACACTGAACACACACCTTTCTGGGTTAAGCCGCAAGTTCACCTGGCACAAGCTTTCGAAGGTCTCCTCCAGGTCTTGGATCAAGGTTCTCACCTCCCGAGGCTTCACCACAATGTCGTTGACGTAGGCCTCCGTGTTCCTCCCGAGCTGCCTCCCTAAAGCGATGTGCATCAGTCGTGGAAAGGTCGCACCCACGTTGCGTAGTCCAAAGGGCATATACGTGTAGCAGTACACCCCACACGGGGTCAGGAAGGCTGTCTTCTCTACATCTTCCACCACCATCTTGATTTGGTGATACCTTGAGAACACATCCAGAAAGCACAGTAGATCGCACTCAGCGGTGGGGTCGATGATCTGGTTAATGCGCGGGAGAGGGAACGGATCTTGAGGGCACGCTTTGTTGAGGTTGGTGAAGTCGATGCACATTCGCTCCTTCCCACCTTTCTTAGGCACCACGACGGGGTTTGCCAGCCATTTCGGGTGCCTAACCTCACGAATGGCACCTGCCGCCTCCAACTTGCGGGTCTCTTGGACGATGAAGGCCTGCTTCTCCATGGACTGCCGCCTTGCTCGCTGCTTCACAGGGCGCACATTGGGGCATACCCTTAAGTGGTGCTGAATCACCTCTCTCGGGACCCCCACCATGCCAATATATCCTTGTTCACGCGCAAGAACTTCACCAATGCTTCCTCTTGGCTAGGGTTGAGGTCGGTACCTATGGTGAAGGTGGCTCCTGAGGAGCTGTCCTCGTCGACCGGCACCTGCTTGGTTTCTGCCTTGTCTTGGGTGAACAGCTGCTTCTTCTTGGTTGGCGCAGCCTCCTTGGCCTCGTGGGCACCGGCGCCGACGAGCTGCGCTGCCGCAGCGGTCCTGAAGGCAAGTTCGAGTGCCGTTACGACCTCCTTGGTGTCCCCCTTTACGGTGAGGACACCTTTGCTTCCATGCATCTTCATGAGGTTGTAGGCTTGATGAGTCACCGCCATGAACTGGGCCAGAGCTGGGTACCCCAGGATGGCATTGTACGGGAGGCCGATGCGGGCGATGTCGAAGTTGACCAGCTCGGTGCGGTAGTTGTCACGTGTGCCGAAGGTGACGGGAAGGAGGATCTGCCCCAGGGAGCGGGCAGTGCCGCCACCAACTCCTGAGAAAGGCTTGCTAAGGCTGAGCCGCTCGATCGGCATGTGAAGAAGGCTGAAGGCTTCCATGGAGAGCAAGTTGAGGCCAGCGCCATCGTCGATGAGGGTCTTGGTGATAGCCACATTGCAGATGGTGGGCGTGCAGAGCATCGGAAGCATACCCGAGCTGGTGGTGGTGACGGGGTGGTCTTCTGAGTTGAAGGTGAGGTCGGCCTTAGGCGCAGCCTAGCCTAGCGGAGCCCTGAGCACTTGGAAGCGGCACTAATCTGGCAGAGGAATGGCTTGATGTGGCGGTCTGAAGGCGGCGCCTGTGAGCCGCCTAGCAGGGCCGCGACCGCGTGGTGCGCCGGTTCTGCGTAGCACATAGTGATGAGGTCGCGCAGCTCCTCCCAAGATGCCACCATGGATCCGGGAAGGTTGATCAGCCAAGCGCGCGGCTCGCCGGTGAGGGCCATGGGAAGCCAGTTGGCCATGACCCTATCATCACCCCCAGCCTCGAGGACGGCCTCCTCGTATGCCAGTAGGAAAGCTGATGGGTCCGCTGCGCTGTCGTAGCGCGGCGGCATCTCCGGCTTGAACTTCGGTGGCCACCGCACCCGCCGCAGGGCGGGGGCCAGGGCTCGGAGCCCTCGGGCCCCATCGTCGACGCTGGCCTTCAGAGTCGGTGGCAGGGCGTCTGTCATGTGGGCCAAGCGCGGTGGCGATGGAGCACAGATCAACGGAAGAGAAGCTACAGCGCACCCCCTACCTGGCACGCCAAAAGTTGGATCACGGGTTTCGGCAAAACCCTCGAGGTTCGAACACTTGGGTGCGCATGAAGGTTTTCTCCCTATCGATCCACGCCCTAGCTTGCTAAGACACAGGATGAACTCCACAAGCTTGCAACACAAAGACACAAGATTTATACTGGTTCGGGCCACTGTTGTGGTGTAATACCGTACTCCAGTGTGGTGGTAGTGGATTGCCTCTTGGGCTGATGATGAAGAGTACAAGGGGAAGAACAGACTCCTGAGGTTGAGGTGTTCTTGTGCTTGGCAAACTTGTGTGGGTGAGATGCCTCTGAATGAGTTCTTCCCCTTCTTCTCTTGTCTATACTGTGGTGGCTAGTTCTACTTATATAGGCCCTGGTCCTCTCCCCAAATATTGAGCGGGAAGGGAGCCAACAACGGCCAATTTGAAAGGGGACAGCTAGTACAGCTTATCCTGACAAAAGTAGTCTTCGCCTGCAAAAAGGCTCTGGTGGTGACGCCGTCTTGGGCTCCATGGTGACCTCCGTCTTGCCGTCCTGCTGGTCTTGGTATTGTTGCACCGATATGGAAACCTTTCCTTGATGCCTCGGCACTCCACGCATGCGCTTGCCCCCTTGGCACCAAAGAGGAAATAAGGACGCTGCACGCGCTGGCGCCCGCCTGGCCTCGATCATAATGGCTCACGTCATGAGGACCTCACGAGGTTTGCCTTGCCTTGATCTCCCCGCCCCTCGTGAGCCTTCCTGGCAAGGCCGCTCCTGAGGAGGTCCTGCGTCGTCCGCCTCGCGAGGGTCTTGAATACCTCGTCGATGAAGATGGGCCATACAGACCTGCTAGCTCAGCCACGCCGTGGGCCGCAGGTAGGCAAGTCTCGGGACCCCCATTCCCAGAACGCCGACAACCGCGACCCATTACGGTGGATGCCACGTGTCGGTTACCCTTGACCAAAACACTTCCATGATGTGACATTTATCGTCATGGAACTGGGCACTTCCGTGATGATAATTTCACTATTGTCATGGATGCTTCTACGACAACACATGTATGACTATCTTGATTCTGTCATAAAATCATCATAGTTGTACATGCATGCCAGAAAACTTGACCTACTGTGACAAAGACGTATCGTCATGAAAGTGTTTTTTTGTAGTGCCATTTCCTCTAAAGTTGAGGAAGAAGGGAAGCTTGAGCAAGTGGAGGTGTGTAGGTGAAAGTGCAACTAATCCCTGGGTGGTTTTGGTAATTATTAACAACATATAGCTCATTGAACTAATATCCATTCAAGATAATCTTTTCAGAAAGTTCAATGATTGGCATGGCATGGACTAGAGATGTGCACCCCTCAAAATGCTAAGGACACATATTGGCACAAACTCAAGACTCTACATTTTCATTTTAGTGATCCAAGATCACATTGAGTCCATAGGAAAAGCCAATACTATTAAAAGGGGATGAGGTGTTGTTTAATGGCTTGCTTGCTCAAAATGCTTAGTGATATGCTCCAAAAGCCCTCAACCACTTTCTCATATCCACATATGTCCCAAACCAAAAGTCAAACTCGGCCCCACCAATTTGATCTATCCGGTGCCACCGAGTTCATTTGACATAGCCATAGCCAGAAACCCTAATCAGTTTGGTCTCACCAATAGGGATTTCGGTCTCACCGAGATGGGATTGCAAACTCTCTGTTTCCCTTTGTAATGTTTCGGTCTAACCGAGATGAGCGATCGGTCCCATCGAGTTTGCCTGACCAACTCTCTGTTTTCCTATTACTGAAATCGGTCTCACCGAGTTCATGTGATCGGTCTCATCGAGATTAAGTTATGCCTTAACCCTAACAAAACCGGTCCCACTAAAAAGTCTAACATTCGCATTTTGAACTGAATCGGTCTGATCGAGTTTCACTGTTCGGTCCCACCGAGTTTGGTAAACTGTGTGTAACGGTTAGATTTTGTGTGGAGGCTATATATACCCCTCCACCCTTCCTCCATTCATGGAGAGAGAAATTAGGACATGTCTACATTCCACTACTCATTTTCTGAGAGAGAACCACCTACTCATGTGTTGAGACCAAGACATTCCAATCCAACCACAAGAATCTTGACCTCTAGCCTTCCCCAAGTTGCTTTCCACTCAAATCATCTTTCCACCATATCCAAATCTATGAGAGAGAGTTGAGTGTCGGGGAGACTATCATTTGAAGCACAAGAGCAAGGAGTTCATCATCAACACACCATCTATTACCTTTTGGAGAGTGGTGTCTCCTAGATTGGTTAAGCGTCACTTGGGAGCCTCCGTCAAGATCATGGAGTTGAACCAAGGAGTTTGTAAGGGCAAGGAGATCGCCTACTTCGTGAAGATATACCCAAGTGAGGCAAGTCCTTCTTGGGCGATGGCCATGGTGGGATAGACAAGGTTGCTTCTTCGTGGACCCTTCGTGGGTGGAGTCCTCCGTGGACTCGCGCAACCATTACCCTTCGTGGGTTGAAGTCTCCATCAACGTGGATGTACGATAACACCACCTATCGAAACCACGCCAAAAATCTCCATGTCTACATTGCGTTTGCTCCCCTCAAACTCCTCCCCTTTACATTCGTATGCAATGATTTACATTCCGCTGCTATACTCTTAGAATTGCATGTGTAGGTTGATTACTTGACTTGTGATAAGTTGCTAAAATCTGCCAATACTTACAATCGGGAAAAGGCTAGATTTTTATTTGGTCAAGTAGTCTAATCACCCCCCCTCTAGACATGCTTTTGATCCTACAAGTAGTATCAAAGCTTTGGTCTCCATTTGCCTTGATTTCCATAGCTTTGGTGATCATAGCCTTGGTTTCACAACCTAGGAGAGTATGGCATCTAGCGAGGGAAATTACCACAGTAGAGGTCCTTACTTTGATGGTACTAATTTTGCTGGTTGGAAGCATATGATGAAAATGCATATTCTTGAACATAACCCTGCCGTTTAGGCTATTGTGTGAATTGGCTTGCAAGGTGATTTCTTCGATGGGAGAGAACCAAATCGTGAAGCTACCATGGAAGAATTGAAGATGTTGCAATACAATGCTCAAGCTTGCAATATTGTGACGCCCCGAGACCGTTGTGCCAGGTGTCTTCCAGTTATTCGCCGTTGTTGCCATGTCTTTTGCTTGCGTGTTGCATTTCAGCATGTCATCATATGCATTGCATCATCATGTTTTCAAAACTTGCATCCGTCCGGGTCTCCCAGTTCTCTCCGTTGTCCGTTCTGAGCCCAGACACACTTGCACGCGCCCGCGGCATGTCCGAAATATTATTTTATAAGTGGCCAGAAAATGTTCTCAGAATGGGATGAAAGTTGGCGTGCGGTGTTTTTATGTTGTAGGTAGTCCGCCTGTCAATTTTTGTCGCATTCGGAGTTCGTTTGACGCCCCAACGGATAAATATAGCGGCAATAGTAGCCCGTCAAATTGTCGGACGTTTTCGGTCTCCGGAAATAGTCGCCGGGCCTCTCTTCTCTTCTCTTCTCTCAGCCTGAGGCCTTCTGCACAGTCCTCTACCCACCACCAGGACCAACCTAACCTCTCTCGTCAGCTCGCGGCCCTCCTCGCGCGCGCGTCCGAAAATTGTCCCTGACCCGACCCGAACAGTCGTCACCGTTGCGTTCGGATCATCCCCAAATATCTAGAAAACATCTCCGTTTTATTATTTGATCTCCCTAGCCTATTTATCCGAGACTGTTCGATAAAGATCGGAGGGACCAAATGCCCCTAAACATAACCCGTTTGCTATTTATATATCACCACTAGCCTATTTTTGGACAAACCCTAAATTCTAGACAGTTTGTCCCTCGCGCCGCCGCCAGCAGCATCGCCCTCGGGATCCCACCCGAGCCAACCCACCTCCAGCCATCCATCTTCCCAGATCATCATCGTTTCCCCGTCCACCCAATCCACCCAGCCTTTGATCCATCCATCCGTGACCACCGGATGGAGATCCAACGACCACTAGAGCGCCCGAGCTTCCTACAACGCTCGATTCAGATCGGATCGAGGCCTCCACGAGTGCAGCCCCGAGCTCCCGATCGAGTCCCCTCCGCCGCCTCGTCCACGTCGGAGCACTGCCAGATCGCCGGACCACCACCTCTGCTGCGTCCCTGCTCCCTACTCTGTCCATCTCTCTTTTCCTTCTTCTTTATATCTCCTAATATCTCCATCTCTCTCTGTAACCCACAGCAACAGGAGACCACCATGGCCGCCCGAGGCACGGAGCTTCGCCGCAGCAGCGACCTCGATGGACCCCGACCACCGAATCGGAGCTCCTCGCCGCCAAGCTTTGACCCGCTCAGAGCCATTCTGCGGGTCACCGGGCCTCCCTGCAAGCTCCGTCGCTGCCATCAAACCTGCTTCCCCTCCTCCACGCCGGACTCGGCTTCCTCGCCATCTCCAGCAACGGCCAGAGCGCCAAGACCCTCTGCCTCGTCCCGCTCACCTTCTTTGAGCACCTACACTCCACGCCGAGCTCGTCCTCGAGCCCGACACAGGTCCCGCCGAAGAGCCCTGCTCCTTTCCTCGCCATCTCGGTTTCCTTCTCCTGTATCTCTCTCTTCATTTTCTCCATCTGTTTTTCCTCGCAGGGAACAACCAGAGCACCTCAGTGATCGCCGCCACCGGGATTCACCAGGTTCGGCGAGGCCCTGCGTTCCCGGCCTCCTTCCTGCCAAGTTCGCTGCCGCCATCCTATTTCTTCCCGGTGAGCGCTTCGCCTCTGCTTCGAGGATGAGCCAGGCGCACCCCGCGTTGACCCTCGGTATCGACCGTGCCAGGTAGCAGCGAGATTCGGCCCAAGCTGCTTCCCTGCTACCACATCTCCACCGAGCTGGGCCAGGCCCATGGTGAGCCTCACCGCAGCGCCCCCTTACACTGTTGGGTCTGTCTCAGATTCGGCCCAGTGGATGTTTTTTCTTGGTTCTGCGATTTGTCTATTTACCAGGGATTTACAGTTTTGCAGTTTAACCCTTGCACTTCATGCATATAATAACTCATCAACCGTGCATCATATTAAAATGATTTATATATGAAAAATGCTTAGAATTTTGTGTAGATTCATATTGTGCAACTTTCATCTATGTTGAAAATGTTTAAAATGATGTTTGCATATATTTTCCCATGTTGCCATGTAAAATGATTTATTTCATAACTAAATAACCGTAGCTCGGTTTTAAATAAACTTTATATGTAAATGGGGTAGAATTTTGCCTAGTTTAACTTGGTGACATTGCTTTGCATGTTTAACAACCATAAAATATGGTTTAGGGCAGAACAGTACCAAACCTAATACCTGCATATGAGGAGTTTCCGAACTTGTTGTTTTGTTGTTCCGGACTCATTTAAACTTGCCTAGATTATATAGTTTTATCATGCTTCACCTCTTGCCATGCTAACAACATTTAATCTTGTTGGGTACATAAACGAGAGAGAACTAAATAATTGATGTGGTGTTTCGTCAATATGCAACTCGTTGCATATTGAGCTCCACTTAACTTGTAGTTTTGTTTGTGCCCTTTGCCATGCCATGCATTTTTAAACCGGACATGCATCATACTTGGTTGTGCATCATGCCATGTTGATGTGTTGGTTGTTTACTATGTTGTTTGCTTCTTTCCGGGCTTCTTCGGGTTGGTTCCGATAACGTCGTGTGTGTGAGGATTCGTTCGACTACGTCCGTTTATCTTCTTCATGGACTCGTTCTTCTTCCTTGCAGGATTTCAGGCAAGATGATCATACCCTCGAAATCACTTCTATCTTTGCTTGCTAGTTGCTTGTTCTTTTGCTATGCCTATGCTGCGATACCTTCCACTTGCTTATCATGCCTCCCATCTTGTTAAGCCAAGCCTCTAACCCACCTTGTCCTAGCAAACCGTTGTTTGGCTATGTTACCGCTTTGCTCAGCCCCTCTTATAGCGTTGTTAGTTGCAGGTGAAGATTGTAGTTTGTTCCTTGTTGGAACATGGAGATCATTCCTTGTTGGAACATTGTTTACTTGTTGGGATATCACAATATCTCTTATTTAATTAATGCATCTATATACTTGGTAAAGGGTGGAAGGCTCGGCCTTATGCCTGGTGTTTTGTTCCACTCTTGCCGCCCTAGTTTCCGTCATATCAGTGTTATGTTCCCGGATTTTGCGTTCCTTATGCGGTTGGGCTATTATGGGAACCCCTTGACAGTTTGCCTTGAATAAAACTCCTCCAGCAATGCCCAACATTGGTTTTACCATTCGCCACCAAGCCTTTTCTTTTCCCTTGGGAGTCGCGCTCCTGAGGGTCATCATTATTTTACCCCCCCCGGGCCAGTTCTCCTCTGAGTGTTGGTCCAAACTAGAGTCCTGTGCAGCGCCCCCTCGGGGAAACACGAGGTTTGGTTTTAGTTGTATGGAGAGCTCATCTGAGTGTGCCCTGAGAACGAGATATGTGCAGCTCCTATCGGGATTTGTTGGCACATTCGGGTGGTGTGCTGGTTTAGTTTTACCATTGTCGAAATGTCTTGTAACCGGGATTGCGAGTCTAATCGGGTCTTCCCGCTAGAAGGAATATCCTTCGTTGACCGTGAGAGCTTGTGATGGGCTAAGTTGGGACTCCCCTGCAGGGATTTGAACTTTCGAAAGCCGTGCCCGCGGTTATGGGCAGATGGGAATTTGTTAATGTCCGGTTGTAGAAAACCTGAAGTTGACCTTGATTAAAATACATCAAATGCATGTGTAGCCGTGATGGTCTCTTTTCGACGGAGTCCGGGAAGTGAACACAGTGTTGGAGTTATGCTTGACGTAGGTTGTTCTAGGATCAGTTCTTGATCATACTTTTATCGACCGTGCTTTGCCTTCTCTTCTCGCTCTCATTTGCGTATGTTAGCCACCATATATGCTAGTCGCTTGCTGCAGCTCCACCTCATACCTTTTACCTTACCCATAAGCTTAAATAGTCTTGATCGCGAGTGTGTGAGATTGCTCAGTCCCTGTGACTCACAGATACTTCCAAAACCAGCTTGCAGGTGCCGTTGAACCATGCAGACGACACAACCAAGCTCAAGGAGGAGCTCGATGAAGATCTTGCCCTTTATGTTGTTTCATTTCCAGTTGATCAGTAGTGGAGCCTAGTTGGGGTCGATCGGGGACCTTGTCGCATTTGGGGTTCTTCTTTTATTTTTGTTCCATAGTCGGACCTTGATTATATTTGGATGTTGTAATGCTTTATTCATGTATTGTGTGAAGTGGCGATTGTAAGCCAACTATGTATCTCTTTCCCTTATGTATTACATGGGTTGTGTGAAGATTACCTCACTTGCGACATTGCTTTCAATGCGGTTATGCCTCTAATTAAGTCGTGCTTCAACACGTGGGAGATATAGCCGCATCGAGGGCATTACATGTTGGTATCAGAGCCTTCCCCGACCTTAGGAGCACCACTGCTTGACCGAATTAGCGGACGAGTTGAGTCTAGAAAAATGTTTTGAGTCATTTAGGAATTATATATCGGAGAGTTTAGGAATTCTTTTTACTCCCCAGTCCCTTCATCGCTCTGGTAAGGCAGTCTGACGTAGAGTTTTGACTCTTCTCTTCTCAAATTTCACTAAAAAAAATTAGGATCACGCGGGTATCTTGGAATCGTTCCGATCGATTTGTGACGAGAACATTATTCTTGGTGCCTCATGTCATTTAGGGGTTGTGGCAGTGTCCCGGGGAGTTGAGCTCCGAGGTGTTGTCGTCACAATTTTATCATTGCAGTTCTGGAATACCTGAGATTAGTTTCACCGACATCGAAAATCTCTTTTATGCAGTTGTTGGTGAGATAACCTCGATGCCACCTAGTACTGGGGCGGGAGTTCGGGAGTATTGCCATAACTTGTATAACGGATGCCTTTCAAAGGTTGAGGTAGATGATTTCCGAAGGTTTCTTGGTTATGTGTTAAAGGACGGATACAGCTGGATGTAGGATTTGCTAGTTTTGGGTGAGATATTATGCTTCCCCTATGTCCCCAACACCTGATTGCATAACCGGAAAATTTCGGGAGTTTTTAAGTGGGAATTCAAGTAGCTCTTAGGATATCTTTCTGACAGATGTATGATATGAAATTGAGGTTCGATGTCTAGTGGTCCGCCTATTCACGGTTGGTTTTACAGTGGTCTCGTTGTGTCTTAAAGAGTCCTTGGCTATGCCGACTCGGGGACGCTTCGTATGTCATGTGCACTGCCTTGTACATGATGGTGCTTTACGATCGAGCCCGTGTAGGCCCCACCATGAACAATTCGGACGAAATCTCTATCATATGTTTGTTCCGACTTATTCTGCAAGCCAATCCTTTGTTTTGTTTTGAGTTGTGGTATTCGAGTTGCTTCAATGCCAAGTGTTGATTCCATACCTTTCCTAAACGGTGTTCTCATACTTCGATGTGAATACCAATCCTTCTTGATCATCGAGATTGTGTTGTCAATCCTTTTCAACCGGCGTGTTTCTCTTCAAGTGGATCCGATCACTTCAACATCCGCAAGATCAATTCTAAGTTTCTCAACGGTATTCATTGCATCCATTCCAAATTGTCTTTGTTTTTCCCACCCTCCCTCCCTTTGTTTTTCTCCAAGGATTCAGATTTCTTAATCGAGTATCCATCTTATTGATGCGAGGCCTCTTCATTCCTTTTCCGTCAATATTCTTATCCGGTGTTTCTCATGAAGATTCTAACGGAGCTTCTAATTTATCATTCTTCGTTCTTTTTTCTTCTACGGTGGATCCAATTCAAGCTTTTGGTGTTGATCATATCCCTTTCCTCATTTTCAATGCTTTCTCACGCTGATGCAATTCTTAATCTTTCACCTCTCGCTATTCAATTGTTCTGGAGTGCCGAAGATATCTCGAAGATTCGTGTTTCCACTCTGCATTCGTTCAAGATCTTTCGAGGATGTTCTCTCATTCAAGTCTTTTATTTCAACCGGTGCATTATCTCTCTTCAAATCATTCAACGGTGTTTCTTTTGAGTGGGCCCTAACCCACATGTCTTTTCCCAGGATCTTACCTGACTCTTCTTATTCTCCCGGAGTTAGTCTCAAATTCATTTCAAAGTTTGCTGTAAGAATGAATTGTCATCAGTCAAATGCCTTTCTCCAAGATCTTTCATTTCTTTTCATCGTTGGCTCAACCTTTCTAATTTTTCATTCCGGAGTGCCTCAACAATTCTTGGTGGTGTTTATCTTTTTCTGCATTTGAAGACCAAGGAAGTGTTTTCCCTTGAATCTTGTTTCATTCTATCAAAGATTCATGGTTCTAGATTTTTGCCATTCTCTCACCATTGTATTCATTTGTCAGTATTTCTTTTCACCCATCCAGAGCATTTCAAGAGTATTTCAGTTTGTTTTTCTACAAAGCCCATCATTTTAGAAGATTTTTTTTCATTCTAGCTTTCAGCTCTCGTTCTCCAAATCTTACCGGTGCTTCGTTCAAGTTTTCTCTAATCAATTCGGGATCTCTTCGTTCACTTGCATCGAAATTCCCTCGAGTATCTTCGCTCATTTTCCAATTCCTCCTACTGATGTGTTCGTTTTTCTTCGTTCATTTTCAATTCTTACGATGGTTCTTCCAAGATTTTGTCTTCCTTCGTTCATCATATCAATTTATTCGTTGTTTCAACCCGACCGGTGGTTCATGGAAGACCTTTCCAAGTTGACGCTATATCTATCTTAATCCTTTGTACGAGAATAAGTAGTGTGCAAAATCCGTTAATTGTCATCAATTTAATTGGTGAAGGATAAGCATAATGTAATTCTTATTCTTCCTTCATCGAGTAAATTCAATTCCCTAGTCCGGAGGCTCATCAAATTCTTGATCTCAATTGTTTCATCTTCTATTTTCCCGGAGTTCCAACCTCTCGCAATTATATCATTCCAAAGATCCATCAAATCATTGCAAGGATTCAACTTGTGTTTTCGACCTCTCTTTCCTTCTGTTTGATCATTTCTTTCGTTACCGGAGTTCTTCATGGAGGTTCTACATGATGGTTCATCAAGGATTTAATTTCCTTCTCGAAGTGTTCATCGAGATTCTTTTCAGAGGAGCTCAAGTATGACTTATCTTGCATTTTAAAGTGCATTTCTTTCTACCTTATCACTGGAGGTGGTATTATGTCATTCTTGATAATTTGAGTTCATGTTTCATGTTTCACATGTTATTAAGAATGAGGTATTTTAAATCCACCAACCAACTAGTTGGAGCTATCTTGTGTCATGTTTCAACTAAAGCCTTCCCTAAGGATTGTTGCTACTTATGGTGCTTATAAATGACCCAAGTTCTTTTATCCTCCCGGTGAAATAGCTTTCTCGTCTCCTTGTTCATACCAATCCAATTATTTTTCCATGAGTGGCAGGTTGTCACCTCATAATTTGAGATGTATTCCATAAGAACTTATCGAGCTTATCCTTTTCATTGTTGGTTTTCCAACAACTCCGTTCGACCCTTCTTCTAAAGATGCCTTTTCAAAATCTTTTGTGACAGAAGCTGGCACTTTTCTTCTCCATTCTTTTATCTCAATGATCTATCTTCTATTTCTCTCTTCCGGAGGCATTGCGATGTTGCTCTTTTCAACCCATTATTTTGTTTTGTCAAGATCATGCTTCTTTCTTTTGCTTATCCATTTAACCGGAGTGTCGTGTCCTCTGCTCAAGTTCTTTTCGCCTTATCAAGTCTTGCATCCCTTCTCAACCGGAGTGCTGCCCGAAGTTGTTTTTCCTTGTTCCTCTTTTCTAACGGATTGTTTTCGACTTTGTTCACCTGCGTTGTATTCTTTTCTCGAATTTGTTCAACCTCTCAAGGTTCTTTGGTTTCACTCATTTGTCAAAGAAGCAACTTAGTTTAACCTCTTCTCTTTCTTTTCCGTTGTTCCTCCGGTGCCATTCTAGATCTCGGGACGAGATCCTCTCGTAGTGGTGGAGTGTTGTGACGCCCCGAGACCGTTGTGCCAGGTGTCTTCCAGTTATTCGCTGTCGTTGCCATGTCTTTTGCTTGCGTGTTGCATTTCATCATGTCATCATATGCATTGCATCATCATGTTTTCAAAACTTGCATCCGTCTGGGTCTCCTAGTTCTCTCTGTTGTCCGTTGTGAGCCCAGACACACTTGCACGCGCCCGCGGCATGTCCGAAATATTATTTTATAAGTGGCCGGAAAATGTTCTTAGAATGGGATGAAAGTTGGCGTGCGGTGTTTTT
This sequence comes from Triticum dicoccoides, assembly GCF_002162155.2. NCBI lineage: Eukaryota > Viridiplantae > Streptophyta > Magnoliopsida > Poales > Poaceae > Triticum > Triticum dicoccoides. The sequence continues at coordinate 287,381,728 of NC_041392.1, read as the reverse complement.
ATGTTGTAGGTAGGCCACCTGTCAATTTTCGTCGCATTCGGAGTTCATTTGACGCCCCAACAGATAAATATAGCGGCAATAGTAGCCCGTCAAATCGTCGGACGTTTTCGGTCTCCGGAAACAGTCGCCGGGCCTCTCTTCTCTTCTCTTCTCTCAGCTGAGGCCTTCTGCACAGTCCTCTACCCACCACCAGGACCAACCTAACCTCTCTCGTCAGCCCACGGCCCTCCTCGCGTGCGCGTCCAAAAATTGCCCCGGACCCGACCCGAACAGTCATCACCATTGCGTCCGGATCATCCCCAAATGTCTAGACAACATCTCCGTTTTATTATTTGATCTCCCTAGCCTATTTATCCGAGACCGTCCGATTAAGATCGGAGGGACCAAATGCCCCTAAACATAACCCGTTTGCTATTTATAGATCACCACTAGCCTATTTTTTGACAAACCCTAAATTCTAGACAGTTTGTCCCTCGCGCCGCCGCTAGCAGCATCGCCCTCAGGATCCCACCTGAGCCAACCCACCTGCAGCCAGCCATCTTCCCAGATCCTCATCGTTTTCCCCGTCCACCCAATCCACCCAGCCTTTGATCCATCCATCCGTGACCGCCGGATGGAGATCCAACGGCCACTAGAGCGTCCGAGCTTCCTACAGCGCTCGATTCAGATCAGATCGAGGCCTCCACGAGCGCAGCCCCGAGCTCTCGATCGAGTCCCCTCCGCCGCCTCGTCCACGTCGGAGCACTGCCAGATCGCCGGACCACCGCCTCTGCTGCGTCCCTGCTCCCTACTCTGTCTATCTCTCTTTTCCTTCTTCTCTCTATCTCCTAATATCTCCATCTCTCTCTGTAACCCGTAGCAACAGGAGACCACCATGGCCGCCCGAGGCACGAAGCTTCGCTGCAGTAGCGACCTCCATGGACCCCGACTGTGACACTCCAAAATTTTAAATTTGGTTTTCATCAAAAACCTTGTTGGATTTTAAAAGAGGGCATTTAAAATTTTTCCAGAAATCCTTCCTCTTAAAAACTTCCTTTTCTTTGGCAAGGTTTTATTTTTATTCAAGCTATGGTGTTTGATCTTTTGAAACTTTTTCTCTGTTGGTTCCCTCTCAAATTATTTTGTGAGTTTAATCTTTTTCTTTCAAAAAGAAGCTCTATGAAAATTTGGGATTTTCATATCTTGAAAACCACCCATGACTTTGTATTTTGCCCATGTGATAAAACCCCTCCAAAACCTCCCCTCCTCCTTGTAATCAACCTAAGTTCTCTGTCCCAACTAATCCAAGCAAGTTTTGGATTTTTTTATAATTATTTTTCCCCTCAAATCATTTCTGAAAATTATTTGGAGCCTGAGAGTTTTTCAAAGCAAGTACCCTTTTTCATTTGAGTTTTGACCTCAAACCAACTCTCCTGGAAAGTCCTTTGTACCCACAACCCACAACCATCTTGATCCACTCCTTCTCTTTTCAAAATTTTCAAAATTCAGTCTCTGCAAGTTTGGACCAGATTTGCCAAATTTGATGAAATTCATATCTACACTCCTCCAAAAATTCCACCAAAAATCATGAAGCCTACTGGAGCAATGAGTAGCCACTCCACCAAGTTTCAGCTCAAGGAAAAATCCCCAGAGGCCAAATTCATTCTGTCGAACACCTTGCTTGCGCTGTTGCTGTTCATTTTCAGAAAATTCAGACTTCAGTGTCGTTTTTCGTCCGTCAGCTTCACTCACGCGTTGACAGTGCGCTTGGCGCGTTGCACGCGGCTTCTTCTCCCTGGCCAGCACCCCCGCACGTGCGCTTGGCGTCTTCCCAGCGTTGTGGCGCCCCTGGCCGCCCGCGCCGGTGTGTCTTGCGGCGGCCAAACCCCCGTGGCAGCCGACAGGGGACGGAACGGCGGCTCAACGTCGTTCGGCGCCGCCCAACGCCCCTCTGCTCTCCGCGTGGCCTCATGCATGCCAGCGCACGCCCGTGGCACCGTCGCCGTGGCCCGGCAAGCACGGAACGTGCTCACTGCCGCCGACGGGCCCGCGCCTCCCCGTTCTATCGAACTCGCCCATAGCACCAAATCCCAGCCCGATTAGCACCTAAATGGAACCGGTGGACCTCAACGACGATGCACAACTCCCTAATTACCCCGACCAAGCCATGCGCCGCCGTAATCTTCACCGGAGACCCCCGTTCACGGCCACCGCCTCGGGCCGCCTATAAAAAGGGCCCCCGAGCTCACCCTCGAGCACGCACCACCTCTACACCTCACCAAAGCTCTGCCAAGCCACCCAGAGGACCTCGAGGAGGTCTCCTTCCCCAACTCCGGCCGCCCCGATCCGCCTCGGCCTCCACCATGATTCGCTCCGGTGAGGCCGTCTCCGGCGCCCAAACCCCATCAGTTACTCCCTCTAGCACCCAGTAAGCTAACGCCATCATCAATTTGTCCTTCGCAGCTCTCTCCGACGAGTCCCTCGACCACCCGAGCCGCCGTCCGCCGGAGCAAAGCTCGCCGTCGACGTGGTACTCGCCGGCGACCACCACCACCACCAACCGACGTGGGAAGGTGCCCTGAACATGGAGGTACCCTCCGATCCCCCTGCCTCGCCGTGGATCGCCGCCGGCGACCACCGCGTCTCTCGGGCACCGGCGAAATCTGCCGCCCCGTTCGTATATTCAAACCTGACAGGCGGGACCCGCTGTCAGCCTCTCTGTCCTTTCTAAACGAAGCGTTTTTTGAAAACGCCTTCTACCAAATGCGCTTTCCCTTTGGGCTGGCGTAGTTTCTGCCGAAGCGTTTTCTGTTTTTATAAGCTAGCCCCTGGGAACTTTCTGTTTCATTACAGATGAGTCCCTGGACAAAAACCCTTATAACTTTTAAACAGAAAGGTATTTTTGATTGATTCTTTTTCTGTTCTCTTTAAAATTTTGTCTAGTTTTTTATCAGATTTATTTGAAAAATATTTGGAATAATTTTTGTGCACCCCTTGGTATTTACGATAGCGCATATATTTTCTTTATACCGTAGATAACGAAGGAGGTGACGGAGCCACGAACTTCACCGAGCTAGGCTCCGACTACTCTGAACCAGGAAAGCATGTTTGAACTTTTGATATGATGAGTGTCTTGGCATGTTATGCATTTAGTTAGTTTCATGGCATGTTGATGAGCATACCGAAGAACGTTATTTTATGCAATGTTGAGGTAAGTGAGTTCGATGATCCATAAGTGGATGGATGTGAGTATGCATGGCCATGTGTTGGCATGAGGATGGGTAAGATGGCAGTGTTGTAGCATGCCAGGCTTATGCCAGACTATGTGACTTCAATGTCAACTTGTATCATTCCAGTTCCTTCCATTCTTCCTTCCTTGTACTACCACAGATTTTTCGTAAGGAATATGGCTTAGTAAGTTGTAAACCGCTTCCTGGTACACACCAAAAAGGAGAGGCCGTGATGATGGTTCCATGGCCCTGGATTAAAGCCAGTCATCCGGTCAGGGGGCATGGGTGTTTCCGGTTGGGACAGAGAGGGGGGCACCCCTTAGAGCGCGCGTATATAAATTTGATCCCATGCTATTCGAGATTGTGATCTCCCCGTCTCAAAAGTTTTTCTTGGACGATGTCTAGGGTGAGTCCTGGCATCGAGAGGTAGGATGGGTGTGTACTGGATAGCTGTGTTTTCTTCCGAAAAACCGTAAACGGAACTAGTCCTTCGGGACTACGGAAATCCGTTGGCTGTGGGAAAAATTTTGTACAAACTCTACAGAGTCATATATTTCCTCCAAATCATCTATTCCATGTCCAAGATCGATATTATCTTATCCTTATCAAATTTCAGTTTTGATGACAGAGACTCCGGTGAATCGCCTGAGTGCTAAGTCCGGTTATATGATTATTTCTGTGAATGGACTAACCCATTTATTCTCATAAATTGAATGTTTATTATGAGTATTATTTACTTGTGAATAAAAGCCCTTTTTGCGATGTCGCTCAGACGTCCGACTGTGGCATAATTGTATCTTACTTTCTTTTCAAGCCCTTTATGTGGTGTCGCTAAGACGCCCGACTGTGGTATTTCTTTTAAAGCCCTTTCTGTGATGTCGCCCCGACGTCCGATTGTGGCATTTCTTTTAAAGCCCTTTATGTGGTGTCGCTAAGACGCCCGACTGTGGTATTTCTTTTAAATCCCTTTCTGTGATGTCGCCCCGACATCCGACTGTGGCATTTGTTTTAAAGCCCTTTATGTGGTGTCACTAAGACGCCCGACTGTGGTATTTCGTTTAAAGCCCTTTCTGTGATGTCGCCCCGACGTCCGACTGTGGCATTTCTTTTAAAGCCCTTTCTGTGATGTCGCCCCGACGTCCGACTGTGGCATTTCTTTTAAAGCCCTTTCTGTGATGTCGCCCCGACGTCCGACTGTGGCATTTCTTTTAAAGCCCTTTATGTGGTGTCGCTAAGACGCCCGACTGTGGCATCATTTCCTTATATTTATTTGTTCACCTTTCGAGGCGTCGCTTCAGACACCCGATCGGTCTTCATTTATGTTTTGTGGGATTTCAGGCGGACTACCGCCGTTTTCCTTTTACTTACCTCGTTATGCTAATTTTTGAATGTACATTGGTGAATTAATCATGACGCATTCATGCATGCATTTGTTATATCTTACGTCCGAACTGTCTTGCGAGTACTTTCAAAGTACTCACTGGCTTGTTGATTTGGCCAGATGCTGACGAAGGCGATCTCATGGATGAAGAGTTCGATAGCGAGTCTGACGCCTAGAGGAATCCCAGTCAGTCTCGTGCGACCCTGGATTTGGTCACTGTATTATATCCGCTTCCGCAACCCGAATAAATTTATCGAGCCTCACCTCGACGCTCGAGGAGATGCCAGATTGAGAGTCGTGTTATCACACTTCCCACTGTGTTATTCCACCACCACTTTATCCTCGAGTCAGTAGTATGCCACCACACCATTGTGTTATATCTGCCATTATGTATAATTATTGGCGCGCTTGTAATAATTTGTTGAGCAGCCCTAGCTCAACCCTGTAATATATCCTATGCTACTGGCTTATTGTATCAAGAATTTGTCTACCAGTGAGGAGGATTTCTCTCATACTGGACTCAAAAGATTGGTTTCTCAATAAATATTTTTATTGGAAAACCGGTCGTGACACCAACCGCCGACTCGGAGCTCCTCGCCGCCAAGCTTTGACCCGCTCGGAGCCGTTCCCCAGGTCGCCGGACCTCCCTGCAAGCTCCATCGCCGCCATCAAACCTGCTTCCCCTGCTCCACGCCGGACTCGGCTTCCTCGTCATCTCCAGCAACGGCCAGAGCGCCAAGACCCCCCGCCTCGTCCCACTCGCCTTCTTCGAGCACCTACACTCCACGCCGAGCTCGTCCTCGAGCCCGACGCAGGTCCCACCGACGAGCCCTGCTCCTTTCCTCGCCATCTCTGTTTCCTTCTCCTGTATCTCTCTCTTCATTTCCTCCATCTGTTCTTCCTCGCAGGGAACAACCAGAGCACCTCAGTGATCGCCGCCACCGGGATTCGCCAGGTCCGGCAAGGCCCTGCGTTCCCTGTCTCCTCCCCGCCAAGTTCGCTACCGCCATCCTGTTTCTTCCCGGCGAGCGCTTCGCCTCTGCTTTGAGGATGAGCCAGGTTCGCCCCGCGTTGACCCCCGGTATCGACCGCGCCAGGTAGTAGTGAGATTCGGCCCAAGCCGCTTCCCTGCTACCACATCTCCATTGAGCTGGGCCAGGCCCATTGTGAGCGTCACCGCAGCGCCCCCTTACACTGTTGGGTCTGTCTCAGATTCGGCCCAGTGGATGTTTTTTCTTGGTTCTGCGATTTGTCTATTTACCAGGGATTTATAGTTTTGCAGTTTAACCCTTGCACTTCATGCATATAATAACTCATCAACCGTGCATCATATTAAAATGATTTATATATGAAAAATGCTTAGAATTTTGTGTAGATTCATATTGGGCAACTTTCATCTATATTTAAAATATTTAAAATCATGTTTGCATATTTTTTCCCATGTAAAATGATTTATTTCATAACTAAATAACCGTAGCTCGGTTTTAAATAAACTTTATATGTAAATGGGGTAGAATTTTGCCTAGTTTAACTTGGTGACATTGCTTTGCATGTTTAACAACTATAAAATATGGTTTAGGGCAGAACAGTAGCAAACCTAATACATGCATATGAGGAGTTTCCGGACTTGTTGTTTTGTTGTTCCGGCCTCATTTAAACTTGCCTAGATTAGATAGTTTCATCATGCTTCACCTCTTGCCATGCTAACAACATTTAATCTTGTTGGGTACATAAACGAGAGAGAACTAAATAATTGATGTGGTGTTCCGTCAATATGCAACTCGTTGCATATTGAGCTCCACTTAACTTGTAGTTTTGTTTGTGCCCTTTGCCATGCCATGCATTTTTTAAACCGGACATGCATCATACTTGGTTGTGCATCATGCCATGTTGATGTGTTGGTTGTTTACTATGTTGTTTGCTTCTTTTCGGTGTTGCTTCTTCGGGTTGGTTCCGATAACGTCGTGTGTGTGAGGATTCGTTCGACTACGTCCGTTTATCTTCTTCATGGACTCGTTCTTCTTCCTTGCGGGATTTCAGGCAAGATGATCATACCCTCGAAATCACTTCTATCTTTGCTTGCTAGTTGCTCACTCTCTTTGCTATGCCTATGATGCGATACCTTCCACTTGCTTATCATGCCTCCCATCTTGTTAAGCCAAGCCTCTAACCCACCTTGTCCTAGCAAACCATTGTTTGGCTATGTTACCTCTTTGCTCAGCCCCTCTTATAGCGTTGTTAGTTGCAGGTGAAGATTGAAGTTTGTTCCTTGTTGGAACATGGAGATCGTTCCTTGTTGGAACATTGTTTACTTGTTGGGATATCACAATATCTCTTATTTAATTAATGCATCTATATACTTGGTAAAGGGTGGAAGGCTCTGCCTTATGCCTGGTGTTTTGTTCCACTCTTGCCGCCCTAGTTTCCGTCATATCGGTGTTATGTTCCCGGATTTTGCGTTCCTTACGCGGTTGGGCTATTATGGGAACCCCTTGATAGTTCACCTTGAATAAAACTCCTCCATCAATGCCCAACATTGGTTTTACCATTCGCCACCTAGCCTTTTATTTTCCCTTGGGAGTCGCGCTCCTGAGGGTCATCATTATTTTACCCCCCCCCCCCGAGCCAGTGCTGCTCTGAGTGTTGGTCCAAACTAGAGTCCTGTGCAGCGCCCCCTCGGGGAAACTCGAGGTTTGGTTTTAGTTGTATGGAGAGCTCATCTGAGTGTGCCTTGAGAACAAGATATGTGTAACTCCTATCGGGATTTGTAGGCACATTCGGTGGTGTTGTTGGTTTAGTTTTACCATTGTCGAAATGTCTTGTAACCGGGATTCCGAGTCTGATCGGGTCTTCCCGCTAGAAGGAATATCCTTCGTTGACCATGAGAGCTTGTGATGGGCTAAGTTGGGACTCCCCTGCAGGGATTCAAACTTTCGAAAGCCGTGCCCGCGGTTATGGGCAGATGGGAATTTGTTAATGTCCGGTTGTAGAAAACTTGAAGTTGACCTTGATTAAAATACATCAACCGCGTGTGTAACTGTGATGGTCTCTTTCCGGCGGAGTCCGGGAAGTGAACACGGTGTTGGAGTTATGCTTGACGTAGGTTGTTCTAGGATCACTTCTTGATCATACTTTTATCGACCGTGCTTTGCCTTCTCTTCTCGCTCTCATTTGCGTATGTTAGCCACCATATATGCTAGTCGCTTGCTGCAGCTCCACCTCATACCTTTTTACCTTACCCATAAGCTTAAATAGTCTTGATCGCGAGGGTGTGAGATTGCTGAGTCCCTGTGACTCACAGATACTTCCAAAACCAGCTTGCAGGTGCCGTTGAACCGTGCGGACGACGCAACCAAGCTCAAGGAGTAGCTAGATGAAGATCTTGTCCTTTATGTTGTTTCGTTTCCAGTTGATCAGTAGTGGAGCCCAGTTGGGGTCGATCGGGGACCTTGTCGCATTTGGGGTTCTTCTTTTATTTTGGTTCCGTAGTCAGACCTTGATTGTATTTGGATGTTGTAATGCTTTATTTGGATGTGGTGGCTCCAATCTAAGATCCGGTCCCCTAGCTATGTTGGTGTCTAGTCCTATTTATAGTGGCCTTGGTCCTCTCCCCAAATATTGAGCGGGAAGGGAGCCAACAATGGCCAATTCGAAGGGGGGCAGCTAGTACAAGCTATCCTGACAAAAGCAGTCTTCACCTGCCAAAGGCTCTGGTGGTGACGCCGTCTTGGGCTCCACGGAGACCTCTGTCTTGCCGTCCTTCTGGTCTTGGTCTCGTTGCACCAATATAGAAACCTTTGCTTGATGCCTCGGTACTCCGCGCCTGCGCTTGCCCCTTAGCACCAAAGAGGAAACAAGGACACTGCGCGCGCTGGCGCCCGCCTGGTCTCGATCATCATGGCTCATGTCACACGAACCTTGCGAGGTTTGCCTGGACTTGAACTCTCATCCCCTCACGAGCCAGCCTGGTGAGGCCGCTCCTGCGGAGGTCTTGTGTCATCCGCCTTGCGAGGCTTGGCCCCTCGTGAGGGTCTTGATTCCTTGTTGATGAAGATGGGCCGTACAGGCCTGCCAGCAAAGCCACGCCGTGGGCCGCAGGCAGGCAAGTCTGGGGACCCCCGTTCCCAGAACGCTCACACGTGCGGACCCTACAGGTTTGAGAACTATGTAGACATGACCGAGACACATCTCTGGTCAATAACCAATAGCAGAACCTGGATGCTCATATTGGTTCCTACATATTCTACGAAGATCTTTATCAGTCAAACCGCATAACAACATACGTCATTCCCTTTGTCATCCGTATGTTACTTTCCCAAGTCTCGTTACTGGCAATATCATCAGTATCATCATACCTAGTTCAATATCGTTACTGGCAAGTCTCTTTACTCGTTTCGTAATACATTATCCCGCAACTAACTCATTAGTCACATTGCTTGCAAGGCTTATGGTGACGTGTATTACCGAGAGGGCCCAGAGATACCTCTCTGATACTCGGAGTGACAAATCCTAATCTTGATCTATGCCAACCCAACAAACACCTTTGGAGACACCTGTAGAGCATCTTTATAATCACCTTGTTATGTTGTGACGTTTGATAGCACACAAGGTGTTCCTCCGGTATTCGGGAGTTGCATAATATCATAGTTAGAGGAATATGTATAAGTCATAAAGAAAGCAATAGCAATAAAACTAAACGACCATTATGCTAAGCTAATGGATGGGTCTTTTCCATCACATAATTCTCTAATGATGTGATCCCATTCATCAAATGACAACACATGTCTATGGTCAGGAAACTTAACCATCTTTGATTAATGAGCTAGTCAAGTAGAGGCATACTAGGGACACACTGTTTTGTCTATGTATTCACACATGTACTAAGTTTCCGGTTAATACAATTCTAGCATGAATGATAAACATTTATCATGATATAAGGAAATATAAATAACAACTTTATTATTGCCTCTAGGGCATATTTCCTTCAAATCTCACCATTGTTGCCGCTGTAGCGAGCTCATCGCCAAGTTAGGGTATGAGTTCGATCGTGCAATCTTTACCTCTGATCCTTAGCACAAAGTCAAGGCCATGATTCTTACCACGTATGAGATTAGTTTTGATTCAAAAATTTAGCGTTAGGTTTCCGCCGAACTCATCTCGAACCGACCAAGTTGTAGAAATCGGTCTCACCGATTTGGCTTAGGCCATTGCACTTGTAACTTTCAGTCTGACTAAAACTTGCAAATCGGTGTGACCGAGTTTGATTCTCAGTGAAACCCTAGCAATCTCAGAGCCACCGAACTGTGTCTCGGTCTGACCGATTACACTAGTTCACACTCCAATATTGCTTCGATGGCACCGAGTTTAACAAATCAATAGCTCTGACATGCTCTCTGTGGAAAAATACAAAAGTCAAACTTGGCCCCACCGATTTGATCTATCCGGCGCCACCGAGTTCATTTGACATAGCCATAGCCAGAAACCCTAATCAGTTTGGTCTCACAGATAGGGATCTCGGTCTCACCGAGATGGGATTGCAAACTCTCTGTTTCTCTTCGTAATGTTTGTCAGGTCCGGGGTTTCGCAGACCCTTGAGAGGTTCGAACACTGGGGTGCATGCGAAGACCTCACCCTCACCAATCTTCCCTGCTCAGCAATTCCTAGGCCTAACTCGACGAACCCAAGGGGCAAGAGATGCAGCAATTTATCCTGGTTTAGGCCACCTTGCAGTGTAATACCCTACTCCAGCTTTGTGGTGGATTGCCTCAGGGGGCTGAGGATGAACTAGTACAATGGTTGAACAGCCTCAGGAGGTGAGGTGTTCTTGAGCTCGATGAGCTAGTGGGTGAGAGGATGATTCGAAAAATGATCCCCCTTTCTATGGTGGTGGCTAAGTACTATTTATAGCGGCCTTGGTCCTCTTCCCAAATGCAAGGCGGGAAGGGATCCCATAATGGCCAAATTTGAAGGGGGACAACTAGTACAAGTTATCCTGACAAACGTAGTCTTTGCCTGCGAAAGCCTCTAGTGGTGACACCAAGGTGGGCTCCGTGATGACCTCCGTCATGTCGTCCTGGCGGTCTTGGTCTTGTTGCACTGATATGGAAACCTTTGCTTGATTCCTCAGGACTCCATGCCTACGCTTGCCTCCTTGGCACCAAAGGGGAAACTGGTACACTGCGCCCGCTGGCGCCCCGCTGGCCTTGGTCGTCATGGCTCACGTCATGTGAACCTCGCGAGGTGCACCTTGCCTTGATATCTTCGCTCCTCGGGAGCCAGCCTGGTGAGGCCGCACCCCCCAGGGAGGCCTTGGTGTCATCCGCCTCGCGAGGGTCTTGGGTTGTTGTTGCTGCAGATGGGCCGTACCTGGCCGTCGATGGAGCCACGTCATGGGCTGCGGGTAGGCAAGTCTGGGTACCCCCATTCCCAGGACGTTGACAGTAGCCCCCAGGCCCAAGGCGCGCTCGTACTTGGCTTCGAGGCGAAGCCAAAGGGCAAGTGCGGAGCGCCGCGGGCCCCAACCACCTGCGGCCCCAGTTGACACGTGGCGACTGATGGGTCGTGGGTGCCCCCACTTCTCCATGCAGCCTTGATATTCGCCCGGCTCGGCGGTCGCCATCGCCAACGCAGCCTCGCCTTCATTGCTTGTCGTGCTCTCCCCCGGATCCTTCATCTCCGTGAAAGATAGTGGCTCCCTTCCTGGATCTGACGCCGACGCCGGTCCTCCCTTGCTGCTATGGCGCCGCGGTCGAAGAAGAAGAGGAGAGCCAGCGCTTCGGTCGAGCCCCCGCCAGCCTTCGAGCCCGCCCTCGAGCGGTCGATGGTGATTGATTAAGAAGGGCTGGACAAGATCCGTCCGGTGCTCGCCAGCAATTCGAATGAGTGGAAGGCGACGGTGGCTTGTCCAGCCTCCCCGACCATGGTCAACATGGCAGCCACCGAGATTCCCCTTCATCTTCACACTCTCTTGGACAGCCTGATCCCCCCTTTTCTGATTTCTTCAATGCCATACTCTCTCATTACCAAGTCCACACGCTGCATCTGGATCCTCGGTCCATCATTCTCCTTGTCGTCTTCGCCTTTGTCTGTAAGGCCAAGGTGGGCACTGCCCCCTCCGTGGCCTTGTTTCTCCATTTCTTCTCACTTCACCTGGTCGATGACCGCCAGTGCTCGGGGTGCGTGGCTTTTCAGGTTGTGGCGGCGGCGGCCGGCTCGGGCATAGATTTAGAGCTCTCGACAGCTATAAGTGGATTACGGAAGCGGTGGGTGTTCGTGGACGTCGGCATGCTCAACTCTCTGCTCATGCTTCCTCGGGGGCCGGCCGTACCTAGCTCCGGTTGGGGGCACGCAAAGCTTGTCGACCATCAGCTTGCTCACTGATACGTCTCCAATGTATCTATAATTTTTTATTATCCATGCTATTATATTATCAACCTTGGATGTTTTATATGCATTTATATGCTATTTTATATGATTTTTGGGACTAACCTATTAACCTAGAGCCCAGTATAGTTTCTGTTTTTCCTTGTTTTTGAGTATTGCAGAAAAGGAAAACCAAACAAAGTCCAATTGACCTGAAATTTCATGGAGATCATTTCTGGACCAGAAGAAGCCCACTGAGTATCGGAGATGGGCTAGAAGAGTCCTGAGGCACCCACGAGGGTGGGGGCATGCCCTACCCCCTCGGCGCGCCCCCTACCTCGTGGCCACCTCGGAGACCCCCCCTGACTTGTCCCCAACGCCAACACCTCTTATATATACAGAAACCTCCAAAAAATAACAAAGATCGGGAGTTCTGCCGCCGCAAGCCTCCATAGCCACCGAAAACCAATCTAGACCCGTTCTGGCACCCTGCGGGAGGGGGGAATACCTCTCCGGTGGCCATCTTCATCATCCCGATGCTCTCCAGGATGAGGAGGGAGTAGTTCACCCTCGGGGTTGAGGGTATGTACCAGTAGCTATGTGTTTGATCTCTCTCTCTCTCTCGTGTTCTTGATTCGGAATGATCTTGATGTATCATGAGCTTTGCTATTATAGTTGGATCTTATGATGTTTCTCGCCCTCTACTCTCTTGTAATGGATTGAGTTTTCCCTCTGAAGTTATCTTATCAGATTGAGTCTTTAAGGATTTGAGAACACTTGATGTGTGTCTTGCATGTGCTTATCTGTGGTGACAATGGGATATCACGTGATCTACTTGATGTATGTTTTGGTGATCAACTTGCGGGTTCAGTGACCTCGTGAACTTATGCATAGGGGTTGGCACACATTTTCTTCTTGACTCTCTGGTAAAAACTTTGGGGCACTCTTTGAAGTTATTTGTGTTGGTTGAATAGATGAATCTGAGATTGTGTGATGCATATTGTATAATCATACCCACGGATACTTGAGGTGACATTGGAGTATCTAGGTGACATTAGGGTTTTGGTTGATTTGTGTCTTAAGGTGTTATTCTAGTACGAACTCTAGGATAGATTGAACAGAAAGAATAGCTTCATGTTATTTTACTACGGACTCTTGAATAGATCGATCAGAAAGAATAACTTTGAGGTGGTTTCATACCCTACAATAATCTCTTCGTTTGTTCTCTGCTATAAGTGACTTTGGAGTGACTCTTTGTTGCAGGTTGAGGGATAGTTATATGATCTAATTATGTTATTATTGTTGAGAGAACATGCACTAGTGAAAGTATGAACCCTAGGCCTTGTTTCCTAGCATTGCAATACTGTTTGTGCTCACTTTTACCACTTGCTACCTTGCTGTTTTTATATTTTCAGATTACAAAAACCTATATCTACCATCCATATTGCGCTTGTTTCACCATCTCTTTGCTGAACTAGTGCACCTATACAATTTACCATTGTCTTGGGTGTGTTGGGGACACAAGAGACTATTTGTTATTTGGTTGCAGGGTTGTTTGAGAGAGACCATCTTCATCCTACGCCTCCCACGGATTGATAAACCTTAGGCCATCTACTTGAGGGAAATTTGCTACTGTCCTACAAACCTCTGCACTTGGAGGCCCAACAACGTCTACAAGAAGAAGGTTGTGTAGTAGACATCAAGCTCTTTTCTAGGACTGTTGCCGGGAGGTTAGCGCTTGAAGGTATATCTTTAGATCTTGCAATCGAATCTTTTAGTTTCTTGTTTTATCACTAGTTTAGTCTATAAAATAAAACTACAAAAAATGGAATTAAGGTTTCCTCATATGCTTCATCTTTTTAATGTCTTTCGTGAAAATAAGGATTCCGATAATTGTGACAAAGTGTTAGAAGAAGAATGTATTAAAATGTTTGGCACTAAATCTTTGGATGATGAGCATGATTGCAATGTTGTTAGTATGAATTGTTTGAAAACCCATGATGCTAATGATATGCAAAGCCACAAGCTTGGGGATGCTATGTTTGATGAAGATGATATTTTTTGTCCCCCAAGTTTTGATGAGCAAATTTATTATCATGAAAGCATCCCTCCTATCTATGATGATTATTGTGATGACACGTATGCTATATAGAATAATGATATCCATGAAACTTGTCATCACAATTTTAACTTTCAGTTGGATTATGGCTCACATGATAATTATTTTGTTGAGTTTGCTCCCACTACTATTCATGAGACAAAATTTGCTTATGTGGAGAGTAATAAAAATTCTATGCTTGTAGATCACGAAAAGAATGCTTTATGTGATAGTTATATTGTTGAATTCATTCATGATGCTACTGAAAATTATTATGAGGGAGGAATATATGTTTCTACGAATTACAATAATATCAAGTTTCCTCTCTATGTGCTTCAAATCTTGAAGTTATGCTTGTTTTGCCTTCCTATGCTAGTTGATTCTTGTTCCCATAAATTGTTTGCTCACAAAATCCCTATGCATAGGAAGTGGGTTAGACTTAAATGTGCTAGCCATATTCTTCATGATGCTCTCTTTATGTTTCAATTCTTATCTTTTATGTGAGCATCATTGAAATCATCATGTCTAGCTAGGGGCGTTAAACAATATCGCTTGTTGGGAGGCAACCCAACTTTATTTTTGTCCTTTGATTTTTGCTCCTGTTTAGTAATAAATAATTCATCTATCCTCTTTTAGATGTGGTTTTATGTTTTAATTAGTGTTTGTGCCAAGTAGAACCTTTGGGAAGACTTGGGTGAAGTCTTTGCGATCTTGCTGTAAAAAACAGAAACTTTTGCGCTCACGAGATTAGCTGCCATTTTTTACTGGAGAGTGCGTTTAGGTTGATTCCTTTTGAAGATGATTAATAGACAAATTCCTAATTTCCAACAATTTATTTCAGAATTGTTGGGGTGACAGAAGTATTCGAAATCTCCAGATTACTACAGACTGTTCTGTTTTTGACAGATTATGTTTTCTATGTGTTGATTGCTTATTTTGATGAATCTATGAGTAGTATCGGAGGGTATGAACCATAGAGAGGTTGGAATACAGTAGATATTACACCAATATGAATTTAGAATGAGTTCACAACAGTACCTAAGTGGTTATTTATTTTCTTATACTAATTGAGCTTACAAGTTTTCTGTTAAGTTTTGTGTTGTGAAGTTTTCAAGTTTTGGGTAAAGATTCGATGGACTATGGAATAAGGAGTGGAAAGAGCCTAAGCTTGAGGATGCTCAAGGCACCCCAAGGTAATATTCAAGTACAACCAAGAGCCTAAGCTTGGGGATGCCCCGGATGGCATCCCCTCTTTCGTCTTCGTTCATCGGTAACATTACTTGGAGCTACATTTTTATTCACCACATGATATGTGTTTTGCTTGCAGCGTCATTTTAGTTTCTTTTTTTATTGCTTTTTTAATAAAATACCAATATCTTAAATTCTTAAATGTTAGAGAGTCTTCACATAGTTGCATAATTAGTCGACTGCTCATTGATCTTCACTTATATCTTTCGGAGTAGTTTGTCGTTTGCTCTAGTGCTTCACTTATATCTTTTTAGAGAACGGCGGTGGTTCTATTTTGAAGAAATAGATGAGCTCTCATGCTTCACCTATATTATTTTGAGAGTCTCTAAACAGCATGGTACGCTCCCTTCCATCATTGCTAGCCTCTTCGGTACTGTGCATTGCCCTTTCTCACCTCGAGAGTTGGTGCAAACTTCGCCGGTGCATCCAAACTCCGTGATATGATACGCTCTGTCACACATAAACCTCCTTATATCTTCCTCAAAACAGCCACCATACCTACCTATTGTGGCATTTCCATAGCCATTCCGAGACATATTGCCATGCAACTTTCCACCATTCCGTTCATCATGACACATATCATCATTGTCATATTGCCTTGCATGATCATGTAGTTGACATCGTATTTGTGGCAAGCCACCATGCATAATTTATCATACATGTCACTCTTGATGCATTGCCCATCCCGATACACCGCCGGAGGCATGCATATAGAGTCATATTTTGTTCTAGTATCGAGTTGTAATCTTTAAGTTGTAAATAAATAGAAGTGTGATGATCATCATTAATAGAGCATTGTCGCGAAAAAAAGAAAAAAAGGAAAGGCCAAATAAAAAAAGAGAAAAAAAAGAAAGGCCAAAGAAAAAAAAGAAAAAAATAAGAAGGGACAATGCTACTATCCTTTTTCCACACTTGTGCTTCAAAGTAGCACCATGATCTTCATGATAGAGAGTCTCTTATTTTGTTACTTTCATATACTAGTGGGAATTTTTCATTATAGAACTTGGCTTGCATATTCCAACAATGGGCTTCCTCAAATGCCCTAGGTCTTCGTGAGCAAGCAAGTTGGATGCACACCCACTTAGTTTCTTTTATTGAGCTTTCATACATTTATAGCTCTTGTGCATCCGTTGCATGGCAATCCCTACTCCTCGCATTGACATCAATTGATGGGAATCTCCATAGCCTATTGATCAGCTGTGTCAATGTGAGACTTTCTCCTTTTTTGTCTTCTCCACACAACCCCCATCATTATATCCTCGCATTGACATCAATTGATGGGCATCTCCATAGCCTGTTGATCAGCCGTGTCAATGTGAGACTTTCTCCTTTTTTGTCTTCTCCACACAACCCCCATCATTATATTCTATTCCACCCATAGTGCTATGTCCATGGCTCACGCTCATGTATAGCATGAAAGTTGAAAAAAATTGAGATTACTAAAGTATGAAACAATTGCTTGGCTTGTCATCGGGTTTGTGCATGATGAGTGCATTTTTGTATGACGAAATTGAAGCATAGCCAAACAATATGATTTTGTAGGGATAAGCTTTCTTTGGCCATGTTATTTTGAGAAGACATAATTGATTAGTTAGTATGCTTGAAGTATTATAATTTTTATGTCAATATTAAACTTTTATCTTCAATCTTTCATATCTGAACATTCATGCCACAAT
Source organism: Triticum dicoccoides (assembly GCF_002162155.2). Taxonomy (NCBI): domain Eukaryota; kingdom Viridiplantae; phylum Streptophyta; class Magnoliopsida; order Poales; family Poaceae; genus Triticum; species Triticum dicoccoides. The sequence continues at coordinate 287,364,754 of NC_041392.1, read as the reverse complement.
AAAGAGAATAAATATGTTAGGAAGCATTCCACATCAAAAATTCTATTTTTATCATTTACCTACTCGAGGACGAGGAGGAATTCAGCTTGGGGATGCTTGATACGTCTCCAATGTATCTATATTTTTTGATTGTTCCATGCTATTATATTATCAACCATGGATGTTTTATATGCATTTATATGCTATTTTATATGATTTTTGGGACTAACCTATTAACCTAGAGCCCAGTGCCAGTTTCTGTTTTTCCTTGTTTTTTGAGTATCGCAGAAAAGAAAAACCAAATGGAGTCCAATTGATCTGAAATTTCACGGAGAACATTTTTGGACCAGAAGAAGCCCACGGAGTATCGGAGATGGGCCAGAAGAGTCCCGAGCCACCCACGAGGGTGGGGGCGCACCCCCTACCTCATGGCCGCCTTGGAGACACCCCTGACTTATCCCCAACTCCAACACCTCTTATATATACAGAAACCTCCAGAAAATAACCAAGATCGGGAGTTTCGCCGCTGCAAGCCACCGTAGCCATCGAAAACCAATCTAGACCCATTTGGGCACCCTGTCGGAGGGGGGAATACCTCTCCGGTGGCCATCTTCATCATCCCGGCGCTCTCCATGACGAGGAGGGAGTAGTTTGCCCTCGGGGTTGAGGGTATGTACCAGTAGCTATGTGTTTGATCTCTCTCTCTCTCTCTCTCTCTCTCTCTCTCTCGTGTTCTTGATTCGGAATGATCTTGATGTATCGCGAGCTTTGCTATTATAGTTGGATCTTATGATGTTTCTGACCCTCTACTCTCTTGTAATGGATTGAGTTTTCCCTCTGAAGTTATCTCATCGGATTGAGTCTTTAAGGATTTGAGAACACTTGATGTATGTCTTGCATGTGCTTATCTGTGGTGACAATGGGATATCACGTGATCTACTTGATGTATGTTTTGGTGATCAACTTGCGAGTTCAGTGACCTCATGAACTTATGCATAGGGGTTGGCACACGTTTTCGTCTTGACTCTCCGGCAGAAACTTTGGGGCACTCTTTGAAGTTCTTTGTGTTGGTTGAATAGATGAATCTGAGATTGTGTGATGCATATCGTATAATCATACCCACGGATACTTGAGGTGACATTGGAGTATCTAGGTGACATTAGGGTTTTGGTTGATTTGTGTCTTAAGGTGTTATTCTAGTATCAACTCTAGGATAGATCGGACGGAAAGAATAGCTTCGTGTTATTTTACAACGGACTCTTGAATAGATCCATTAGAAAGAATAACTTTGAGGTGGTTTTGTACCCTACAATAATCTCTTCGTTTGTTCTCCGCTATTAGTGACTTTGGAGTGACTCCTTGTTGCATGTTGAGGGATAGTTATATGATCTAATTATGTTATTATTGTTGAGAGAACTTGAACTAGTGAAAGTATGAACCCTAGGCCTTGTTTCCTAGCATTGCAATACTGTTTGTGCTCACTTTTACCACTTGCTACCTTGCTGTTTTTATATTTTCAGATTACAAAAACCTATATCTACCATCCATATTGCACTTGTATCACCATCTCGAACTAGTGCACCTATACAATTTACCATTGCATTGGGTGTGTTGGGGACACAAGAGACTCTTTGTTATTTGGTTGCAGGGTTGATTGAGAGATACCATCTTCATCCTACACCTCCCACGGATTGATATACCTTAGGTCATCCACTTGAGGGAAATTTGCTACTGTCCTACAGACATGTGCACTTGGAGGCCCAACAACGTCTACAAGAAGAAGGTTGTGTAGTATACATCACTCATGTCTGGCGCCGGCTGGCCAGGCTGAAGGATCTTGGGGTGACCGCGCCCATGGTGATGAGGGAGTTCGTCCGGTGCCGCATTGCCCCGCTTCAGCGCCATTCCCGCCCGATGTGGGCCTTCTCCGGTAGAGAGGACCCCATGATGTTCCAGGTGTCCGCGCTTCCTCCAGAGATGCTGCACATGGTGCTCGAGCTCCTGACGGGCGACCCGGCACCGGCCACGCTTCCTGAGGAGGGTTGCCTCCTGTATTGTTGCTCGAACAAGGAGTAGTTCGTGAGGCAGATGCCCCTCTTTGATGAGTGGGGGCTGCGCCCGGCTGGCCTTGAAGGGCCCCGTGAGAACCCCATCTTGGTGGTTCCTCTGCCTGTCGCCCCCGTGGCGTGCGCGCCCCAGAGGAGGATGCAGGGGCGAATGATGTCGCTTGAAGCTATGTCGGTATTTCCCCAAAGAGGATGGGCTAATGCAGCATAGCGGTGGTAGGTATTTCCCTCAGATGTGAAACCAAGGTTATGGAACCAGTAGGAGAACCAAGCAACACAAAGTAAACAACACCTGCACACAAATAACAACTTCTCACAACCCGACGTGTTAAAGGGGTTGTCAATCCCTTCCGTGGTACGGCGCCTCAAGATAGGCAAACAGACATGAGGTGAATTTGTAGTAGATAGATAGATCGAACGACAAATTAAATAAATAAGAATAAATTGCATCAAGGTATTTTTGGGTTTTTGGTTTAATAGATCTGAAAATAAATGCAAATGAAAAGTAGATCGCAAAGGCAAATATATGAGAGAGAGACCCGGGGGTCGTAGGTTTCACTAGTGGCTTCTCTCGAGAAAATAGCAAACGGTGGGTGAACAAATTACTGTTGGGCAATTGATAGAACTTCAAATACTCATGACGATATCCAAGCAATGAGCATTGCATAGGCATCATGTCCAAGATTAGTAGACCAACTCCAACCTGCATCTACTATTATTACTCCACACATCCACCGCTATCCAGCATGCCTCCAGTGTATTAAGTTCATGGAGAAACGGAGTAATGCAATAAGAACGATGACATGATGTAGACAAGATCTATCTATGTAGAGATAGACCCCATCGTTTTATCCGTAGTAGCAACGATACATATGTGTCGGTTCCCTTTGTGTCACTGGGATCAAGCACCGTAAGATCGAACCCACTATAAAGCACCTCTTCCCTTTGCAAGATAAATAGATCAAGTTGGCCAAACAAAACCCAAATATCGGAGAAGAAATACGATGCTATAAGAGATCATGCATAAAAGAGATCAAAGAAACTAAAATACTTTCATGGATATAAAAAGAGATAGATCTGATGATAAACTCAAAGTTCATCGGATTCCAACAAACACATCGCAAAAGAGTTACATCATATGGACCTCCAAGACACCATTGTATTGAGAATCAAGAAAGAGAAAGGAAGCCATCTAGCTACTAACTATGAACCCGAAGGTCTACAAAGAACTACTCACGCATCATCGGAGAGGCACCAATGGAGGTGGTGAACCCCATCTGAGATGGTGTCTAGATTGAATCTGGTGGTTCTGGACTCTGCGACAGCTGGATGAATATTTTGTCGACTCCCCTAGGGTTTCTGGAATATTGGGGTATTCGTAGAGAAAAGAGGCGGTCCGGGGGCACCCGAGGTGGGCACAACCTACCAGGGCGCGCCTGGGCCTCCTGGTTGCTTGTGCTCTTCACGGAGCACCCCCAGGCGCAGCCAGGACCCATTATGTTCCTTCTGGTCCATAAAAAATCTCCGTAAAGTTTCGTGGCATTTGGACTCCGTTTGATATTGATTTTCCGCTATGTAAAAACATGGAAAAAATAGCAACTGGCACTTGGCACTATGTCAATAGGTTAGTACCAAAAAATGATATAAAATGATTATAAAACATCCAAGATTGATAATATAACAACATGGAACAATCAAAAATTATAGATACGTTGGAGACGTACCAGCATCCCCAAGCTTAACTCCTACTCGCCCTCGAGTAGTGAAGTGATAAAAATAGAATTTTTGATGTGGAATGCTGCCTAACATGTCATATCATATTCTTTTCTTTATAGCATGGACATTCGGACTTTTATATTGTCCAAAGAAATAGTATAGTTTTGACATGATAATTTAAATACTCAAGCATATCAACAAGCAACCATGTCTTTCAAAATATCAATGCTAAAATAAGTTATCCCTAGCCCATCATGCTCAACCATCGATCCATTCATGAAACACACTCGCATATTAGCTACACCCAATACTCAAGTACGATCATATTTCCTCCTAGTCGGTGCTTTTATAAGAGAATATGGAGACTCAAATTCAAAAAAATTGCATAAAGTAAAATAAAGGCCCTTCGTAGAGAGAAGTAGGGATTTCTAGAGGTGCCAGAGCTCAAAGCGAAAAACTTAGAGATAAAAGCATTTTGGGAGGTGTATCCATCCCACCAATGAAAACGACTTAGAGTTCCCAATACTTTCCATGCATAGATATATCATACGCATTTCCCAAATAGAAAATAAAGTTTATTCCTTTTTCCATCATACTTTCACTTTCCATGGCTAGTTGTATCCACGGTTGCCCTCCATACCAACACTTTCCAAGCAATTTAATATTTGACAACATAAAGTAAATTCATTTTTTCATTTCGGGACTGGGCATCCCTAATACCTTTGCCTTACTCTCGTGCAATGACAAGTGAATAAACACTCATCTTGAGAATAACACATCTAGCATGGAAAATATTAGCCACCCCTCACTGCTCCGCGAGCGAAACGAACACACAAAAGAGAAGTTTATTTTGAAAATTAGAGATGGCACATGCAAATTTCCTTAGAACGGCAAAAGAATACATCATATAGGTAGATATAGTGGACTCATGTGGAAAAACTGGTTTAAAGGATTTTTGATTCACAAGTAGAGATCATACTTAGTGCAAAATGAAGGCTAGCAAAAGATTGAGAAGTGACCAACCAAGAAATAGATAATCTCATAAGCAAGCATTAAGCATAGTTAACACCGAATAATGCACCATAAGTAGGATATAATTTCATTGCATGACTATTGACTTTCGTGCTTGCATAGGGAATCACAAACCTTAACACCAATATTCTTACTAAAGCATAATTACTCATCAACATGACTCACATATCACATCATCATATCTCAAAACTATTACTACGAATCAAGTTTATTTTGTCCAATGATCTTCATGAAAGTTTTTATTATATCCTTCTTGGATATCTATCACTTTGGGACTAATTTTCATGTGTTGCTTTTGACAAGCTCAAACAAATATAAGTGAAGATCATGAGCATAATATTTCTTTCTTTCTCTCAAATTAATTTAAGTGAAGCAAGAGAGAATTTCTTGAAAATTTTACTAACTCTCGGATAAATATAAGTGAAGCAAGATATAATTTCTTCAAAGAAAACACTAAGCACACCATGCTCAAAAAGATATAAGTGAAGCACTAGAGCAAGTCCATAGCCCATAAAAATTTAAGTGAAGCATAGAGAGGAATTCTAACAAGTCATGACATAATTTTGGCTCTCTCAAATAGGTGTGTCCAGCAAGGGATCAAGATTTAAAACACAAAATAAAACAAGCAAAGACTCATATCATACAAGACGCTCCAAGCAAAACACATAGTATGTGACGAATAAAAATATAGCTTCGAGTAAAATACCGATGGTCGTTAGAAGAAAGAGGGGATGCCACTGGGGGCATCCCCAAGCTTAATTGGTTGCTCATTTTTGGATAATAGCTTGGGATGCTGGGGCATCCCCAAGATTAGGCTCTTCTACTCCTTATTCCTTCATCCATCGTAAGATAACCCAAAACTTGAAAACTTCAATCACACAAAACTCAACAAAACCTTCGTGAGATCCATTAGTATAAGAATAATAAATCACTACTATAAGTGGTGTATCAAACCAATTCATATTTTGTTCTTGCATTATATCTACTATATTCCAAGTTTTCTATGGAAAAAAATCATCAAAGAAAACCATAGGAACATCAAAATAAGCACGCAATGCAAAGAAAACAGAATCTATCAAAACATAATAGTCTGTGGCAATCTGACTATTTCGAATACTTCTATAACTCCAAACATTCTGAAAAAATTAGGACGGCCTGAGAAATTTGTATTTCGATCTACTGCGAGTGGAATGGGTATTTTCTCGCTCTCTGGTAAAAAATGAAAATTATTTTCGCGAGCGCAAAAGTTTCTGTTTTTTCAGGAAGATCAAACAACTATCACCCAAGAAGATCCTAAAGGCTTTACTTGGCACAAACACTAATTAAAACATAAAAACACAATCATAATAGTAGCATAATTGTGCTAACACTCAAAAATAGGAAGCAAAAAAGAAAAAATAGATTTTATTCATTGGGTTGCCTCCCAACAAGCGTTATAGTTTTACGCCCTTAGCTAGGCATAAAGCAAGGATCTAAGTTTTTTTCACCTTTGGTTCGAGATCCATAAGATGCCCTCATGATTGATTCATATGGTTTCCTAATTCTTGTTCTAGGGGAGTGTTCCATACCCTTCCTCAAAGGAAATTGGAACTTAATATTGCCTTATTTCATATCAATCACGGCACCGATAGTGTGTAAAACGGTCTACCTAGAATAATTGGACAAGACGGATTGCAATCAATATCAAGAATAATAAAATCTAAGGGCACATAATTTCTATTTGCAAGAATAAGAACATCATTAATTCTTCCCATAGGCTTTTTTAATAGTGGAATCCTCCAAGTGCAAATTCAAAGAACATTCTTCAAGATCTATAATACCAAGCACATCACATAAAGATTTTGGAATAGTAGAAACACTAGCACCCAAGTCACACAAAGCAAAACACTCATAATTTTTAATCTTGACTTTGATAGTAGGTTCCCATTCATCATGCAATTTTTTAGGAATTGAAACTTCTAATTATAACTTTTCTTCTAAAGATTTCATCATAGCATCAATAATATGTTTAGTAAAAGCTTTATTTTGTTCATAAGCATGGGATGAATTCATCATGGATTGCAACAAAGAAATAAAATCAATCAAAGAGCAACTATCATAATTAAAGTCTTTGTAATCCAAAAGAGTGGGCACATCACTAGCTAAAGTTTTGACCTCTTCAAACCCACTTTTATCAATTTTCTCAACAAGATTTTCACCCTCCGAAATAGCGGGACTCCTTCTAGCTAAAGGTGACTCTTCTCAAGTCCCTTTTTCATCAATCTTAACATTACTAAACAAGGAATCAACAGAAGAAACACCAATCATTTTAAGATCTTCATCACTTTTATCTTCTAACGAGATTGGTTTAGCGGCCATTTGATTTACTAAGGTGTCTTGTGCATCGGATATTTTTCCTAGCAAACTTTAAGCAAAAGCATACTTAGATTGGAGATTGCAAACTTCTCTACTATCATCAAGTTGTTTTGTGGTAGCATCCAACATAACAGAGTGCTCCTTAAGTTCTTCGGTAGAATACTTATTATGCACAAATTGTGTAGTCATATATTCCTTAGTACTTTTCTCAATTTCAAGCAAAATATTGGGGTAAGGAACTTCATAATATTTTCTTTGAGGCATCATGACTACGCAAACAAGATTGCACTCAAAATAGATCCGGCAAGAAAACGGCGAAAGGAAAAGGAGGGGCGAATAAAATGGCAATTTTTTGTGAAGTGGGGGAGAGGAAAACAAGTGGCAAATGGAAAATAATGTAAATTGCAAGGAGATGAGATTTATTTTATTAGGAACCTGGTATATGTTGAAGATCCTCCCGGGCAACGGCGCCAAAAATTCCTTTTGTTGTCGCTTTAAGCTACGTCGGTATTTCCCGAAAGAGGAAGGAATGATGCAGCATAGTGGCGGTAGGTATTTCCCTCAATGTGAAACCAAGGTTATCGAACCAGTAGGAGAACTAGCAACACAAAGTAAACAACACCTACACACAAATAACAACTTCTCGCAACCTGACATGTTAAAGGGGTTGTCAATCCCTTCCGGGGTACGACGCCTTAAGATAGGCAAACGGACATGAGGTGAATTTGTAGTAGATTGATAGATCGAACGACAAATAAAATAAATAAGAATAAATTGCATCAAGGTATTTTTGGGTTTTTTGGTTTAATAGATCTGAAAATAAATGCAAAGGAAAAGTAGATCGCAAAGGCAAATATACGAGAAAGCGACCCGGGGGCCGTAGGTTTCACTAGTGGCTTATCTCAAGAAAAACAACAAATGGTGGGTGAACAAATTACCGTTGGGCATTTGATAGAACTTCAAATACTCATGACGATATCTAGGCAATGATCATTACATAGGCATCACGTCCAAGATTAGTAGACCGACTCCTGCTTGCATCTACTACTATTACTCCACACATCGACCGTTATCCAGCATGCATCTTGTGTATTAAGTTCATGGAGTAATGCAATAAGAACGATGACATGATGTAGAAAAGATCTATCTATGTAGAGATAGACCCCATCATTTTATCCTTAGTAGCAACGATACATGCGTGTCGGTTCCCTTTCTGTCACTGGGATCAAGCATCCTAAGACCGAACCCACTACAAAGCACCTCTTCCCATTGCAAGATAAATAGATCAAGTTGGCCAAACAAAACCCAAATATCGGAGAAGAAATACGAGGCTATAAGCAATCATGCATAAAAGAGATCAAAGAAACTCAAATAATTTCATGGATATAAAAAGATAGATCTGATCATAAACTCAAAGTTCATCAGATCCCAACAAACACAACACAAAAAGAGTTACATCATATGGATCTCCAAGAGACCATTGTATTGAGAATCAAGAGAGAGAGAGAGAGGAAGCCATCTAGCTACTAACTACGCACCCAAAGGTCTACAAAGAACTACTCACGCATCATCAGAGAGGCACTAATGGAGGTGTTGAACCCCATCTGAGATGGTGTCTAGATTGGATCTGGTGGTTCTGGATTCTGCGGCATCTGGATCAATATTTTGTCGACTCCCCTAGGGTTTCTGGAATATTGGGGTATTTATAGAGCAAAGAGGCAGTCCGGGGGGCACCCGAGGTGGGCACAACCCGCCAGGGCGCGCCTGGGCCTCCTGGCGCGCCCTGGTGGGTTGTGCTCTCCTCGGAGCACCCCCCAGGCGCAGCCGGGGCCCATTATCACTACTGAAGGATGCTGCTAACGCAACACTACGATCAGAGACCCTTCGAGAAATTGTGTGCGATGCCATAATTGCAAACGGTGCTGTATGAAAACCGCCAGAAATGATGCAAAACGTTTGCGATGAATGATACATCAAACACGGTTCAAATTATAGTTGCATGTGTGATGAGGGGCATACGGTTGACCTGTACGAACTGTTTGCGATGAGATAGAACAATAGATGCAGGCGGCCATATCAATGTGTGTGCGATATACGGCATACAATTCGCTCTGATGAACTATTTGCTATTAGGGAGTGCAACATAAACGGTTAGCCAGATCAAGGTGTGTGTGATATAGGGCATACGGTTCACTCAGACGAACTGTTTTCGATTAGCGAACGCAACAGAAACGGTTCAACTTAACAAGATGTGTGTGATACGTGGCAAACAGCCGACTCGGCTGAACTGTTTGCGATGAGAAATTACAACACAGACGGTTAATACAATTAGTTCATGTGCGATTATGTGTGTACAAAAAACTTTGAAAATGCAAACTAGTTGCTTGCGGTCGCTAGGAGTATCGCACATGATGTGTCTGCGAGTATTCGTGTGTGATGATTAGTAAGTTACACATATGTTTCCTTATGTTAACACTTGTGTGATAAATAACACGTGGCACCGGATACGGTATTCGGGTTGTTTGTGTGCTCCACTTAGTCTTCCCGCGCTCCAGCGAATGCTTCCCGTGCTCCACATGGATGAAATGTAAAATCCACGCCTATTCCCTCACCAATTTCCCGCCACTAGCTAACGACTTGCTGCATATAACCCAGGCGGTAACGCACCACCGCGACACTCTGCGAAGATCTAGTCCTCACCCATCTACCATTAGTTATTCCAAGCATGCCAGGCAACGACCAAAGCTTCGACGTCGACGCCTACCTGCATTACATCTTCGGCGAGGAGAACGAGCCGGAGCAGGTCGGGAAGCAAGAGCTTCATCGGTCGGTGCAGGCACCATGGCCCATCGGCAGCGATATCGGTGTCACAGTCCTTGGGACCACAATCGACATATTGCAGAGGAGGTGTGATGAGCAGTTTTCCATCCACCGTGTAAAAGATCCAGAGCTGCTCGGTGACATGATCGATGACCCACCCGAAGAGCCGCCGTCACCAATGCTCATCGAGAGCCTGATGCCCCATAAGGAATGGGCAGAGGACCTCTGCAATTCAGTCAAGATAAAGGCAGCCTACGGCTTCATCATTGCCCGCGGCGGCCGTGTCAACCTCGATCCTGATGATGTGGTGGCCAGGCTCGAGCGCATCCTTGGCGGAGTTGTCATCCCCGACGAAGTAGAACATCACCAACGTGATATTTTGAGGATGCAGGTGATCGATGGAATTTTCTACCAGGCCAGAGACATGGAAATGGAGTGGTTCTGCGGAGTTGTCATGTGTGCGATTGCACGCTGTCAAGCTCTTCTGGAAGAGGCCCAGCAGCCCCAAGAGCCTCCCAGCGCCAGCAACTCTGTAGGCGGAGGCGGGTTGGGATACTCGGAGTGAACGGCCGCAAGGGTGCTATGCTGATCATGGAGTCCGAGAAGACCATCGTCGGAAGGCCGCCAGCTCAGCCTTTTAGCTTATATTTTATTATAATTGTAAGCATATGTAGGTCGTGAGTGTTCTGGGCCTTGCCGCATTTGGCATTTTAAATTATCCTGAATATGTAAGACAATTATTAAGAATTATTAATAGTTGCCATTGTAACTTTGCCTCAATGCCGAGCAGAGCACGTGCAGGGACGCCAGAGCGGAATGCGCCGTGGCCACCTCAACGGCGAGAAACCACGTGGCCAACCTTCTACCAACAATAAATTTTGACCTTGTTTCTCATCACATTGCGGATTACAACGCAATAAGTAATTGCAAATCTTTTCACACCTATCAAACTAATATGTGTTCACACTTAGCACTAGGCTATAAAAACTACCCACTCGAAAATTACTTCACAGTTCCTCTCCTCATCACCCACAAAACTGGTTTTCTCTGTCAAGTCGTTCCGCCATGACCGGCAGGAGGAGTTTAGGGTGGACATATAACCAGGCAGCACAGACCAAGGCCGGGGAAGCACTAGAGAGGTCCCGCCGCGAAGCCGTAGCCGCAGCAGAGATGTCCGGGCGCACCGCGGAGCCCTCAAACGAGCTCTCACGGGCATGTGAAGGCTCTCACAAGCGCATTCGCAGCGTCGGCCATCGCGACGAGCCAGCGTTCCTGAAGTCCTTCGCCGGCGATGATGACATTCTCGATGGCGTCACTACGCAGCAGGAGCTGGTCGACAACTTGATGAAGCTGCTCAAGATCAGCGATGCCTCGGTTGACAAGGCGACCGGCCTCATCGAGTAGCTCATGGATGACAATGCGAAGCTCCTCGAGTTGGTCACCGAGAAGGAGGAGGAGGCCGCCGGCTGGAAGATGCTGCATGAGCAGAGCAGTGCCTCGGAGATGACGCTGAAAGCAGTCGTAGAGGAACTGATGGGTGGCTTGAGGAAGCTCCGGATCGAGCGCAAGCAGGAGGTGGAGGAATACGTTGCTGCTTTCAAGCAAAGTTGTGAGGAATTGAAGAAGGAGCTGGAGGATTTCGCCGCCCAGCGATCCATCGACGAGTAGAGATAGTAGCGACCCATATCGTTGTCTGCAATTTCCTTCTACTCTTGCCCCCGTGTCTTCCGGGCTTTGCTGCATGTGGCATTTTAAATTATTCGGAATATGTAAGACAATTATTATGTGCACCATTGTAAATTTGTCGTTGTATTATCCGTTGCCATTTTATTTGTGGCTGTATTATCCGTTGCCCTATGTGGAAATTTAAATTAGGCTGGAATACTAGTTGAGAACATGAACAAAGAAAATGATGCCATGGGATCACAAGCGAACACCCTCTGTCCAGGTGCTTTAATTAACCCATTAATGGAGAAGTTGTGAGCGAGGCGGGCGACGGCTGGTGCATGGAGGTCAAAGAGCTCGCTTCCCGGTGAGCATGGGCGGCCTTGTTGCTCGCACGTGTCCTGTCGAGCCTACGAGGTGGACATGATGCATGCGTCCCATTGAGCCTGCACGATGGACTGCTCACACGCGTCCCGTCGAGCCTGCATGGCGGACTTCTCGCGCTCGTCCCGTCTAATCAAACAACTGCACGCACGCCATGGAGTATGGTTAAATTTCAACAAGGTAAATATAATACAACCATTTACGATATTAACGTGTCAGCTTTTTGTTTCAAAAAGGACTTCGTTGGCTACTAATGTGTGTGCCAAGTTTCATGTTTTTGGTGACTTTTTTATTTACTGGGATTTTAAAACCGAGATTCTCATTGTTTCAGGACGATGACAAGTTTGTAATTCATTCTCATTCCTTAAATGCGACCTAAACATGCACCCAATGACACATGTGCGATTTCCCACCCATTTTGCTTCACTGGAGCATGTGGTTGTAGTTCAAATTTGCATTATGGACTACACTAAATGCATAGAAAACTTAGTAATTAGTATTATATATATACAATGGCCAAACGAACCTTGAACAGTTTCAAATTTCAGCCGACACTCCTGTTATTCTATGTTGCCTGTAGAAAACAAAGTTCAAGGAGAGAAGAGGCATCAATTATCATTTCGCCCACAAGAGGGGCATGTTTCCCTACTGGAACCACGAGGGTTGCGATAGCCTCCGGTTTGTAAAAGGCATGTAATATAGCTTCACCCAAATTGGACAATTATATATACCATTAGTGACACCATGCCAAGTTTCTTGATTTCCTGGTGAGTTTTGGATTTACAGACATTTAAAAACCTATATTCGCAATGTTTGTGGCTAGGCCAGGACGGCGAGACGATTGAATTTGTTCCCATTCGTTCCATGGGACCTAAACATGCACCCCAAGGAAACATGTACGTTTTTTCTAGCCATTTTGGTGCACTGGAGCATGTATTTGTAGTTCGGATTTGAATGATGGACATTAAATGCCTAGAAAACTCAATTAATGAATAAAAAAGGTGAAACGAACCCTGAATAATTTCAAAGTTCAGCGCGAATCTCCAGTTGTTCTGTGTCGTGTGTAGAAGGACATACGAGGCTAGAAGAGGGAGTGATTGTCATTTGGCCCACAAGGGGACACGTTTCCCTATCGAAACCATGAGGGTTCTGGTGGAATGCTCCGATTTGTAAGAGGTTTGTAATAAAGCTTGGCCCAAATTGGCAATGTTTTTACCACGACATATATGTGCCATGACATGACACCTTGCCACCTTTGATGACTTTCTGGTGAGTTTAGGATTTATGGGGACTTAAAAACTGAGATTCAAAATGTTTGAGGAAGAGCCAGGACACCGGTACAGTTGTAATTCGTTCCCATTCCTAGCATGACACCTAAACATGCACCCAAGGACACATGTATAATTTTTCTAGCTATTTTGGTGAACTGGAGCATGTATTCGTAGTTCAGATTTGAATTATGGACATTAAATGCCTAGGAAACTCAATTAGTGTATAAAAAGGGAACCCTGAATAAGTTTAAATTTCAGAACGGATATCTTGTGGTTCCATGTTGCCCGTGGAAGAAAATACATGGCGAAAAGAGGCAGTGATTATGTTTCACCCACAAGGGGAACACGTTTCCCCATCAGAACCATGAGGCTTCTTTGAGAGAAGCTCCAGTTTTTGTAAGAGGTTTGTAATAAAGCTTGGCCCAAATTGGACAATGTTTTTACCACGACATATATGTGCCATGACGTGACACCATGCCACCTATGATGACTTTCTGGTGAGTTTGGGATTTATGGGGACTTAAAAACCGAGATTCGAAATGTTTAAGTACGAGCCATGACACCAATACGGTTGTAATTCGTTCCCATTCGTGGCATGGGACCTAAACATGCACCCAAGAACACATGTATAATTTTTCTAGCCATTTTGGTGAACTGGAGCATGTATTTGTAGTTTAGATTTGAATTATGGACGTTAAATGCCTAGGAAAATTAATTAGTGTATAAAAAGGCCAAACGAACCCTGAATAAGTTTAAATTTCAGCACAGACATCCTGTCGTTCCATGTTGCCCGTAGAAGAAAATACAAGGTGAAAAGAGGCAGTGATTACATTTCGCCCACAAGGGGGACACGTTTCCCTATCGGAACCACAAGGCTTCTTTGAGAGAAGCTCCTGTTTGTAACAGGCTTGTGATAAAACTTGCGCCATAATGGACGAAAAAAATTCCTCGACATATAAGTGCAATGTCATGACACCATGGCAGGTTTCACGATTTTCAGCTTAGTTTTGGATTTTCAGGGATTTAAAAACTGAGATTCTTCTCACGAAATGTTTTCAAGTAGCACACGGTTCACTCACGAAAGCCGATATTCAATGAAAACTTCGTGGAAACCATATTTTAAAGTTTCATAAAAATCTGACGAAAAAATGTGGGATGTTAAGAAGGTGATGTTTTATTGCGACACAAAACTTCAAGTTGAAAAACATTACGAGATGTGAGCTATGAAAAAGACAAATTCTGACATGAATAGTGACATTACTATTCGGCACTATTCAACACTGATTGTGTCTTTTTCATAGCTCACATCTCTTATTATGTTTCAACTTGAAATTTTTGTGTGCCAATAAAACATCATCCTCTTAACATCCCGTATTTTTTTGAAACTTTAAAACATCTTTTTCTCGTGGTTTTCACCGGTTTCCACCGAATGTTGGTTTCCGTATGATATCACCCCCCCTGATGCGCGCTCGATCTGGGTCCTGCATTCTGACAGGCCAGAACCCAAACCCCATAGATCGTACGTGTGCACCGTTGGATGCTCCCAGATCGAACGGCAACCCTGAGCCCTTTCGAAAACACATGCAGTACATGGGTAAGCACTGTGCGCATGCGTCGTGTAGCTCACGCTTCCTTCTCTACTACGTTTTCATTCAAAACAGGCTACCGTTTCTCGCCACTCCTCTCATCAGTTTCCTGCCTCTTCTCCCAGATATGCATGATGTAGATGTCCGTTTAATTCTTATAGTTCATCTCATCCAAAATCAATTAGTTTTGAAAAAACTATTTTAAGATTCATGGAATTGTGCATTGTAAAGGTAAAAACAAAAAGTGACAATTCATTTAGAAAAAAAGGTTTGTGCAATTAAGATATGGAAGATTCTAGAGAACAAAGGAGAAGTGCTTGTGTTTAGAGGTTTGTGCATTATGCTTAAGTTCAACCATGGAGTCTTCTATATTGTACATGTGGCAGAATCTGGTGGAATGTAGATGATATCCAATGGCTAGTAGTGCTCGAATTTGCCATCTCTGTACCGTCGGATTGGCTTCATCCAATGAGCAACCACTACAAAAAAATACACTTCCGTGATGATACGTGTTTGTCACAGTAGGTCGCTTTTTTGTCATGCATGTACATCCATGACAAATTTATGACAGAACCAAGATAGGCATACATGTGCTATCGTAGAAGTGTTCCATGACATTGCCAAAATTATCATCACGGAAGTGTCCTCTTCCATGACGATAAATCGTGCGTCACAGAAGTGCTTTCGTCAAGGGTGACCGACACGTGGCATCCACCGTAACGGAATGTCGTTAAGCTATCGGATTGGGTTTTGGATCCGATAACCCGTTAACAGCCCTGACCAATGGGAAATTTCCACATGTAAAATTCTTATTGGCCAGACGAAACACATGTCAGTTCGTCAGTTGGTCAGATAGGCGCCTATGATACGTCGACACGTGGCACGGCCCAACAGAGGCCCATTCCTGTGAAAAGGCCGGCCCGTTTGACTTGGTCAAAAGCTGGCGGGCCGGCCCATGGAAAGCCTGTTAACGGCCTATTCGCATATAGCCCATTTACAGCCCGCTAACCCAAGGCCCGTTACGCCCTATCCGAATTAGGCCCAGTACCATCATCTGGGCCATCCAATATGATTCCAGCCCATTTTCACTTCTGGCCCATGTATGGCCCATGACGTCTTTCGGCCCATATGAGGCCCTATGTAACTCTTGGCCTATTAACGGCCCGTGGTGAAACTGGCCCGTAATGAACAGTGTATCACTTTACACCCATTAACGGCCCGTGGTAAAACTGGCCCGTAATGAACAATGTATCACTTTATACCCATTAACGTCCCGTTATTCCGTTGGGCCGTTTCTAGCCCATGTTATCTTTCGGCCTTCTCAGAGCCCATTTATTCTTGGGCTCATTTCCAGCATTCGTTTACTTACGGCCCGTTACTGTCATTTTCTGCTTGTGGGCCAAATTCAGCCCATGGTTATAGTCGGCCCGTTTGTGGTCCGTTAATACGTTGGGCCGTTTTCATAGCATCATCAAATACGGCCTATTAACGATGGCCCGTTACAGTCGGCCCATGAACAGATGATTCCAACTCTAGACCATTTACGACCATAATGCGGCCTGTTATTGGCCCATGTTTGGCCAATCGATCATACGGCCCGTATAAGGCCCATTGATGATACGGCTTGTAGAAGGCCCATTGTTTCTACGGCCCGTAGAAGGCCTACTGTTTCTACGACCCGTAAAAGGCCCACTGTTTCTACGGCCCGTAGGAGGCCCAGTGTCACTACAGTAAATATTAGCCCATGGTTATTGTGGCCTAGTTTTAAAAAATAGGTTATTGCAGCCACTAGTTTACCGCGGAAAAAGAACTGCAATGACTACAAGCAAACAAATAAACAAGACAACAAGGAAATAAATAAGCAAGCAACTAACGCTAGGCTATCACGGCTATTACACATATTACATCCACTGGGCATCAAAGTTCGCCACCAGTGCAAATATAGGGAACAAAGCAGCATATCATATACACTGGCCGTCAAAATTGGCCACCAGTGCAAATAAATGCAGCAGCAAAACAAGAGAATAACTGAAACAACTTCAGAAGAGCTCAAGAAACGTTATCCTGGGTATCCACCATGCTGGCAATAAGCTTAGCAAGCTGGTTAGCTTTGTCCTGTTTGGCGCTAAAATCCTCCAACGCTTGCTGTTGCACCAGAAAGTATGCATTTGAATGCTCCAGGGACTTCCGCAGTCCTTCCGCTTCTTGTCACAACACAGCTGATCAATGTCTTTCAGCTTGTAGTTGAGACTCAACAAACCGAACTGATTCAGACAGTGAGTTTGAATAGCTTGTGCAAGCGGTAGTGGCCAGTAACTCCAACACTAAACCAAGACAGGATGTTTCACTATCCTGAACCTTATCTGCATTACTTCCTTTACCATTGCTTAATAAGGCACTCTTCCCCAATATTCTGTCAGCATTCTAAAAGAAGAAACAAGCAGACACATAACAAGTTTAGCATGTACTAGTATATGGAACTCATTTTGGTGAACCAGTTCATTAGTAAGGTGGACAGGATTAAACTACCAAGTCTTCTATTGCCAAGTACTAGTACATAATAAAAGCATCAAACAAATATATATCTATGTCCTATGGTAGCAATGGAATCCTAAATTAGAACAGTTGTTCTTCAGGTTTAGGCACTTGTTCTACATGAACAGAGTACAGTAAGACGCAAGAATATAATACTTAAAAATAGAAAATGATCTCATAGACCTTACCACATTCTTGGTTCGGGACCAGTACAGAACAAGGCGTTCCCAGTCATCGTCCAGTAAATGTGTCTCGGGAGAACATAAGGGAATTTGATGAGTTTCTTTGCCGGTGAAGTATGTTTTCTTCAGGTAATTCCGATACTGCCACCAAGCATTCTTGAAGATATCAGAGGTATTAGCACAGGTTACCTCATCCTGAGTTTCCAAATCGGTCCTTCTCTATAGAGAAAAATGGGAAAATTTGATGTATTATAACCATCATGGAGGTAGGATGTATGGGACAAAGCAAAGTAATTGCCATGAATAACATTACTTACACATAACTCCTGGACAAACACCTGCAACTAGAATTTTCCTTCATCTTCAGTATAATATTTCCAAGATGGGAAGATACGCACATCCAATGCGATAGATGCTAAACTACGACTAGTTGGTCGTGCTTCCTCCACAGGAATAGGCGTACTAACTGGTGGAGTTGGGGTTTGCCGTGATAGTACTGGCCCTTTGGGCACTGGAGCTGCCTTACTAACTGCTCTTGCTTGGGAGCTCTGTGGTGGAGATGGTGTTGTGTCAACAGGAACTGGGTTACTATCGGCTGGGGTTGGGGTTAGATTTGGTGAAGCTAGTTCTCTGTCCATCGTAGTAGGGGTACAATCTGCGAGAGTTTGGGTTATGTGTGGTAAGGCTGGTTCTTGTGCATGTACAACCGGGGTGCTATCTCCACCAAGAGGTAGCACTGTTTTATTTGAAGACCGTGTTTTTAGTCTGCTAGATACTGGCATCACCGGCTCCAATTCAAATGGCTGATAAACAGGAAACATAGTTGAATGTACAGACATTGTATGAGAGACAGATGCAATGGATAGTGTGGAAAAAAGAGGGCATGAAATAGTTGACATGTATATTGTTTAACTAAAACGGATAGCATGACATAATTTCACATATATGATGTCTATCTAAACTGGATAGCATAGCATAACATAATTCAAATATATGATGAATAACTAAACAGGATCTCCTGACATAATTCACCTACATGTTATCTAAGTAACCAGGATCGCATCATTTAATTCACATATATGATTTATATGCTAAACAGAGGGAATTCAATATGATGTCTGAACTAAGAACATGGTGTTGAATATTGTGTATATGATGTCTAAACTATGCAATGCAAGACACCGTATGCATGATATGAGCAGTATAACCGTGCCAAGTTAGAGCATACACCTCAGTGGGGGAATAGGACTGGTCATCTGTCTCAGAATCCATCTCTGAGGAGCTATCGGGACCCAACAAAAGATCTTCTTCGATAGGTAGCACTGTCTGCTCTGAAGGCCTTGTTTTCACTCCAGATTTTTCCATCTCCCACCCAAATGGCTGATTCACAGGAAGAGTAGTTTAATGTACAAACATTGTCGACAAATGGAAATGTAATAAAGAAAAGGATGGGCAAGATAGCATTCAAATATATGATGCCTGGTTAAACAGGATGGCATTGCACATTTCACATATATCATGGCTGGCTAAAAGACATGAGACTGCATAATTCCCATATATGATATAGAAACTAAACAGGTGGCATTACTGAACATGTCTAAACTAAGCAGATGACATATATGATGTCGAAAGTAGGCACTGCAAGGCAACATATGCATGATATGACTAACATCATCATGCCAAGGTAGAGCAAACACCTTGGGGGTAAATAGGAGTGGTCAGCGGCGTCCGAATCCGCCTCAGAACAGATATCTTCCTCTGGATTACAATCTGGAGAGGGGTGGGGAGGGTTTGCCATTGAACCCACCATGGAGCGATGTCTGCATGACATTGTATTGCCACGTAAAACTCTTCTCTTTTTCTCTACATGTTCAGCATGACTGTGTACAATATCTGACATGCATACGAAAAAAATATGGTGAGATTATGTAAGGAGAGCATGCAGAAATTTAGAGTGATGGTAACAACCAGTGGATCGATGTTTTTCCGTCGAACCAAAATAGCCCTAATGGATCGACGTGAATGTATAGTAATAAGTGATGCAACAAGTGTACAACCTCTTTTCCGTAGCCGTGTCGATCTCAGCATCATTGGGTTGGTCGCTGAAGCAGTTGATGCAGAGGTGGCTGTCGGAGGTGTGGAGGAAGATCTGAGGAATCTGTAGACGGCTTCCAGGGCACTTCTCTGTTGTGATGGATCGTTCTGTCGTTGGAGCAGCTCCGGTGAGCCGTAAGACGTCAAGGCTAAAGCAGCACAAGACAGACATCGTCAATCTCAAGTGGGATTATAATAGCATTTCCAATAGATGATGTAAAATGGATGTAAAATTAACATCACCAAAAACCACCTGACTACAATAGATGAGGTAAAAACTATTGACTCTGAATTTAACTGTCGAAACTAAAATTTACTGTGGAATCTGAATGCTACTGTCGAAACTGAATGCAATGGTAGCAGAGAGGCACTTGACATGTAGTTTAGGGAGGGCCTGCAGTTCATCTTCAACCTGCACCCACCTGAGCCGCCAGCCACCACCGGCCGAACCGCCAGCCCCAGCGCCGCCTCGCCGCCCCGAAACAACTCGCCACCGCCGCCCCGGCCAGCCCTCTAGGCC
>NC_041392.1:287316022-287344232 GCF_002162155.2 Triticum dicoccoides | reverse complement strand
AGTGGGGTACCTCTCTGGCGAGCCCCCGTCCCCGCTGCAGGTGGTTCTTCCTTAACTCCGGCGAGCCCCCCCAACCCCTAAAATTTGACTGACCCAAAAGTCGATTCAGCCGATTGAAGAGTGGCTTAATCGGAGCAGAGCAGCAGCACGAGCGAGGGGGAGAGCAGCAGCAGCAGCTGGGCGAGTGAGCGATCGAGCGAGAGCCGGAGCAGCAGCAGCAGATCCGGCTGGTATGGATACCGCCGCCGAAGGGGCCTCGCACTGGGGGGAGCCGCCGTGGAGATGTCGCCCGCGGCGCCGGCTTCAAGGTAGCCGCTCCATGGGGGTGCGGGATGGAGCACCTACAGCGCCGGGAGGTCGAGTTAAGGAGAAGGTGCGATGCGATGAGTGTACAACCTCTTTGGTGGCGCCGAGTAGGCCTCGGCTTCGTCCGAGGAGTCGGTGAGGATGCTGCGGTTCCGGTGGAGCAGGTTAAGGCGGCGCTATGGGGATGGAGCAGCCGCGATAGACGAGGCGATCGTCGGAGCAGCTCCTTGGAGGTGGAGGACGGGGCGCTGAACCAGTAGGACGGCAAGATGGACGACGGATCCTCATCCGTGGAGGTGGACGAGGGACGTCGAGCTATTGCGGTGGATGACGTCGTCGGGGAAGAGGCTCCGGCTGGGCAGCGGTGACGTGGCGGACGGAGGAGGGTGGGGTTTCGCAGCTAGAGCGGAGAGGTTATGGCGGCCTGGGATTTCGAATGGCGAAAAGGGGGTGATGGGAGGGGGTGAAGCATGACTTAGGAACGCGCTTGTCCAAAATGTAGGGTGTGTTACAAAAGTACCCCCACCGATTTGAACTAGCGGCACTTTCGGCTCAGGGTTAGAAGGGGGATTTCGCGTGTCGGGATTTGGCAGCTGGAGGGAGTTTTCGCGCGCGTTGTAATTTCGGGATAGCAAGGCGCGGGTTGTGAAGGCGCCAGTTTTGGGAGCACGATATCTGAATTTTCGGGATATAACAAGACGCGGGTTGAATTTCAGGGACAAGCCTAACGTGTCGTAATATTGTACTTGTACGTACCAAATCAATTCGCACTTCCCTCAACCAAAAAGAAAAACAAAAAAATAAAACTATTCACACCACACAAAGAGAGAGTCTTGCCCCATTTTACTATACAAATGCTATTCAAAGCTACTCCCTCCTTCCATCTATATAGGGCCTAATGTGTTTTTCGATGCTAACTTGACCAAATATTAGAGCAATGATATATGACATGCAACTTACACAAAGCACACCGTTAAATTCGTCTGTGAAAGGTTCTTTCAATGATATAATTTTCACATTGTGCATGTCATGTACTATTAATCTTGTCAATGGTCAAAGGCGGTCTTAAAAATCTCATTACGCCCTATGTAGATGGAAGGAGGGAGTATGAATCCATGTTATGTCTGATTAAATTTTTTCACTTGCTGTATAATGCATGTAACCTACTCATACCAACATTTTAGTGCATTCCAAATGTCTATACCCCTGCTGCAATTCGAACTAAATTTGAATTCGTTTCTCTATTTCAATAAGAATCTACAATCATGATTGTTGCCAACTTCAACCATCAAAGTTTCCTTGCTATCCGCCAGATATAAATCAGACGGCCTATAATGTAGGATGGCAGGCACACCGTCATCAAAAACTCCATTTTTTTATAAGAGTAGAGATAAAATATATTAAATGTAGTATACCATGTTCATAACCACACCATGTTTATCACCATTATATATATTCACACATCCGTCGGTTTTAAACACTATGATAAATTCTTCAAATATCCGAATTCGCTTTTTATAATGAAGTATATATGATCTCTATTCGTCTTTTACACCCACACAACCCTCTTATCTTTGTAGCTAGCGCTAACTTTCTCTTGTGCATGCACACGCCCGCATCCCTCTCACCCTCCCTCAGCATTCTCTAGCTCCATCACGCAAATTCGTGTTTTCACTTTAGGTCGTTCACCCACGGTGTGTGTAGGCCCCCCAGCTCCTTCTATACGGCACACATCGATCGATATGCCTCTCTAGCCAGGTGTGCCTAGCACAAACACAAGCTTCCCCTCTTCTCTTGTCACCGTCCATGCCTCACTTCCACCACTCTTTTCATCGTTCTCGTACTCGCACACTCCTCCCCCTCGATATAGTATGCCTCTCGTACCACCTCCTACATGCATCCCTCTCTCTCTATGCTTCTCCTCGTGCCTCATTTGCTTATAACACACACATGCATGTATACCGATCGATCTCCCAACAAATACCTAGATCGACTTTAAGTACCCCCCCCCATCGATCAATGTACCTCACAAGTTATGTCTCTCCTTTCTCTTACAAAGGGCGATTGATCTTCCTATGTAGTTACGTCTGCTTACCACAGCCACATCGTCCCCCTCATCATTCGTGCATGCCTCCTGACCCATCTCTCACACGCACGTGCATAGACAACAAGCAGCCATCTCCTCTCTTATTGATATTGCGGGCGTGCCCTCTGTTTGTCTAGCAAGCCTATCCCACCATTTGTTAGAAGCAACTCCACTACGACCCCCTCCAACACTCTAGCTCTGTCTCTCTCCCAACCTTATTCATCTCCTGCACATATGCATGGATGCCGATCAATCTCCCTTAATACATGAGGTAGATCGATCTCCTTAATACATGAGGTAGGCCTCTCTCCTCCTCCACACATAGACCAGCCATTGTACCTCTATAGTTAATTGGGCCTCCCTCTTTCCCCACCACACACCGATAGTCGAGCGCTGCAGGTAGGTATCCATGCCACAGAGACAAACTGCACATGTCCCATCTCACATTCCAGTAGGCCAGCCACTCTATATCTTTGACGTGGGCACACACAAATTCGACGGCACTCTTTATCGATCGCGTGGGCGCACACACACACACATCATCCCTCTCTTCAATTCTATAGACACCTCAAGCCGATGATACCTCCACTCTCTTCTCGTGGATCGCCCCCTCTATATATATGTTATATCCAGGACTCTATTTCACACACATTGCATATGTTAACTTTTTTGATTGACCCCCCCCCCCAAAAAAACTCTCAAGAACCCACACATTATATCTCTCTAGGTTTGTATCTCTCTCACACAACCCCACATAGGTGGTGTACGTATACAAGAAGAGAATAGGTGCACTATGCACATACTCACGCTCCGTGCCCAGCCACACCAGCGCGGGTACATGGTGGAGCTCATTTCTTTATGAAATTGCAGCCCATGTGCTAATTTGAACGCCTGTAGCGGTTGTTTACCTAGGGAGGTCGTGTACCACGCGTGCACGAAACAAAGTTCGACTTGACGCGTTGCCGCGTTATTTTTAAATAAAGTTATAGCGCTCAATGGCACGTACACAGAATATAAAACGATTTTTATGGAGGAAAAGGTAGTCCGCTCTTCAGAGTATCTCACACAAGGCTCCGGTGGCCTCTCTCTCTCACCGTTGGTCACTGATCCGGCCGCATCCCGTCCGCCAGGGGAAAGGGAGTGCGGTGGCCTCTCTCTCTCACCGTTGGTCACTGATCCGGCCGCATCCCGTCCACTGGGGGAAAGGGAGTGCGGTGGCCTCTCTCTCTCTCACCGTTGGTGTCTGATTCGGCCGCATCCCGTCCGCCGGGGGAAAGGAAGGAAGTGCATCATTTCTCTGTTCGATGGCGCCGAGGCAGCACGTCCTGATCTGTGGTACACGCCGTTCTCTCTGACCAAGCTCCAACACGGCAGGGCCTACGCCACCTGCTCGCAGATTCCGCCCGCCGCCGCTCACCTAGCTACATCCCGACGACCTCCAGGTATCCCCTCCGGCCTTGCTCCACTGCCCGTTTTCCCACGTCGCTGCATGTGGATCTTCCATAGTTCTTTGCCCAAAACATAGCTCGCCCGACGTACTTTCCATATTGCATTCTCGTCCTCACACTGTTTTAGACAAACACAACCGTGTTGTTATCTTCCCTTAGGACAAGGAGTACGCTTATTTTTTGTTGTTGCATGTGTCATCAACTATTATTGGCTAGTAATTGTTTCCTTTCTACCTCTTTTTTGCAAACAGGGCTATCCATTTCACCTCATTGCTATTGCGACCTTTTGGTGAACTGCACAAATCACTTTTTTCTTAAGAGTGTTTTGTGCAGTTGTACTAAAATGGCACACAGGCAACGTCTCTACATTTCATTGCGACTGCACAAAGGGAGATTGGTTTTGCTCTATCCTCCTTATCCAACTCCGAGCCTAATCTTCTCCAACTAGTTAGTCTTAAGAGAGACCACAAAGGTGACCGGCTTCTATTTGTGTGTTTATTGTTTCATCAGCAGTCCTCTATTATCGTAATCACACTTGATATCTTTGGAAGAGGGACGCTCAGCTCTATTTTAGTGGAACTGCACAAATGATTGGAATGTTGCATGCTCCAGACAGCTACTTTTTTCCCAACATGCCTTGTTGATTTAGACAGAGCTGGGGGGACGTTGCTGCCAATGAAAGCATGGATCAATTTTAATTTAACACCTTCTCACAACTTTGTCTTCAGTTGTGATGTAATTATTACCTCTGATCTGCTAATAATTGACATGCATTAGCAAGGAAGTTAGTTTTTTATTGTTTTCGAAAGAGCATCGATGGCAAGACACGCGAAACAAAAGTTGAAAGCTCACACCATTGTACAATTTCATGTCGCTGGAAAATTATTTGTATAGTACGTCAATTATGTAAACAAATGATGGAAGCTTGATAGCATTGCCAGAAGCCTCTTCATCATCCGAGTCCATGTGCGATGCACGAAATTATACTCCTTCGTTCCTAAATATTTGTCTTTTTACAAATTTCAAACGGGCATATTTTAGAGTGTAGATTCACTCATTTTGCTTCGTGTGTGTACTCCCTCCGTTCCTAAATATTCTATTCATCTTAACAGAGATTTCAACATATTTTAGAAAGACAAATACTTTGGAGTATATTTAAGAACCGAGGGGGTAGTGCACAACCGCATGGGAGACTCAGCCCGGTCGTTGCACCGCATTAATAGTGAGTAATGAGCAGTCAAATCATAAGCCCCGCCTTTCCCACTGTAAGTTGCTCTGAAGAAGCAACCATCAATACGCTCTTCTTTGAATTCGTTCATACTACTCCATCTGTCACTGTTTATACAGCGCGCTTCAGAAAAAGGAAAAAAAATTGTGGGACCAAGGCGACTAGCGATCGGCCTGAAAAATAGCATTGGTAGTTATAGCACGGCGTCTATTACTAGAGGGAATAATGCGTACACACATGCATGCAGTGCTTCCACCCCGGGTACACACATGCATGCACTCCGTAGTAGTATAGTACATGGAGAGAAAATTGTGGACTTGATTGCGGTTACCACGCCCTAATTAATTGAGCATTAAACCAAAGGCGTCTAAAGTCTCTCTGGTGGTGGAAATGCATTGAGAGAAATGCATCATAATGAAGCACGCCCTATAAACTGTGACAGAGGGTGGAGTAGTATGAAGGTGCAAAACCAAGTACGCGTACTAGTACTGCGCTTGGCTCTTAGCCCCTTCGTGAAATCAAACAATGATGGTACTCCACATGTTGGGTACTACAGTGTATGCCTCTGACAATCTGACACCGAATGGACTAATGCATGTCCACCGAGGGTAGGTTGCATTAGTCAAAAGGCGTAAGCGAGCTTCACCTTGTCCTGCAAGCTTCTCCTTGTTCTGCGAGTTGACGCACCAAAAAGTAGTGCTAGTCCATACTCCCTCCTTTCCGGTTAATATGGCTTAATCTTTTTTGCAGGTAAATGAGAGAGCTTTACTCATATATAAGCATTCTTAGGACGATCAGCCAAGACACTGGTCACTAGGAAGCCAAAAAAAGAAGTAGGAAGCGAGGTGTTTCATCAAGCCAGCTCTCGGCCACATTCAAAGTGCAGCAAGCATGGTTCGCACGAAGATGCGCCGCAAGGTTTGCTGACCTATTTACATGCTGAATAACAAAAAAAGAGGAAATATTACTGAGCGCTACTATTTGTAACAGGATATGAGCCAGAATTAAGCGCCAATTGTGGCGAGTGTTCCATGCAATCAACTTCCATTATCACATGCGAGAACCCTCGAAGAGAACCAAATGTGTTGAAGATTGCTTTATCACATTTTAAAATTATAATAAGAGTGCAGATGCTCCTCCATCCGGTTCCTAGTAGTATAGTGTAGTATGGTTCTGGCAATCTGACACCAAATTAACTGTTGCATGTCCACCGCCTGAGCGAGGGAGAGCTTGCATTAGTCAAAAGTTTCTCCTTGTCCTGCGAGCCACCGCGCGCAAGCTTCTCCCGTCCTGCAACCTTCTCCTCGTTCGGCAAGTTGATGGGACACAGCAAAGTAATGCTAGTCCATGATGCCTCCTCTCCGGTTAACATGGCTTAATTTCAAACGAGATAAATACACTATCTGTCACTGTATATTTGTAAAAATACGGTTAGTGGACTTCATAATACGCTCATTGCGCTCATTATATATATTTTCCGGTGTTCATACGGTCACTAGCTCACCCTGAGTGAGTATGTGTGTGCATGCACGTGTAGGTTGAGCACTTGAGTGTCACCGTGTGTGTTCCGTCGTGTGCTCGGACATGCATGCATTAGGGCGTCGCGCGCATTTTTGCATCCATGTGTACGTGTGACTGTTGCATACACATAGGGGGAGTACATGTAGGGGCCACTAAGGAGCAGTCAAATCACACAGTAAGTTAGTCGGAAGAAGCAACCATCATTTCACTCTTGAATGACACGTATGCAATATAAAATGGTTGATATGGAGAGAAAAAGAAAACCACTATACTCCCTCCTTTCCGGTTTATAAGGCTCAATTCAAAATTCTCACCAACCAAGGTAGATGGTGAGTGGTGGAATACTTTTTGTAGTTTGCAAAAGCACCCAATTAATGCTCTTGTTTTCCTCAAAAAAGTATGTTTACCAATGCATTAATTGCAATGCATGCATGCATAAATTACATGCATTGGTCAATTTTCTCTTAGTACTTGCATGCCATGATTTAATGCACCTTGGAATCTGAACTTGTGATAGAAAACAACCAAATTGAGCCTTATGAAATCGGAAAGGAGGGAGTATATACACTAGCAGGGTGCGTGTGAGAGACGGGTCAGGAGGTGAATGACACGTGGCCCCAGGGGGTGGCTGGCCCACCTATCATACAGCCAAAGGCAGGTGCAATAGAGGCCGAGGAGTAGTATGAAATCCTATGCACCTACGCACGCTAACCAAGGGCTGAGTGATCACTCGAATCACAAGATCAGTTGACTATAAGCTATGCTAGACCCATGGAGGCGATGAGCGCGAGCATCAGCCGGCTGTGCCAGATGGTCCACGACGCCGGCCTGCGGCCCGGCAGGTAGTATTTCTTGTTCGACGATAGCTTCGCATCCTTGTTCAACGAGGTCCTCGTTGGTTTCCTTGACAAGTTTTACCATCGTCAAGAAGCTTGCGGACGACTTTGACGTAAGCCTCCAGCCGACGCGCACAGGCTCTGTGATGCCCGCCACCCTCAACGGCCACTATGGCAACAACCTCTTTGACGCACTAGTGGCCCTGCGACTGCCTGCCGTCGCGCTGGAGAATGTCCACCTCGAGGTCGCGCTCGCCGCACAGCGCTTGGCGTAGCAAGAGACCATCGACATAATCACCCACGTCTACGCGCAAATCGTCCACACGGACTAGTACATGCAAGAGGAGGACGATAGGACGCTGGCCTTCTTGGAGCGCAGGGAAACCTTGGACGGCACTGTTTAGAAGCACGTTGAGTTCGCCGCCAACACCGCTGCTCCTCACACGTCAGTTGGTGACCCGACGTACTAGGGTGTGAAGATGTCGTTGAACGTTGATGGATCCATATGTATTTTTATCCTTCCGTCAAATCCATGCAGTAGTATATGATACTATAGTAATTATCTTACCTTTCGCATCAACTTCATAATTTTCGTACGTACTCCATGCATGAACGGGGCCAGAAGCAAACTTCTCATTACTCTAGGCAAAATCGTTATTTTCTATCTATCGGTCGCGCCATGGAGCAGAACCAAATTTTACAAGTTACAAGTTCAAAAGGAAAAGCCTGCCGTGTTCGCGTCGCACCCCCACACGGTTGGTCTGGCACGCCGCTGAAGCGGGAATGCGTGCGGTGTTGCATTTTCACTTACAAGTGGGACCGCAGTTGAGCAAACCGACTATTGGCAAACCCCCACCCCGCCCACCGCGTGATGGCTGAGAAAAGAGGACAGGAGGGAGAAGAGATGGCTGTAGCATGGACTCCAAGAAAATTGGTGTCGGATGGGACTCGTGTGGGTGGCGTGTGCCGTACTGCTAGACGTGAATGCTAGTTATGGCCCATGCCACCCCACTATATCGAGCCTATATCGAGGTATGTAGAACAAATTTCCTGCAGTCCATGCTCAGCCCTCCTCTATCTCTCTTCTCAGCCAACCAGCGGACGCGCGGAGCCCATTGTCTGTTTGCTCACATGCGGCCCCACATGTCAGTGAAAACGCAAGAGGACCCACTGAACCTACACATCTTTCACCTCGACGTGCTGGTGATGAAAAACAAATACAATAAAGATCTTCGGTGGCCGCTTTTGGAGTTACTCAAGAGTAGTAAGATTATATTTATAGTTTAACCCAAGATGCACATCTCGTGGCTTCAACTACCACTCTATTTTCTTTCATGACACGACCTGGATGCTGGATGTCCCACGTGTCGGCAAAAGCAGGAAGAACCCGACCAAATCTTCGGTTTTGCTCTCGGATTAGACTAGTTGTGCTAACTTAAAAAATTTATAGTGTACTCCCTCCGTTCCAAAATACTTGACTTCCATTTGTCCAAAAATGGATGTACCTATATACTAAGACATGTCTATTACATATATTTTTTGACAAATAGAAGGCATGTAGTATTGTGCAACCGAGGGAGTAGAATGGATGCAAGTTTTTGTATTGGGAAGAAGAGTACATCCATATATTGATAGAGCGCAATTTAGTAGATGTTCTATCACTTTTAGCTAGTATAGAATGGAGGCTAGACATGAGACTAGATGCGAGGAAGCAACGTCTACTTCTTTACACTCGAATAAGAAAGAAGCATGCAAGATCGAGCCTCCGCAGATCAACAGTGAATGCATCGAGAAGGCACTAATCCAACTTACTACAGGAGTAGTCAAAATTATCGTTGGAGTTCATGCAAAACGGAGGTCCGTTTGGGGTCGTGCGTTGGAGTTGGCCTTACAAGTGGGACCGCAGTTAAGGAAACCGACTATCGGCAAACCCCCACCTCGCCCGCCGCACGATGGCTGAAGTTAGAGAAACGATGAGGTTGAAGAGATTGCTCTCGCATGGACTCCAAGAAATAATATGGTGTCAGATGGATGTCGTGGTGGTGGCGTGTGCCGTACTCCTGGACGTGAATGCTTGTTCTGGCCCATGCCACCCTACTACTCCTACTACTTACTCCTACTATATACTATACTACTAGTATATCAAGGATTCGAGGTGCTGGTTACGTACAACGAACACATTAACATATGGCTATAGTAAAAACACCTGCCCGACGCGCGAAGCATGTGAAGCTAGTACAAATAGTGTACTACTATTGTTGATTGGCCTCATCCGATAACCTGTTGCAATGCACGTACAATTATGTATGTGGAAAATATTTTGTTGCCTCGTCGCACCACTCACTCAGAGAAGCGACTCGAAAGCCATTCATAAATTTAGTAAGTTTATCACAGGCATATCATTTTATTACATAGTACAACAGGTCATCAACCCACATCGACAACGAGGATACATTATAAATACTAAAGTTTTCACCACACAAAAAATAACAAGCCATGAAATGAACTTCAACTCAACCATTGCGCGGCACTGGAAACGCTTGCTTTGAACAACAAGTGATTCTCTAGGACGGGCCGTCCATTGTCGATCTGGAGACCAACGCAGGACTGATCATCCAGGATGAAGTGGCCAACTATATCAGTACCAGGGTAGGGAACCACCCAAATGTCCGAGGTATAGACACAGTTGCTTCTCATAAATGTGTCAACAGCAGTTGGATCGCCTTTCACCATCATCAGATAGTTTTGTCCAAGGAAGAGCGAGTTTTCTCCAAGACTATCAATTCTGTGCCAGGGAGAAGGAGTTGGCGCTAGCACCCTAGTATCCATCCTGAATACCATGCAACGGGTGTTGGAATAGGTCCGGAGAGTGCGACCATGGGAGACTACACCTGCTTCATTAGCAGTAACATCATCAGTGGGTTGTATACACGCAAGAAGAGGTGATCCATCGGAATTAGTTGCCAGGCGCCATAGAGTATATCGGCGCTGCTCGTCCTCATGGTCGTGATCATCACCATCGTCATCTCCCCCTTGGTTATAAAAATCTTCAAGTATAGGTGGTGGGATGTTCACAGGACCTTGGAAACACGAGAAGAAGGTTAATTAGTAAAGGGAAACTTGCTAACCCGCATGCATGTGGATGAAACAATTATCATTACGGTGGAAGACAAATGTACCGAAACAACAAGGATGCCATGCAAAAACAGTGCCACGAGTGGTGGCAACAAACACAAGGCCCTCGTATTCAATTGCATCACAGTACTCATCCATGTACAGAAACTGATTTTTGAGCAATATCCATCGAGTGAAACCATCAAGGACGGCAACAAGCTTGTCAAAGATAGCAACAACATCATAGTTTCTGTAATTCCAAGAGCGGTTGGGAACTCGACAAATTGCTATCTTCCGTAGACGACAGTCACCATGATCATATTTGAACGTGCATACATTACCGGTGTGCTCAACCTCTGGGCAGTGTGCTGAGATTTTTGGAAGTGGAACCCGGTGATGAGTGTACACATTCACAAGTTCCCACTCGCAGTTGGACCCAATGTAAACAACCCAATCTCCGTTTGCACCCGCCCAAGCCTTTCCCTCAAGCGATGGCATCTTAAAATCACACGTATCATTATCAAGCGGCATCAACTTGCACAGGGCGAGGCCTCCGTCGCGTCGGCGCCAGTCATCAGGGTCACGGCGAAGAAGATAGGGGAGATCAAACCGCTCCTTGACCCTTGGGTTCCTTGCAATGATGTTATTAGTTGAGTCGAGAATGGGCTGGAACGAACCTGCCATGCTAGCCGAGGTGATGACGTCGCACCGATCAATGAGTTCCTCCACCACGTCATCTTTCAGATCGGGGCAAGAATAACGAGGTCGTTTCCATCCTGTTCCCTCCATGGAGAAGACAATCAAACAATGGCAGAAGAAAGGGTGAAGGGCTGAAGGAAAATGGAGGAGGGAGAGGAAGAGCGTGCGACAGCAGTTCCAAATCGAGAGGGAAAGGCAAAGAGTCGGTGGACGGTTGCGAGTTTGCCACGGTTCACGAAGAGGCGCCCCGGCCTACACGTCCGTTCGGAAATACTCCTACTAATTGCCGTCGTCTCACTGATATGTTGGAACGGGACCACATGTCAATGAAACATGGTGTGTAATTTCTCGTGCAAAATGCGATCTGGCCGTGTTGGCCCGAGGTGCCGCATTAGTTATCGACCTTTATTTTTTTAATGGCGTGCCGATCAGTTTTGAAGCATGACTAACTAGTACTGTACACAGAGAAAATATAAACTACTCTACCACTACCCCACCTCCAGTACTAATAGTATAAAAAGATATATATAGGCTGGAGCTTCAGTGCTTTCTTGCTAAGGGCTGCCCACTTGCTTCTCACACTACCACCCTCTCTCCAGATCTAAAAAAGACGGCCCCTCTCTCCCTCCTCACCGGTGCTCACAGATCCGCCGGGGAAGAAAAGGACGTGCAGCGTTGACGCACTCGTCGTCAGCGAGCGAGGTCACGCACTGACGACAAGGCCGTCCTCTCAGACCTAGCGCCCGCGCGGGATGGCCTCCGTCCCCAAGCTCACTGCCGTAGTGTGTGCGGAGGATGACGACCACGAGCGAAGCCACTTCCCGCCGACCCTCAGGTATGCTACCTCTTTTCGAGCCATAACCTTGTTCTATTGCCCCATCTGCTATGTTGTTGTATGTGGATCTTTTTCCACTCCACCATCTTCCCAATTTGCTATCCTCTACTCTGCTGGCCACACAGACGAAAACCATAATTTGCACTATTAAAGGAAACCCTACTTCATGCAGACTAATCCATGTCTGGGTTGAATAAGGAAAGGAAGGGAGATTGTACTGTCCAAGAGAGTAGGCATCGAACCCGCATCTAGGTTGAAAAGGGGAAAATCGGTAGCTAAGGAACGAGTCTTGTGTCTCTTGGTTGAAGAAGGGTAGAAAGGCATGACAACGCAATAGAGAATGACCAGGTCAATCGGTTTGTTGTCCTCGCATAGGAAAAGGTGGCTAAAGAGAACAAAAATGGGACCGTAATCCACATATGCTGCCTGGATATTTGTTGCTCTGGGCAACCATACCTCCCTCACCACTCTACGTCCGTGGAGGTACATCATACTGGTGCCTCCCATGCTCTTATTGCCACTTTTTTTGCTGTTAGTATAACGCCAGCAGTCAAGTCAAGCAATGCTACTGCTAAAGTGATGCCACATTTAACTAATGCCGCTCTCAATCTAATGCCACCCATAAATTTAAACAATGCCATTTAATGTCACTGGATTATTTCAGGGTTAGCTGTTGATTGTGGATGTATTAAATATTTTTCATCTATAAGGCATTCTAATGCTGTTGCACAGCCAGTATACCAACGATGAAACTTGTTACTCCCATCAGATTTTTGCACTGTTATTGCTTATAGATTACATACCTCACTTTCATGAGATAAGTTAATTTTTTTGTATAGTGTGACCAAAATGCCAAGGCCCTGATGTCATTTTATTTTGGTTAAACTGCACAGACAATTATGAAGACAAGAGGAATGGTCAAGAGTGGGCACCTCCTCCTCCGACTGTTATCTTGAGGAGGTCTGTATGTTTGTCTCTAATGCCTGTCGACTACATACCTGACATCATGATGTAATGTTAAGTCATTTCCTTTTGTACAGTGTCACTGAATTGTCAAGGCGGTGATGGCATTTTATTTTAGTAGAACTGCACAAAATTTGCTTAAAAGAAGAGGAAAGGTCGGGAATGGCTCACTTTTCCAGAAAAAACTATGTATGCCTTCCTCACATCAGCCGTTGTTGCTTTATTTATTCCTTCAAACAGGTGGTTAGAAACAGTCTTGCTACCTTTTCGCATTAAGAAATTGGAATGCTTATATTTGTGAGTCTATGCTTCAACTAGTGCCACTTTTAGAGTAATCACACTTTCAATATCTATGCAAACAGGGATGCTCGATTTTAGTGGAACTGCACAAAAAGTCCAACTGGTTCAACATTAGGAGCATGTTTTTTCCCAACCTTTATATCCAATTGGTGGCACTATGAGCTGTTCATTACGAAGGTACATGGTTTGCTACTATCTTGCTACTCTTTTTGTACTGTCATTAGATAGTAATACTAGTGGTTTGCATGTGAATTTATTGGCAGGGTGGACCTACATTGGAGGTGCAGGACAGGATTCAATGATTGGATGCTCAATTTCGGTTGTATCGATTTCACCTCTTCCATCACTGCGAACATGGATATCCTTGGTCTGATGAAGAATAGGCACTATATTTCTGCTCTGAACCAGCAAATCAATTCAGTATGAAATTGTCCAGGGCAAAACATAACTGTATCAGATTGTCCAGTGTAGAACATGACAGATGCTAAGCGGAAGAGACATGATTAAACCGAAAATACAAGGTGTGGTATATGTTTACTAGCTGCTTGATATTTGTGCATACAGAGATGTCTGCCCGTTGCTATTTGGCAAACCAACAAAGTGCCTGCAATTTTGGTTGAACTGCACAAGAGAATAGTATAGTCACTGCATGTAGTGCCATTTGAAAATAGACACAGAAAGATTGGATAGTCACTTCATGGACTGCAGAAAAGTAGTACTATACTATTTATTGTCCAACACTAGGTGCTTCATTGCTTTGGTCTGATTATACAATGGGCATCATTTTCCCTAAGTTAAAGTTTGTATTCCGAAAATAGTCTCACTGTGTGATCGAGAGAAGATCAAATCATATTGCAGTAGATGTTCCTCCATCATGTCTGGTTCATTCTCATGGTTCCAGCTGTTGGTGAAACCACTTACGTTTGCAAGAGGAATTGTAGACTTCACAAACAAATTTGTATTTCAATCTGTACTGAATGTTGGCCAAGAAAAGCATCCATGTTAGTAGGAAGAACAGATGTTTTTTCTAGATCTTTGCTTTTGGAGCTACATATTTGTATATGATATGTGAGTCATTGAGATGCATTAACATGTTGATCTTATGTATGGGAATCGTACTAGTTAGTTTTAGTTGCGACGCAAGATCCGAAGTGGCTGATCTTTGCTTTTGGAGCTACATATTTGTATATGATCTGTGAATCATTGAGATGCATTAACAATTACTTATTTCTGTTCGCTCAGTGTTTACAAGTTACTGATCGATCACTAGCTAGCCTACAAATGCGCTCCTCGCAGTTTTATTTGCGAGGCAAGATGCGAAGTGGCAGTTTTTTGAATAAAAATGCCTACCTCTGAAGAAACTGACAAGCTCGTACGCAAGCAAGTGCCTCCTATCGCACTTCTGGCAAGTCCGAGGCGAGGCGGAGGATGCCAGTGCCGGCGTTTAGCATGGACAACAGATGGCGGCTGACATCGTCTAGTTAGCTAAGAGTAAGTTAGTACTTGTACGCTACTAGAGTGTTAGTGGGAGTAGATAGTTAACTTGGCTATGATGGTTGTCAACATGGAAGTTCAATACTCTATATGTGGATCAGACCAGTTACTTTGGTCTGAATGTTGAACTTTCCGTTTGAACGTATGGAATGGGCTGTTATTTTTTTAATGGGTTGTATTTGTCCTCCACGGTTTAGAGGCTGACTTGTGGGCCTAGCAAGTTGACGCGTACACAATCAGGAGATGATTGTACATGGAGAGGATGATAGCAGGGACCCGCCAAGGTCATGGCAGTACGCAAGCAAGTGCCTCCTTATTTCAAGCCAATAAAAAATGGCTCCTCCTAGTGGATTTCTGACATCTGGGTCCCATGCCATTGTCAACGTAGTCAATAAACAAGAGAATTGCACAACGAGCGGCTGACACCAGGGACCCAGCAGCTCGCCCAGTTATTTTTGTTTTGGGTTAATTTGATAAATGCCACTCCAAATATGGTGTATCCGA
Organism: Triticum dicoccoides; assembly: GCF_002162155.2. Classification (NCBI taxonomy): domain Eukaryota; kingdom Viridiplantae; phylum Streptophyta; class Magnoliopsida; order Poales; family Poaceae; genus Triticum; species Triticum dicoccoides. Next base: position 287,328,898 of record NC_041392.1, on the reverse strand, counting down.
GTAATGCCACTTCAATTTCCAAACTTTGAAAAATGCCATTTCATGCCATTTCTAGTGGCATTTTTCGAAGTCTGGAGTGGCGTTTTTCAAAGTTTGCAAACTGCAGTGGCGTTTTTCAAAGTTTGCAAAAATTGTAGTGGCATTTTTCAAAGTTTGGAAATTACAGTGGCATTTTTATGAATCGCCATAATTGGGGTGGCATTTATCTAATTTGTTTTTGAGACGGAAGCAGGGTGTCAACTGGGCTGTGCGGGACACTCTGGCCTGTCTAGACAGCCTTTTCTTTTATGTTTACCACAGACCAGCCCAGTAGTTTTTTTTTCTTTCTGAAAATGGCTAGCCCAGTTTTTTTGTGATTGTCAAGTAAGTCGCTTTATCAGGCCTGTTGGGCTGCAAATCTTTCAAGACGAGGAGAGTGGCCTATCAGTAATGAGAAATGGGATGTACATTTTTAAAACACATCAAACCGGCAATTATTTTCAAATATCTTTTTTCATTTTGAGATTTTAAATTGCATTGATTTTTATGCGTGGACAATTTATTGGATTTTATATTGATATACATTTATTTTTAAAATCAGTCTGAATGTGACTCGAAATTTCGGGATTAAAAACAGTTCAAACCGCACCGACATATGCAAAATTTCGTATAATTTTTTAACCGTGGCCACAATATGAGCTGTAATGCTAACATAAAGAATATGGGCTCCAAAAAGACCCGTAAGAATTAGCAAATGGGCTGTAAATTATTTGAAATAATGGCAGATGGGATGTATGTTGTTTTCCACAGATTTGAGGCTTTCCACAGATGGCCTGTATACTGTTGGATGTCCATCCAATGGCCGTCGTGCTTCTTCAATCTCTGCTCTTCCTGCTCCAGCCGCTCAAACAAGCGCCGGCGGGACTGCCTGCTCCCTCATCCCCGCGGCCGGCTGTGCTGCCGCGCAGGCCTCACCGCCCCACCATACTCCCATCGCTGGCCTAGCCATCCCTCTACTCACCCACACCTGCTGTTATTCTTCAGCGACGGCAGAAGAACCAGTAAACCCTCGTACAGTCGTACTCCCCTCCGCATGGGAAATAAAAACAACGGCCGAGTCTTCCCTGCCTCCGTGTCGTTCCCTTCCTAGGCCTCACCGTCGTCCACCACACTGGTGCTCTCGGCGTGGCGTGGTCAGCGTGGTCAACGACCGACATGCATCTGAAGTGGACTGTACGTGGAGAGGCTGATAGCTGGGTCCACGGCCGCACGCAAGGAAATGCCTCCTTATTACGCGCAAAATAATGATTTCCTCCACCTAACATCTGGGACCCATCGAAACGGCCTCTGTATTTCGCGAAAAAAATGTTATCGCCGCTGACATCTCGGACCCACTAGCTATATCTTCGCACGCAAGGAAGTGCCTCCTTATTACGCACAAAAAAATGAATACTCCCCCTGCTAGCTGGGACCCAGTATAGTGGGCCTACTAAGTTAACGGGGACGAAGGGCTTTGTCAACTTAGTCCATATGCACGATTCTAGCTCGACCGATCGTACGATGTCCATCCAACGGCCGTAGTGCTTCTTCAACCTCTGGTCTTCTTGCTCCAGCCGCCCAAACCAGCGCTGGTCGTGCCGCCTGCTCTTGCCTCCCGTGGCCGGCTGTGCTGCCGCGGAGGCCTCACCGCCCCCATAGTACTCCCACCGCTGGCCAGGCCATCCCTCCACTCCACTCACCCACACCCCCTGAGGGAGTCCTGGATTAGGGGGTGTTCGGATAGCCGGACTATACCTTCAGCTGGACTCCTGGACTATGAAGATACAAGATTGAAGACTTCGTCCCGTGTCCGGGAGGGACTTTCCTTGGCATGGAAGGCAAGCTTGGCGATACGGATATGCAGATCTCCTACCAGTGTAACCGACTCTATGTAACCCTAACCCTACCCGGTGTCTATATAAACTGGAGGGTTTTAGTCTGTAGGACAACATACACATCAACAATCATACCATAGGCTAGCTTCTAGGGTTTAGCCTCCTTGATCTCGTGGTAGATCTACTCTTGTACTACCCATATCATCAATATTAATCAAGCAGGACGTAGGGTTTTACCTCCATCGAGAGGGCCCAAACCTGGGTAAAACTTCGTGTCCCTTGTCTCCTGTTACCATCCGGCCTAGACGCATAGTTCGAGACCCCCTACCCGAGATCCGCCGGTTTTGACACCGACATTGGTGCTTTCATTGAGAGTTTCTCTGTGTCGTTGCCGTCAGGCTCGATGGCTCCTACGATCATCGATAGCGATGCAGTCCAGGGTGAGACCTTCCTCCCTGGATAGATCTTCGTCTTCGGCGGCTTCGCACTGCGGGCCAATTCGCTTGGCCGTCTGGAGCAGATCGAAAGCTATGCCCCTGGCTGTCAGGTCAGATTTGGAAATTTAAACTACATGGCTGACATCCGCGGGGACTTGATCTTCGACGGATTCGAGCCACTGCCGAGCGCGCCGCACTGTCACAATGAGCATGATCTAGCTCTGCCACCGAACAGTGCCCTGGAGGCCGCATCTGCATCGGCTCCGACCCTTAATTCGGAGCCAACTGCGCCGATCGAGGATGGGCGGTTGGACGCCACCTCAGGGGCTGCAACCCCAACGGTGAGTGAGCCAAGCACCAGCCCCGTACTCTGCAAGACTCGTGACTCGAAGGAGCAAAACTCCTCTCCGGACTCCGAGCCCCCCGCGCCCCTGCCGATCGAATCCGATTGGGCGCCGATCATGGAGTTCACTGTCATGGACATCTTTCAGCACTCGCCTTTTGGCGATATCCTGAAGTCACTGAAGTCTCTCTCTTTATCAGGAGAGCCCTCGCAGGACTGCGGTCAGCAAGGTTGGGGTACGGACGATGAAGAAATTCAAAGCCCACCCACCACCCACTTTGTAGCCACTGTCGACGACTTAACCGACATGCTCGACTTCGACTCCGAAGATATCGACGGTATGGACGCTGATGAAGGAGATGATGAAGAACCAGCGCCTAATAGGCCCTGGAAAGCCACCTCGTCATATGACATATACATGGTGGACACCCCAAAAGAGGGAGATGGCGATGGAACAGCGGAGGATGACCCCTCCAAGAAACAGCCTACGCGTCGGCGTCAGCGGCGCCGCTCAAAATCCCACCAAAACAAGCAAGGTGACTCCAGCACGGGAGATAATAATACCCTAGAAGGCGCCGAAGAAAACCCCCTCCAGCAAGATTTAGCACAGGAGGATGGAGAAACCAGCCCTCACGAGAGAGCGGCAGACAGAGAGGTCGAGGATGATAATTATATGCCTCCCTCCGAAGACAAGGCAAGCCTCGACGACGACGAATTCGTCGTGCCAGAGGATCCCGTCGAGCAAAAGCGTTTTCAACGCAGGCTTATGGCCACGGCAAGAAGCCTCAAGAAAAAATCAACAACAGCTTTGGGCTGATCAAGATTTGCTAGTCGACAGATGGACTGAAGTCCTTGCGGCCGAAGAGCATAAACTCGAATGCCCCTCCAAGAGCTACCCAAAGCGCAGGTTGCTACCCCGATTCGAGGAGGAAGCACTTGATGCGGCCGACCGGCCACCTTGTGGTCGCGACAGAGAGGCCTCTCGGCCCTCCACTCAAGCCGCACCCCGTACCAAGGCACGGGAATATGCACCAGACTTACGAGACATGTTGGAGGACAAGGCAAGGCAAACAAGATCAATCTACGGATCGCATGGGCGCCCGATGGCTCGAGACGGTAACTGTCACGCCGGCTACAAATTCGGCGGGGCCGAACACAGTAGACAAGGCTCATTGGAGCTATGTCATGATATAGCCCAATACAGAGGCGCCACACACCCACTCTGCTTTACAAACGAAATAATGGATCATCAAATCCCCGAGGGTTTCAAACCCATAAACATCGAATCATATGATGGCACAACAGATCCTGCGGTATGGATCGAGGATTATCTCCTTCATATCCACATGGCCCGCAGCGACGATTTCCACGCCATCAAATACCTCCCACTCAAACTTAAAGGACCAGCTCGGCATTGGCTTAACAGCTTGCTAACAGGATCAATCAGTTGTTGGGAGGACCTGGAAGCCGCATTCCTTGACAATTTCCAGGGAACTTATGTGCGACCCCCAGACGCCGATGACCTAAGTCACGTAATTCAGCAGCCAGAGGAATCGGCCAGGCAATTCTGGACACGGTTCCTAACAAAGAAAAATCAAATAGTCGACTATCCGGACGCTGAGGCCCTAGCAGCCTTCAAGCACAATATCCGTGACGAGTGGCTGGCCTGGCACCTCGGACAGGAAAAGCCAAAATCTATGGCAGCACTCACAACACTCATGACCCGCTTTTGCGCGAGAGAAGACAGTTGGCTTGCTCGTAGCAACAATATGACCAAGAACCCTGGTAATTTGGACACTAGGGATAGTAGTGGCAGGTCGCGTCGCAACAAGCAGAAGCGCCGCATTAACGGCGACAATGCTGAGGATACGGCAGTTAATGCCGGATTCAGAGGCTCTAAATCCGGTCAGTGGAAAAAGGCATTCAAAAGGAATCCTAGGGGCCCGTCCAGTTTGGACCGAATACTCGACCACTTGTGCCAGATACATGGCACCCCCAAAAAGCCAGCCAATCACACCAACAGGGATTGTTGGGTGTTCAAGCAGGCAGGCAAGTTAAACACCGAAAATGAAGACAAGGGGGCGCATAGCAATGACGACGAGGAGCCCCGGCCGCTGAACAACAGTGGACAGAAGGGTTTTCCCCCACAAGTGCGGACGGTGAACATGATATACGCAACCCACGTCCCCAAAAGGGAGCGGAAGCGCGCGTTAAGGGACGTATACGCGGTAGAGCCAGTCGCCCCAAAGTTCAACCCATGGTCCTCCTGCCCGATCACCTTTGATCGAAGGGACCATCCCACTAGCATCCGTCATGGCAGATTCGCCGCATTGGTTCTAGACCCAATTATCGACGGATTTCATCTCACTAGAGTCCTTATGGACGGCGGCAGCAGCCTGAACCTGCTTTACCAGGATACAGTGCGGAAAATGGGCATAGATTCCTCGAGAATTAAGCCCACCAAAACGACCTTTAAAGGCGTAATACCAGGTGTAGAGGCCAACTGTACAGGCTCAGTCACACTTGCAGTGGTGTTCGGATCGCCGGATAATTTCCGAAGCGAGGAGTTAATCTTTGACATAGTCCCGTCTCGCAGTGGTTATCACGCACTGCTCGGGCGAACCACATTTGCTAAGTTCAATGCGGTACCGCATTACGCATACCTTAATCTCAAGATGCCTGGCCCTCGAGGAGTAATTACGGTCAATGGAAACACCGAATGCTCCCTCCGAACGGAGGAGCACACGGCAGCCCTTGCAGCGGAAGGTCAAAGCAGCCTCTCCAGGCAGTTCTCCAGTCCGGCCACTAAACCACCGGACACCGTCAAGCGCGCCCGGAGTAACCTACAACAAGACCTCCTGGCATGATCCGAGCAGGCGTAGCAATGCGGCCCTAACCCCAACCCTCGCAAAAAGGCGACGCCAGTACTTCGCGTACATAACTACGCTCTAGAGATACCATGGGCACAGGGGGAGGGGCACCATCACGGCACGCCCAAAACACGGCTTAAACCGTACCAGGGGCTGCCGATTTTTTAATTTTCTCTTACTTTCAGGACTCCATCCTTCGGAAGGCCTGTTCGGCAGTTCAATTGCCGCACAAACGATGCAAGAACCAGGGAAGCAGACAAGCCACGCCGCAGTACGGAACTCCCGGGTGGTCTCTATCACGAGAAGTATATCTGTTCCGCATAATATTCCGCAGCTTGCCCCTGGAACGGACATGTTAACTAGTCCAACCTTCCACTTATCGCATTATTTGTATCGTTCTGCTCTAGTCGCAGCCCTTTTTAATAAACAATGCATAGCTTTCGTCGATTTTTGCATTACCTTTTTTCTTTATATATGTTCCTTAACGGCATGTTGCACCCGTACACATTGGTACGGCTAAAATATGCCAGGGGCTTTAGTACCCCTCAATATGGTGTGAGAAGTCCGAACACTTTAACAAGTGCGGCACCCCGAACTTATAGCATTATATGCATCGGCTCCGAATCATGTCTTGGGTCAATAGTTGGGTTTGCCCGGCTCCTATGTTTTGTGCCTTACGTTCCGCTATATCGGCTAAGGTAGCACTAGGAGAACCACTATGATTGTGCCCCATTTGAGCTGGGTCGAGCACCTCAGTGGAGAAAGCTAAAACTGACTGTCATGATGAAGCGAGAGTTGGTCGCTGTTCGAGAGGTTTTTTCGAGTCCCTAAAGACTTATGCCTCTTAGGGCGAGGAGCCGACTCTGTCCGGCCAAGGCGTGGATAGCGCCCCGAACTTGGTCTTCCGAATACCAGGGGCTTCGCCGAAATTTAAAATTATAGAATTCTATGGCTAAGTGAGAGTGTTCACGCATTATAGTCCGATTGCCTTGTTCGTTGGGCTGAGCGCCTCCCTCGAAGGACCCAAACATGGGAAAAAGAGCACTCAGGTTTATCCCCGAACACCCCAGCACTAGCGGCACGGGGGCAGAAGCCGACGACTTGCCATCTCTCAGAATTGATAAACAGCCGCACAGAAGGTAATATTTTAAATTCCAACAGCATTGCTTAGCGCATATAAACAAGTTTTTAGCGCACAGGACAAATCGAGCAAGTTTCACTCAAAGATTACATCCCTAGAACATTCATCCGCCACAACGCGGGCACCCTTCAGAACATCCTTATAGTAATTCTCGGGCTTGCGATGCTCTTTCCCCGGCGGTGGCCCATCCTTCACCAGCTTCTCAGCATCCAACTTGCCCCAGTGCACCTTAGCACGGGCAAGGGCCCTACGGGCACCTTCAATGCAAACGGAGCGCTTGATGACTTCAAGCCTTGGACAGGCCTCCACCAACCGCCGCACCAGCCCGAAATAGCTCCCAAGCAGAGCCCCTCTAGGCCACAGCCAAACAATGAGGCCCTTCATGGCCTGTTCGGCCGCCTTGTGGAGCTTGACCAGTTGCTTCAGCTGGTCGCTCAGGGGCACGGGGTGTCCGGCCTCAGCGTACTAAGACCAGAACACCTTCTCCGTCGAGTTGCCCTCCTCGGCTCGATAGAATGCGGCGGCATCGGACACACTCCGGGGAAGATCTGCGAACGCTCCTGGAGAACTCCAGATTCGGGTAAGTAACAAGTAACTCACATTTATGTGTTTGCTTTGCATAAAGAATGCCTTACCCGCCACTATCTTCTTCACCTCATCCAACCCCTGGAGGGTCTTCTGGGATTCGACCTTGGCAGATTTGGCATTTTCAATAGCCAACGCGAGCTCGGACGCTTGCGTCTTCGAGTCAAGCTCCAAACTCTCATGTTTTTCCATGAGAGCGTGGAGCTCTTGCCGCACCTTGCCAACCTTGGCCTCATATTTCTCCCGCTCGGTGCGCTCCGAGGCCGCACTCTTCTCGGCCTCGACCAACGCTTGCTTAAGGGTCGCCACTTCAGACGTGGCCCCTACAATAGCCACGATAATCCTGTCATTCTTTGCAATTGCACCTTTTTATATATATATCTTTTAACAAGGTATTTCTTACCTTCATTATCCTCGAGCTGCTTCTTGGCACGCTCGAGCTCTTGCTCGGACCGCTCGAGGTTCTGCTTTAGCGTGTCCACTTCCGCAGTTAGTGCGGCGGACGCAAGCAGGGAAGCCTGCATACGCATATTGATTCATTTTTGTTAGACTCCTGCGAATTCTATTTGATCCTCTATTCGGCTTTTCTTCCCGAGCGCCAAACAGAGCATCAGGGGCTACTGTCTATGCGGTACTATTATTTACACCTTCTTTACTTACCTCAAAGCCTGTCAAAAGGCTAGTGCAAGCTTCAGTCAGTCCGTCTTTGGCGGACTGAACCCTCTGTACCACCACACTCATAATAGCGCAGTGCTCCTCGTTGATGGAGGCGCCTTGGAGCGCCTCCAACATATTGTCCGACGCCTCCGGTTGGACGGGGGCCGCTGGCATGGTGGACTTGCTCCTCTTGGAAGGAGGTCCCCCGCCGGACTCTAGAACCTTTGAAGGTTCCGGAGCAGTGTTCGGCCTAGAGCCGGACTTGGAACCCTGAGGGTTTTCATCCCCTTTACTCCTGGAGTCCGGGAGGTCGCCTTGCGGCGCCTCCAGGACCACCTCCTCCCGACTTGGAACCTGTTGAGACAACACTTCGGTGTCGTCCGTAGGGCGGGGGGAGGAAGCCGTCGGAAGCGAGTTCACATCCGACGAGTCCAGTGAGCTGCTCGACGATGCGTCGAGCCAGTGTTTGGGTGGGCTGCATAAACATATTCGACGTAAGGGAAAGCTATGCAATAAACGAATACTATGAATTACTCTGGTATCCGGATACTTACGATTTTGCCAGGGGCTTGGACCTAGGCGCCCACTCCTCTCCGCCACCGTCGGCATCGGTGGAGCAGTCCGGAGGAAGGGTTTTCCCCTTCTTGGACCCTTCGGCCTTCCCAGTTGGGCGGCCTTCCTTTTCTTCCCTTCCCCCGCTAGAGGGGGAGGGGTCTCTTCTTCCTCCTCCTCGTCTTCACGGGAGGAGTGCGTCTTGGATTTTTCGGATGATCAATCCGACACCTCCGGGCGTCGAGCACTCTTTCGAGTCCCCGTGGCCTTTTTCTTGACCTTCTTCTCCGGCACCACATAGGGTGCCGGAACCAGCAGCTTCGCCAAGCGAGCATCCGCTGGGCCTTCGGGCAAAGGAGCCGGACAGTTGATCTGTCCGGAGGTCACCTGCCAGTCCTGTCAAAGGTAAGGGAGTTTAGATCCCACATGGAGTCAAACTATGAAAAACTGATACCCTGTAAAAGGAAAAAACAGCTTACCGCGAGAGCATGATGCTGCGCACTGAATCCGCGATCCTCAGTAGCGGATGCGGGAGCCTCGACGCCCTTGAAAATCACCTTCCAGGCATCTTCGTACGTCATGTCGAAGAGCCTGCTCAGAGTTTGATGTTGTGCTGGGTCGAACTCCCACAGGTTGAAAGCCCGTTATTGGCACGGGAGGATCAAGCAGATGAGCATAACCTGGACTATGTTGACAAGTTTGAGCTTCTTGTCCACCAGGGTTTTGACGCATGTTTGGAGTCCGGTTAGCTCTCCTTTTTTACCCCACAACAGGCCCGTCTCTTTCCAGGACGTGAGTCGCATCGGGGGTCCGGACCAGAACTCGAGGGGTGTGACCCATTTGGTGTCGCGCGGCTCGGTGATGTAAAACCACCCCGATTGCCACCCCTTCAGGGTCTCCACAAAGGAGCCCTCGAGCCAGAGGACGTTGGACATCTTGCCCACCATGGTGCCTCCGCACTCCGCCTGGCTGCCGCGCACCACCTTCGGCTTGACGTTGAAAGTCTTGAGCCAGAGCCCGAAATGGGGGCAGATGCGGAGGAAGGCCTCGCACACGACGATAAACGCCGAGATGTTGAGGACGAAGTTCGGGACCAGATTGTGGAAATCCAGGCCATAGTAGAACATGATCCCCTAGGCAAATGGATGGAGTGGGAAGCCCAGTCCGCGAAGGAAATGGGGGAGAAACACCACCCTCTCACGGGCCCTAGGGGTGGGGATGATCTGCCCCTTTTTGGGGAGCCGGTACGCGATGTCGTTAGACAGGTATCCGGCCTTCCTCAGCTTTTTGATATGTCCCTCCATGATGGAGGAGACCATCCACTTGCCTCCCGCTCCGGACATGGCTGGAGAAGGTTGAGGTGAGGAGTGCGGACTTGGGCGCTGGAGCTCGAGTGCGCAAGAATGGATAGGCGAAGGAGGAAGAAGGCATAGGTGAAAAGATGGATCCTTATCCCCATATATGGGTGGACGCAACTACATGTCCCCACCAGCCTGGTAAAACTCGTTTATCTCCAAGCGCCGTAATCAATGGCGCGGTTGGGTTACCCACGCCCGTATTGATCAGAATCCCGGAATAAGGGGACACAATCTCTGCTTTAACAAGACGTGCCAAGGAAACCGCCTCGCATAACGCGTTGAGATGGGACAGTAAAATGGTTCGAATGAAAGCTTGGCCTTGGTGTGATGTCACACCATGGAATATGTCAGCAGATTAGATTTGTGTAAATATTATTATCTCTATGGCAATATGTGGAAACTTATTTTTTCAGAGCCGGACACTATCTTTGTGTTCAAAATCTTCTATGAAGTACTAGGAGGAGGAACCCGCCTTGCAATGCCGAAGACAATATGCGCGCCGGACTCGTCGTCATTGAAGCCTGGTTCAGGGGCTACTGAGGGAGTCCTGGATTAGGGGGTGTTCGGATAGCCGGACTATACCTTCAGCCGGACTCCTGGACTATGAAGATACAAGATTGAAGACTTCGTCCCGTGTCCGGGAGGGACTTTCCTTGGGGTGGAAGGCATGCTTGGCGATACGGATATGCAGATCTCCTACCATTGTAACCGACTCTATGTAACCCTAACCCTACCCAGTGTCTTTATAAACCTGAGGGTTTTAGTCCGTAGGACAACATACACACCAACAATCATACCATAGGCTAGCTTCTAGGGTTTAGCCTCCTCGATCTCGTGGTAGATCTACTCTTGTACTACCCATATCATCAATATTAATCAAGCAGGACGTAGGGTTTTACCTCCATCGAGAGGGCCCGAACCTGGGTAAAACTTCGTGTCCCTTGTCTCCTGTTACCATCCGGCCTAGACGCATAGTCCAGGACCCCCTACCCGAGATCCGCCGGCTTTGACACCGACACCCCCTGTTATTCTACGGCGACGGCAGCGCAGCCGAACAAGTGAACCCTCGTACTCCTCTCCGCGTGGGCATCCACTGCGCGTCTTCCCCGGCTCCGCGTCGACCCCTTCCTAGGCCTCGCCGTCGTCCACCGCCGTGGTGCTGTCGGCGCGCCGTGGTCAATGTGGTCAACCACCGAATTCCATCGGAAGAATACTATATGTGGAGAGGCTGACAGCTGGGTCCACGGCAGCCTCAAGGAAGTGCCTCCTTATTACGCGGAAAATAATTATTCCTCCACTTGACAGCAGGGACCCACCGGACGGGCCACCAGTATTTTGCGAAAAAAATCGTTTCCCCCTGACTGCTGGGACCCACCGGACGGGCCACCGTATTTCGCGAAAAAAACGTTTCCCCCGCTGTCAGCTCGGACCCACCGGAAGTGCCTCCTTATTACGCACAAAAAAATGAATACTCCCCCGGCTAGCTAGGACCCACCTTGCTGGGAGGCTGACTTGTGGGTCTACTAAGTTGACAGGGACGGAGGGCTTTGTCAACTTAGTCAATATGCACGATTCTAGCTCAAGTGACCGTACGATGTCCATCCAACGACCATAGTGCTTCTTCAACCTCTGGTCTTCTTGCTCCATCCGCCCAAACCAGCGCCGGTCGTTCCTTGTGCTCCTGCCTCTCGTGGCCGGCTGCGATGTGGCGGAGGCCTCACCGCCCCCTACTACTCCCACCGCTGGCTAGGCCATCCCTCTACTCACCCACACCCCCTGTTATTCTGCGGCGACGGCAACCTCACACCGCAGCGAACCAGTGAACCCTCGTACACCTCTACGCGTGGGCATCCATTGCCGCGTCTTCCCTGGCTCCGCGTCGTCCCCTTCCTAGGCCTCGCCATCGTCCATCGCCTTGGTGCTCTCAGGGCGGCATGGTCAACATGGTCAAGGAACGACTTCCATCGGACGTGGACTATACGTGGAGAGGCTGACAGCTGGGTCCACGGCCGCAGCAAGGAAGTGCTTCCTTATTACGTGCAAAATAATTATTCCTCCACCTGACAGCGGGGACCGACCAGACGGGCCACCGTATTTCGCCCCCCTGACTGCTGGGACCCACCAGCTACATCTTCGCAGGCAAGGAAGTGCCTGACAGTCGGGACCCACCTGGTCGAAGCGTACGTAGCGTTGTCATTCTGGTCGCGAACGTGTACGTACATATATATTGGTGGATGTAGAGGCGCGCACCTGTCGTAGTAGAGGCGGCCAGGGTGCAAGAAAGAAAATAAGGCCACGTATGTGTACATACGGGCGGGGTCTCGAAGGCCTACTCGCGCATACGTACGGCGAGGGCTCGTGTACATGGCTGGGTCGGAACGGAGAAACAGCGTCGTCGTCATGTTCATGGGTCGGAACGGAATGCGTGGTCGTGTTCATCGGGAGGGATTGGACGGAAGAGGCGATGGAAACGAGGCCTGGCGTACCGCACAACGGAGGAAACGGACCTCCTACGGTCGAAACGGGGGTCCTGTTGATCGGGAGGGGTGTGGCGTACCGCAAAACGGAGGAAACGGACCTACGATCGAAACAGGGGTCCTGTTGATCGGGAGGGGTGTGGCGTACCGCAAAACGGAGGAAACGGACCTCCTATGGTCGAAACGGGGGTCCTGTTGATCGGGAGGGGTGTGGCGTACCGCAAAACGGAGGAAACGGACTTGTGTTGGAGCGCTACGGTTGAAACGGGGATCCTGTTCATCGAGAGGGGTGTGGCGTACCGCAAAACGGGACTCCACGGGATACTGTTCATCTCCACTGTCTTCCCCCTCCAGCCTCCACGAGCTACTGTTCATCCACCGTCGACCTCCTCCAGCCTCCATGGGCTCCTGTTCATCCAGCCTCCACCGCGCGCTACTCCACCGGCTACTGTTCAACCACCCCTCCACTGTCTACTGTTCATCCAGCCCTCCGCACCACGGGGTCCTGTTCAACCACCCCTCCACGGGCACCCCTCCACCGTCTTCTGTTCATCCTGCCCTCCACACCACGGGGTCCTGTTCATCCACCCCTCCACGGGCACC